>NC_090035.1:35597397-35906097 GCF_037176765.1 Anolis sagrei
GGCGGCAGGGGGAATGATGGAGCGTCGGGTTGCGTGTGTGTGTGCGGCGGCGGGGGGAGGGATGGAGCAAGGGGTTGCGTGTGTGTGTGCGGCGACGGGGGGAGTGAGGTTGCGTGTGTGTGGTGGCGGGGGGAGTGGGGTTGCGTTTGTGTGTGTGGCGGCGGGGGGAGTGATGAAGCGTAGGGTTGAGTGTGTGTGTGCGGCGGCGGGGGGAATGATGGAGCGTGGGGTTGCGTGTGTGTGTGGCGGCGGGGGGAGTAATGGAGCGTGGAGTTGCATGCGTGTGCGGCGGAGGGGGGAGGGATGGAGCATGGGGTTGCGTGTGTGTGTGCGGTGACGGGGGAGTGAGGTTGCGTGTGTGTTTGTGGTGGCGGGGGGAGTGGGGTTGCGTTTGTGTGTGTGGCGGCGGGGGGAGTGATGGAGCGTGGGGTTGCGTGTGTGTGTGCGGCGGCGGGGGGAGTGATGGAGCGTGGTGTTGCGTGTGTGTGTGGTGGCGGGGAAGAGTGATGGAGCGTGGAGTTGCGTGTGCGGCGGCGGGGGGAGGGATGGAGCATGGGGTTGCATGTGTGTGTGCGGCGGCAGGGGGAGTGATGGAGTGTGGTGTTGCGTGTGTGTGTGGCGGCGGGGAAGAGTGATGGAGCATGGAGTTGCGTGTGTGTGTGCGGCGGCGGGGGGAGGGATGGAGCATGGGGTTGCGTGTGTGTGTGCGGCGACGGGGGAGTGAGGTGCGTGTGTGTGTGTGTGGTGGCGGGGGGAGTGGGGTTGCGTTTGTGTGTGTGGCGGCGGGGGAGTGATGGAGCGTAGGGTTGCGTGTGTGTGTGTGGCGGCGGGGGGAATGATGGAGCGTCGGGTTGCGTGTGTGTGTGCGGCGGCGGGGGGAGGGATGGAGCAAGGGGTTGCGTGTGTGTGTGCGGCGACGGGGGGAGTGAGGTTGCGTGTGTGTGGTGGCGGGGGGAGTGGGGTTGCGTTTGTGTGTGTGGCGGCGGGGGGAGTGATGAAGCGTAGGGTTGAGTGTGTGTGTGCGGCGGCGGGGGGAATGATGGAGCGTGGGGTTGCGTGTGTGTGTGGCGGCGGGGGGAGTAATGGAGCGTGGAGTTGCATGCGTGTGCGGCGGAGGGGGGAGGGATGGAGCATGGGGTTGCGTGTGTGTGTGCGGTGACGGGGGAGTGAGGTTGCGTGTGTGTTTGTGGTGGCGGGGGGAGTGGGGTTGCGTTTGTGTGTGTGGCGGCGGGGGGAGTGATGGAGCGTAGGGTTGTGTGTGTGTACGGCGGCGGGGGGAATGATGAAGCGTGGGGTTGCGTGTGTGTGTGCGGCAGCAGGAGTGATGGAGTGTGGGATTGCGTGTGTGTGTGCGGCGGCGGGGGGAGTGATGGAGCGTGGGGTTGCGTGTGTGTGTGGTGGCAGGGGAGTGATGGAGCGTGGGGTTGCGTACGTGTGTGCGGCGGCGGGGGGAGTGATAGAGCATGGGGTTGCATGTGTGTGTGTGTGCGGTGGCGGGGGGAGTGATGGAGCGTGGGGTTGTGTGTGCGTGCGGCAGGGGTGTGTGTGTGCGGGAAGTGGTGCAGCGGGGCTTAGGAGTGGGTATGGCTTCCGCAGAGGGAACGTTGGCAGGAAGGCTGTGCGCGCGCGCCAGGGAACTTGCGGCTGGGCGCCAATGCGCATGCTCAGTTGTTTTGCCATTTTGTGAGTGTGTTGTGTTGTTTTTCATTTTGAGTAGATATGTTTGTACCTTGTGGATTGTGTTATGGGCATGGGAATTTTGGTTTAGTTTCGTTGGGGTTTTTTTGAGTTTTGTTTTTTTTTTTTGCCGTTTCGTGAGTGTGTTGTTGTGTTGTTTTTCATTTTGAGTAGATATGTTTGTACCTTGTGGGTTGTGTTATGGGCATGGGAATTTTGGTTTAGTTTCGTTGGGGTTTTTTTTAGTTTTGTTTTTTTTTTTGCCGTTTCGTGAGTGTGTTGTTGTGTTGTTTTTCATTTTGAGTAGATATGTTTGTACCTTGTGGGTTGTGTTATGGGCATGGGAATTTTGGTTAAGTTTCGTTGGTTTTTTTTTTAGAGTTTTGCTGTCCCATTGGACTCGCCTAACAGATTTATATATATAGATGTATACGTCAGTATATCTTATAAGAGGTTGGTTTAAGCTGCAGTTTGCTAGTAAAACTGAATTACTGTGTCACAAAATGATGCATGACTAAAAAGTGTCTCAACAGCATAGATATATAAACCCCAAGCTCTAGGTCTTCATAGCAGAGTAGAAAGTAGAAACAAAAGTAGAAACAAACATAACACATGAAGGCTACCATTTTTCAGACTGTTGAACTCACACAGCATCCCATTCCAGCCATGGAAAAAGTATTGCCAGCCAGACGCTGCTGGACTTCAGTTTCACCATTTCCCCACAACACTGGTGATCAAGAAGGACCCATGTGAGATGCGGTCCAAAAACATTGAGAGGTCCACACATTTCTCTGCTCTTCAAATGGCATAACATTAAAACTGCCCAATGTATTAACAATGTATTTCTCCAGGCTTTGAAGCTACAAGATCATTTAATGCTAAACAAGGCACCCCCAGTGGTGCAATGGATGAAATTGCTGAGCTGCTGAACTTGTCGACTGAAAGGTCGCAGGTTCAAATCCAGGGAGCATCATGAGCTCCCACTGTTAGCCCCAGCTTCTGCCAACTTACCAGTTCGAAAACATGCAAATGTGGGTAGATCAATAGATACAGCTCTGTCGGGAAGGTAACAGCGCTCCATGCATTCATGCCGGCTACGACCTTGGAGGTGTCTACAGACAACGCTGGCTCTTTGGCTTAGAAATGGAGATGAGCACCATGTTGCCAACTGCAACATTCAGGAGGAAACCATGAAAATGAACAAAATCTGACTACAAGTATTAAAATACTCTAAAATCACGTCAACAGATAAAGAAGAACTCTCAAAAAAACAGGGGAATTCCAGACAGGAAACAATCAGGGTCAGCTAATCACCTCCCAACAAAGAATTCCCCCAGGCTAGGAAGCAGCAAAGTCTTGAAGCTGCAAGGCAATTCAATGCTAATCAAGCTGGCCAACCGCAACATTCACACTTGCTTCCAACACACAAGAGTTCTTACTCCCACCCTGGACATTCCACAGATATATAAATCCCACTTGTCTAGCTGCCAACAGACCTCACAACTTCTGAGGATACCTGCCATAGATGTGGGCGAAACGTCAGGAGAGAATGCTCCTGGAACATAACCACACAGCCCAGAAAACTCACAGCAACTTATTAATATTCACTTCCCTTGCCCCAATAGTGACCTCCTGCAGAGTAATCCAACCTATGTTTGATTGGATGTCACCTGAAACTGTTAACATGAGCAATGACAACCAGGAGTTCTAACACAAGATGCTGTATTTGTTCTAATATATATATGTATGTATGTATGTATGTATGTATAGTCATAGATGGGATCACTGGGGTTTGTTCAGGTACAAGTGGTGTCCAGCAGGCTGCTTCCTGCCTGGGGGAATCCTCTGTTGGGTGTTAGCTGGCCCTGACTGTCTTGTGTCTGCAATTTCTCCGCTTCATCGAGGATACAGGGGATTTCCCAGGTAGGAAGCAGCCAGGCTTTGAAGCTAGAAGGACATTTGATGCTGATCAAAGTGGCCAACTGAAGCATTTCAACTTGTTTTGAGTGGGTGAGGTTCTTTCTCCCACCCTGGACATCATTTCGCAGATATATAAACCCCACTTGCCTAGTTTCCAATAGACTTCACAATCTCTGAGGATGCCTCCCATAGATGTGGGCGAAACTTTAAGAGAGAATGCTTCTGGAATATAGTCATACTGGCAATGAAAACCTTTGACAACACATTATTATTATACTAGCTTGGGGACCCGGTGCTGCCCGGGTTAATTGAGAAAAGAATTGTGTATCAAGGTTGGTCTTTATCAGTTATTTATATGGCTCGCAGTGGTCTCAGGAAGTTAGTAAAAGTACTGCGAGTCCCATCATCTGTGGTCAATCCTCCACCAAACTGCTCCGGGATGGAGAGTGGGTCATGGGGGCTCTGTGTGCCAAGTTTGGTCTTGATTGGTCATTAGATTAATGCTGCAGAAGTCTTGGGAAGTGAGGGAGGTACTTGAAGTTCCATCACCCATACTCTGTTCTCTCCCAAACCTCACCAGAATATTAGGTTCACCACGGGGGCTCTCTGTGCCAAGTGTGGTCTTTATTGGTATTTGAATAAGTGTCGCTGTGTTTTCAGGAAGTAAATGAAGGTACTACAAGTCCCATCATCCATTGTCCATTCTCCTTCAAACAGCACCGGGATATAGGGTGGGTCAAGGGGGCTATGTGTGACAAATTTGGTCTTGATTTGTAATTAGATGACGGTTACAGCAGTCTTGGAAAGGGAATGGAGGTACTTGAAGTCCCATCATCCATGGTCTGTCCTCTTCCAAAGTGCACCAGGGTGTAGAGTGGGTCATGGGGGCTCTGTGTGCCAAGTTTGGTGTTGATCAGTCATTGGCGAGGGTCTCAGTGGTCTCAGGAAGTGGGTGAAGTTACTGCAAGTCCCATCATCCATCTCCAACTTTTTCCAAACCGCACCAGGATGTAGAGTGGGTCATGCAGGCTCTCTGTGTGAATTGTGATCCTGATCCATCACTGTTGGCAGTTGTAATGGTCTCAGGAAGGAAGTGCAGGTATTGCAAGTCCCATCGTCCATGGTGCATCCTCTTCCAAACCGCACCAGGATGTAGAGTGCATCATGGAGACTCAGTGTGCCCAGTTTGGTCTTTATCGGTAATTGGATGAAGGTTGCAGTGGTCTCAAGAATTGAGCAAAGGTACTGCAAGTCCCATAATCCATGGTCCATCCCCGGCCAAACCACATCAGGATGTAAAGTGGGTCATGAGAGGTTTATGTGCCAAGTTTGGCCTTGATCAGTCATTGGATGAGTTTCACAGCAGTCTCAGAATGTGAGTGATGGTACTGTAAGTCCCATCATCCATGGTTCATCCTCCTCCAAACTGCAGTAGGATGTAGAGTGGGTCATGGGGGCTCTGTGTGCCAAGTTTGGTCTGTATTGGTAATTTTCCGAAACAGCCCCTGGCCATTTCCTTTAGTCTCTTTGTCATCTCGGAATCTTGGAATTGAGGCAGGTCAATCAGAGACCATATGCAAATTTCCTTCTCTCATGCCTCATTTCTGTCATGAACCCTTTTCTCCACCAGGGGCTCCTGTTGAAGCCGGCCGATCAGAGACCATATGCAAATAGCACCACAGCAGCAGCCAATCAGAATTTTGGAACTTTCAGGCTGGCCAATCAGAGACCATATACAAATAGCACCACAGTGACAGCGAATCAGAATGCTGGCACATACACTGCCACACCTCTGCACACAAACCTTGACTTTCATTATATACTAGCTTGGGGACCCAGCACTGCCCGGGTTATATGAGAAAGGAACTGTGTATCAAGGTTGGTCTTTATCAGTTATTTATATGGCTCGCAGCGGTCTCAGGAAATTAGTGAAGGTACAGCGAGTCCCATCATCTGTGGTCTATCCTCCAAAGAGCTCCAGGATGGAGAGAGGGTCATGGGGGCTCTGTGTGCCAAGTTTGGTCTTGATTGGTCATTAGATAGTGTTGCAGAAGTCTTGGGAAATGAGAGAAGGTACTGCAAGTCCCATCATCCATCGTCTCTGAACAGCACCAGGGTTTGGAATAGCTAATGGGGTTTCTGTGTGTCAAGTTTGGTCTTGATCGGTTATTAGATGAGGGTTGCAGCAGTCTTGGGAAGTTAGTGGAGGTACTTGAAGTCCCATCATCCATCGTCCATCCTCCAAACAGCACCAGGAAGTAGAGTGGCCCATGGGGGCTCTGTGTGCCAACTGTGGTCTTGATCGGTCATTAAATGAGGGTTGCAGCAGTCTTGGGAAGTGAGAGGAGATACTTGAAACAGCATCAGGATGTAGAAACATCCTCAGGACATAAAGTGGGTAATTGGCGAGGGTCTCAGTGGTCTCAGGAAGTCAGTGAAGTGACTGCAAGTCCCATCATCCATTGACAAATTCTTCCAAACTACACCAGGATGTAGAGTGGGTCATGCCGGCTCCCTGTGTAAATTGTGGTCCTGATCCATCATTGTTGGCAGTTGTAATGGTCTTAGGGAGGGAGTGCAGGTATTGCAAGTCCCATCGTCCATGGTGCATCCTCCTCCAAACCGCACGAGGATGTAGAGTGCGTCATGGAGACTCAGTGTGCCAAGTTTGGTCTTTATTGGTAATTGGATAAGGGTTGCAGTGGTCTCAAGAACTGAGCAAAGGTACTGCAAGTCCCATAATCCATAGTTCATCCCCGGCCACACCACACCAGGACGTAAAGTGGGTCATGAGAGGTCTATGTGCCAAGTTTGGTTCTGATCAGTCATTGGATGAGGTTTACAGCGGTCTCAGAATATAAGTGATGGTACTGCAAGTCCCATCATCCATGGTTCATCCAACTGCAGTAGGATGTAGAGTGGGTCTTGCAGGTTCTGTGTGCCAAGTTTGGTCTGTATTGGTAATTTTCTGACAAAGCCCCTGGCCTTTTCCTTTCCTCTCTTTGTCATCTTGGAATCTTGGAATTGTGGCTGGCCAATCAGAGACCATATACAAATTTCCTTCTCTCATGTCTTCGTTTCTGTCATGAACCCTTTTCTCCACTAGGGGCTCCTGTTGAAGTTGGCCAATCAGAGACCATATGCAATAGCACCACAACAGCAGCCAATCAGAAAGCTGGCACATATACTCCGCTCGCACCGCCACACGTCCGCCGCATACAAACTTTGACTTTTATCTATATATATAAATCTGTAAGGGGCGTTCAACAGGACAGCAAAATTCACCCCCCCCCCCCCCCCGGCCAAAAATTTACCAAATTTCCCATGCACATACCTCAACCTACAAGGTATGCACAAATCTCATCAAAATAGCAAACAACATTTTACCAAACCCACAATTTGCAAAGTAAGACACACCCCCTCCCTTCGCCGCCCCACTCCTTCCCACCCAGACTCAATCCTTCCCTCCTCCCAACCCCCCTCCGGTAAGACACGCCCCCTCCCTTCGCCGCCCCGCCCCTTCCCGCCCAGACTCAATCTTCCCACCCCCCTCCGGTAAGACACGCCCCCTTCCTTCACCGCAGCGGGCCCAATTAAAGAAGAGGAAAAACATCGAAGAAAGGAACGAAACAGAGAAGGAAACATGGAAGTAAAAAGTGAAGGAAAGAAGGAAAGAGGTAGAGAAGGAAGAAAAGAGAGAAAGAGGAAATGAAGAGGGATGGAAAGAAATGGGTAGAGAAAGAAGGAAGGAGATAAGGAAAAAAAAGGAAGGAAAGAGGAGCGAAGGAAGAAGAGAAAGAAAGAAAATGAGGGGGGAAGGAAGGACAGACAAAAGGAAGAATGGAAACAAAAACCAAAGGAAGGAAGAAAGGAAAGAGGCAGAGACAGATGAAAGAGAAAGGGAAGGAAAAGTAAAAAGGAATAAGGAAAGAGGAAGAGAAGGAAGGAGAGAAGGACAGAAAAGGAAGGAAAGAGGCGCAAAGGAAAAAGAGAAAGAAAAAGAAGGGGGAAGGAAGGAAAGACAAAAGAAAGAATGGAAACAAAAACCACAGGAAGGAAGGAAGGAAAGAGGCAGAGAAGGAAGAAAGGGAAAGGGAAGGAAAAGAAAAAAGGAAGAAGGAAAGAGGAAGAGAAGGAAGGAAGGAGAGAAGGAAAGAAGAAAAGGAAATGAGGGAAAGAAGGAGAGAAAGAGGGAGGTAAGGTGGGCCACAGCAACACGTGGCAGGGAAAGCTAGTTATATGTATAGACTAGCTTGGGGAACGGGCGCTGCCCGGGCTATGTGAAAAAGGCATTTTGTGTCAAGGTTGGTCTTTATCGGTTATTTATATGGCTCGCAGTGGTCTCAGGAAGTTAGTGAAGGTACTGCGAGTCCCATCATCTGTAATCTATCCTCCTCCAAATTGCACCAGAAAGGAGAGTGGGTCGTGGGGGCTCTGTGCGCCATATTTTGTTCTTGATCAATCATTGGATGAGGGTCACAGTGGTCTCAGAAAGTGAATTTAGGTACTGCAAGTCCCATCCTCCATAGTCTGTTCTCCCCCAAACCTCACCAGAATGTTGAGTTGGCCAAGGGGGCTCTCTGTGCCAAGTTTGGTCTTTTTTGGTATTTGGATAAGTGTCGCTGTGGTTTCAGGAAGTAAATGAAGGTACTACAAGTCCCATCATCCATCGTCCACACTCCTTCAAACAACACCGGGATGTAGGGTGGGTCAAGGGGGCTATGTGTGACAAATTTGGTCTTGATTGGTAACTAGATGAGGGTTGCAGCAGTCTTGGAAAGGGAATGGAGGTACTTGAAGTCCCATCATCCATGGTCTGTCCTCCTCCAAAGTGCACCAGGATGTAGAGTGCGTCATGGGGGCTCTGTGTGCCAAGCTTGGTGTTGATCAGTCATTGGCGAGGATCTCAGTGGTCTCAGGAAGTGGGTGAAGTTACTGCAAGTCCCATCATCCATCTCCATCCAACTTTTTCCAAACCGCACCAGGATGTAGAGTGGGTCATGCAGGCTCTCTGTGTGAATTGTGATCCTGATCCATCACTGTTGGCAGTTGTAATGGTCTCAGGAAGGAAGTGCAGGTATTGCAAGTCCCATCATCCATGGTGCATCCTCCTCCAAACCGCACCAGGATGTAGAGTGTGTCATGGAGACTCAGTGTGCCAAGTTTGGTCTTTATTGGTAATTGGATGAAGTTTGCAGTGGTCTCAAGAATTGAGCAAAGGGACTGCAAGTCCCATAATCCATGGTCCATCCCTGGCCAAACCACACCAGGATGTAAAGTGGGTCATGAGAGGTCTATGTGCCAAGTTTGGCCTTGATCAGTCATTGGATGAGGTTAACAGCGGTCTCAGAATGTGAGTGATGGTACTGCAAGTCCCATCATCCATGGTCCATCCTCCTCCAAACTGCAGTAGGATGTCGAGTGGGTCATGGGGGCTTTGTGTGCCAAGTTTGGTCTGTATTGGTTATTTTCTGACAATGCCCCTGGCCTTTTCCTTTCCTTTCTTTGTCATCTCAGAATCTTGGCATTGTGACATATCAGAGACCATATGCAAATTTCCTTCTCTCATGTCTCCGTTTCTGTCATGAACCCTTTTCTCCACCAGGGGCTCCTGTTGCAGCTGGTCAATCAGAGACCATATGCAAATAGCAACACAGCGGCAGCCAATCAGAAAGCTGGCACATAATCCTCCGCTTACACTTCTGTCTGGCTACTTGCCTACATTCTCCCTTCTCCAGCTCAGTGAAAGCCTACTTAAGTGGCTGAGGCGGGAAAAGGAAGAGGCCTGAGGTTGTTAGGAATGGTGGGAGTTGAAGCCCAAAAGACCTAGAGGGCCCAAGTTTGCCCAAGCCTAGTATAGCTACTTGCCTACATTCCCCCTTCTCCAGCTCAGTGAAGGCCTACTTAAGCGGCTGAGGTGGGAAAAGGAAGGGGGCTGAGGCTGTTAGGAATGGTGGAAGTCCAAAACACTTGGAGGGCCCAAGTTTGCCCAAGCCTGGAATACCTGCTTCACTACATTCTCCCTTCTCCAGCTCAGTGAAGGCCTACTTAAGCGACTGAGGCAGGAAAAGGAAGGGGCCTGAGGCTGTTAGGAATGGTGGGAGTTGAAGTCCAAAGCACCTGGAGGAAGGGCCCAAGTTTGCCCAAGCCTGGAATACCTGCTTCACTACATTCTCCCTTCTCCAGCTCAGTGAAGGCCTACTTAAGCGACTGAGGCAGGAAAAGGAAGGGGCCTGAGGCTGTTAGGAATGGTGGGAGTTGAAGTCCAAAGCACCTGGAGGAAGGGCCCAAGTTTGCCCAGGCCTGGGATAGCTACTTGCCCACATTCACCCTTCTCTAGCTTGGTGAATGCCTACTTAAGGGGCTGAGGGGTGGGAAAAGGAAGGCTCCTAAGGCTGTTAGGAATTGTGGGAATTGAAGTCCAAAACATCAGGAGGGCCAAAGTTTGCTCAAGCTTGAGATAGCTACTTGCTTACATTCTCCCTTCTCCAGCTCGATGAAGGCCTACTTATGCGACTGAGGCAGGAAAAGGAAGAGGCCCGAGTCTGTTAGGAATGGTGGGAGTTGAAGTCCAAAATACCTGGAGAAAGGGCCCAAGTTTGACCATGCCTGGAATAATTACTTGCTTATATTCTCCATCTCCAGCTCGGTGAAGGCCTACTTATGCGGTTGAAGTGGGAAAAGGATGAGGCCTGAGGCTGTTAGGAATGGTGGGAGTTGAAGTCCAAAACACTTGGAGGGCCCAAGTTTGCCCAAGCCTGGAATACCTGCTTCCCTATATTCTCCCTTCTTCAGCTCTACTTAAGACCTACTTAAACGGCAGAGAGGGAAACGAAAGGGGCCTGAGGCTGTTAGGAATGGTTGGAGTTAAAGTCCAAAATACCTGGAGGGCCCAAGTTGGCCCATGCCTGCTCTGGACCCATCTACATTGCCATATGATCCAGTTCAAAGCAGGTAAGCCCACCATCCAGAGTGATATGTTTTAGGAATCAGGTTCTAATATGCCAGGCCTGGGCCAACTTGGGACCTCCCTCCAGGTGTTTTGTGGACTTCCAACTCCCACTGGATGTTAGGAATGGGGGGAGTTGGGGGTCCGAAACACCTGGAAGGAGGGCCCAAGTTGGCCCAGACTTGAGACCTGAAAGAAGGAAGGCTTCAGAGGGGCTCCAGAGCCTTGAGGAGGCGTTCCGAACTCTCCTCCTTCCAGGGAAACGGGCCTGCAGCTCCTTCTCTCCCGCCCTCCTCCTCCTCCTCCATTTCCTGCGCAGGAAGAAGGGCCCAGCCCTCCCTCCCTCCTTCCTTCCTTGGGAAGAAACTGGGAAGTTCCCCTAACAAGGCGGGCTTGTGCTCTTTTCCTAAAGGAAACAGCCGAAGAACGCACTTTCTTCCTCTCTCCCCTCGAACAAAGCGGATCTCTCACAGTCCTCGGTTGGGGCAGCACTTTCTCTCTCTTCCTGTCTCTCTCTCTCCCGCTGCCCCTCCTCCTTACCTCTTT
Source organism: Anolis sagrei (assembly GCF_037176765.1). Taxonomy (NCBI): domain Eukaryota; kingdom Metazoa; phylum Chordata; class Lepidosauria; order Squamata; family Anolidae; genus Anolis; species Anolis sagrei. The sequence continues at coordinate 35,608,490 of NC_090035.1, forward strand.
CCCGGAGGCCAGGGCGGCACTGCAGGGCCTCCCCGTCGGGACCCCTTCTCGAAGCCGGGGGGCCGCTTGGATCCGGGGCGAGTGCTGCAGCGCGGGCGCCTCCTGACAATGAGAGGCGGGGAGCAGGCCGGATGGAGGCAGGCTGGGAGGGGGGAGGAGGAGGACTGAGTGACGTGGGGGGGGGGCGGGGTGGAAGGGGGAGTGATCGAGAAGGGAGGCCCCGCCCCCGCCTCCCCACATGCTCATGTTGCTTACTTTTTTTTTTTTTGTCGTGTCAGAAGCAACCGCTCCTGTTGTGAGAGAATTGGCCGTCTGCAAGGACGTTACCCAGGGGAAGCCCGGATGATTTCTAATGTTCTGTCATCCTTGTGGGAGGCTTCTCTCTTGTCCCCGCATGAGGAGCTGGAGCCGATAGAGGGAGGTCATCCGCCTCTCCCGGGATTCGAACCGGCGACCTGTCGGTCTTCAGTCCTGCCAGCGCAGGGCTTTAACCCACTGCGCCACCAGGGGCTCCTACGTTGCTTACTTAGGCGATCCCTCCTTGTCCGAGTAGGATAATCCAGGGTGGGTCCGTAGGTGACTGTGGAGCCTTGTTCTTGATCTGCATCTTCTCCCATAGTGAGGGCATTGGTTTCCAGACGGAAGGCGGTCCCTTGACACGCCTTCCTCTTGGCAGTTTTCTCTCTTTCGCCCTCCATTCGTGCCTCTTCAAATTCTGCAGCACTGCTGGTCACAGCTCACCTCCAGCTGGAGCGCTCAAAGGCCAGGGCTCCCCAGTTCTCAGTGTCTATACCAGAGTTTTTTGGGTTAGCTTTGAGCCCATCTTTAAATCTCTTTTCCTGTCCTCCAACATTCTGTTTTGTTCATGAGGTTGGAGTAGAGCAACTGCTTTGGGAGACTGTGGTCAAGCATCCGGACAACGTGGCCAGTCCAGCGGAGTTGATGGCGGAGGACCAGGCCCATAGCCAGGATTTTTATTCGGGGGGAGCTGAGTTTGATTCGGGGGGGGGGGCTGAGTCTGAGTGAAAGAGGGTCTACCCTAGTAAACCTTTTGTATAGTCACCCCAATACCCCCATGCTTATGAGATATATTGAGCATGGTGATCAGATCATGATACGAATAAACATAACAGTTTAAATAATGTACCAGTAAGGACTTCTTGCGGACCACCCTGAGAATTTGGGGGGGGCGGGTTTAAGCCCCTCAAGCCTCCCCCCCCCCCCCCCGGCTACCTGCCTGCGGAGGACCATCGCTTCAATGCTGCTGGTCTTTGCTGACATTTGTCCGCTTGTCTTCCCAAGAGATTTGCAGGATTTTCCGGAAGCAGCACTGATGGAATTGTTCTAGGAGTTGCATGTAACGTCTGTAGACTGTCCACGTTAGGCAGAGATATAGCAGGGTTGGGATGACAATAGCTTTATAAACAAGCTCCTTGGTATCCCTACGGATGTCCCGGTCCTCAAACACTCTCTGCTTCATTCGGAAAAATGTTGCACTCACAAAGCTCAGGCGGTGTTGTATTTTGGTGTCAGTGATTACTTTGGTGGAGAGGTGGCTGCTGAGGTAGCAGAAATGGTCAACATTTTCCTAATGTTACACCATTAAGCTGTATCTCTGGCATTGGAGAGGGATTAGCCGGTGATTGCTGGAAGAACATTTGAGCTTCTCGTATGTTTCTGCGAAGGTGGCTTGTAGGTCTTCTTCTGAATGCACACAGACGATGTTGTCATCAGCATACTGGAGTTCTATGACAGATGTTGTTGTAACCTTGGTTTTGGCTTTCAGTCTGCTGAGGTTAAACAGCTTGCCATCTGTCCAATAGATGATTTCCACTCTGGTGGGAAGCTTCCCATCAACAAGATGAAGTATCATAGCGATGAAGGTGGAGAATAAAGTTGGGGCGATAACACATCCCTGTTTGATGCCTGATTCCACCTTAAATGGGTCACTTTGGGAGCCATTGCAGTCCATGACTGTTGTCATCATGTCATCATGGAGGAGCCGCAGGAAGTAGACAAATTTGTCAGGACACCCGATTTTTTGGAGGATGGTCCAGAGAGCGCTGCAATCACTGTGTCGAATGCCTTTGCAAGGTCGATGAATGCCATGTACAGAGGTTGATTTTGTTGCCTTCCCTGTTGATGACACACTAGAGTTCTCAACCTTCCTAATGTCGTGACCCCTTCATACAGTTCCTCATATTGTGGTGACTCTTAACCATAAAATTATTTTAGTTGCTACTTCACAACTAATTTTGCTGCTATTATGAATCATCATGTAAATATCTGGTATGCAGGATGGAGTTTGGGGAGAATAGACCTTGATATACACAGACCAGTTAGATATGATCTCACTAACATTCCTAGCGAATATACAGTGGAAGTGAAGAACAGATTTGAAGGACTAGATTTAGTAAACAGAGTCCCAGAAGAACTATGGACAGAAGTCCGAGACATTGTTCAGGAGGCGGCAACAAAGTACGTCCCAAAGAAAAAGAAAACCAAGAAGGCAAAATGGTTGTCTGCTGAGACACTGGAAGTAGCCCAAGAAAGGAGGAAAGCAAAAGGAAACAGGGATAAGGGGAGATATGCCCAGTTAAATGCGCAATTCCAGAGGTTAGCCAGAAGAGATAAGGAACTATTTTTAAATAAGCAATGCATGGAAGTGGAAGAAGACAACAGAATAGGAAGGACAAGAGACCTCTTCCAGAAAATTAGAAACATTGGAGGTAAATTTCAGGCAAAGATTGGTATGATAAGAAACAAAGATGGCAGGGACCTAACAGAAGCTGAAGAGATCAAGAGAAGGTGGCGAGACTATACAGAAGATCTGTATAGGAAGGATAATAATATCGAGGATAGTTTTGACGGTGTGGTGAATGAATTAGAACCAGACATCCTGAGGAGTGAGGTTGAATGGGCCTTAAGAAGCATTGCTAACAACAAGGCAGCAGGAGACGACGGGATCCCAGCTGAACTGTTTAAAATCTTAAAAGATGATGCTGTCAAGGTGATGCATGCCATTTGCCAGCAAATATGGAAAACACAAGAATGGCCATCAGACTGGAAAAAATCAACTTATATCCCCATACCAAAAAAGGGAAATGCGAAAGACTGCTCAAACTTCCGCACAGTGGCCCTTATTTCTCATGCCAGTAAGGTAATGCTCAAGATCCTGCAAGGAAGACTCCAGCAATACATGGAGCGAGAGCTGCCAGATGTTCAAGCTGGGTTTAGAAAAGGTAGAGGAACGAGAGACCAAATTGCCAATATCCACTGGATAATGGAGAAAGGCAGGGAGTTTCAGAAAAAACATCTACTTCTGCTTCATTGACCTAAAGCCTTTGACTGTGTGGATCATAATAAATTGTGGCAAGTTCTTAGTGGGATGGGCATCCCAAGCCACCTTGTCTCTCTCCTGAGGAATCTGTACAAGGACCAAGTAGCAACAGTAAGAACTGACCACGGAACAACAGACTGGTTCAAGATTGGGAAAGGCGTACGGCAAGGCTGCATCCTCTCACCCAACCTTTTTAACTTGTATGCAGAACACGTCATGCGATGTGCGGGGCTGGATGAATGCAAAGCTGGGGTGAAAATTGCTGGAAGAAACATTAACAACCTCAGAAATGCAGATGACACCACTCTGATGGCCGAAAGTGAGGAGGAGCTGAGGAGCCTTTTAATCAAGGTGAAAGAAGAAAGCGCAAAAGCCGGGTTGCAGCTAAACGTCAAAAAAACCAAGATTATGGCAACAAGAATGATTGACAACTGGAAAATAGAGGGAGAAACCGTGGAGGCCATGACAGACTTTGTATTTCTAGGTGCAAAGATTACTGCAGATGCAGACTGTGACCAGGAAATCAGAAGACGCTTACTTCTTGGGAGGAGAGCAATGTCCAATCTCGATAAAATAGTAAAGAGTAGAGACATCAGACTGGCAACAAAGATCCGCCTAGTCAAAGCCATGGTATTCCCTGTAGTAACCTACGGATGTGAGAGCTAGACCTTAGGGAAGGCTGAGCGAAGGAAGATTGATGCTTTTGAGCTGTGGTGTTGAAGGAAAGTTCTGAGAGTGCCTTGGACTGCGAGAAGATCCAACCAGTCCATCTTCCAGGAAATAAAGCCCGACTGCTCACTGGAGGGAAAGATACTAGAGACAAAGTTGAAGTACTTTGGCCACATCATGAGGAGACAGGAAAGCCTAGAGAAGACAATTATGCTGGGGAAAGTGGAAGGCAAAAGGAAGAGGGGCCGACCAAGGGCAAGATGGATAGATGGCATCCTTGAAGTGACTGGACTGACCTTGAGGGAGCTGGGGGTGGTAACGGCCGACAGGGAGCTCTGGCGTGGGCTGGCCCATGAGGTCACGAAGAGTCGGAGACGACTGAACGAATGAACAACAACAACAGACCTTGATATCTGCTGAGACACTGGAAGTAGTCCAAGAAAGGAGGGAAGCAAAAAGAAACAGGAATAAGGGGAGATATGCCCAGTTAAATGCGCAATTCCAGAGGTTAGCCAGACGAGATAAGGAACTATTTTTAAATAAGCAATGCATGGAAGTGGAAGAAGACAACAGACTAGGAAGGACAAAAGACCTCTTCCAGAAAATTAGATACATTGGAGGTAAATTTCAGGCAAAAAATGGATATGATAAAAAACAAAGATGGCAGGGACCTAACAGAAGCTGAAGAGATCAAGAGAAGGTGGCGAGACTATACAGAAGATCTGTATAGGAAAGATAATAATATCGAGGATAGTTTTGACGGTGTGGTGAATGAATTAGAACCAGACATCCTGAGGAGTGAGGTTGAATGGGCCTTAAGAAGCATTGCTAACAACAAGGCAGCAGGAGACGACGGGATCCCAGCTGAACTGTTTAAAATCTTAAAAGATGATGCTGTCAAGGTGATGCATGCCATATGCCAGCAAATATGGAAAACACAAGAATGGCCACCAGACTGGAAAAAAATCAACTTATATCCCCATACCAAAAAAAGGGAAATGCGAAAGACTGCTCAAACTTCCATACATTGGCCCTCATTTCTCATGCCAGTAAGGTAATGCTCAAGATCCCGCAAGGAAGAGTCCAGCAATAGATGGAGAGAGAGTTGCAGATGTTCAAGCTGGGTTTAGAAAAGGCAGAGGAACGAGAGACCAGATTGCCAATATCCGCTAGATAATGGAGAAAGGCAGGGAGTTTCAGAAAAACATCTATTTCTGCTTCATTGACTACTCTAAAGCCTTTGACTGTGTGGATCATAATAAATTGTGGCAAGTTCTTGGTGGGATGGGCATACCAAGCCATCTTGTCTCTCTCCTGAGGAATCTGTACAAGGACCAAGTAGCAACAGTCAGAACTGACCACAGAACAACAGACGGGTTCAAGATTGGGAAAGGCGTACGGCAAGGCTGCATACTCTCACTCAACCTTTTTAACTTGTATGCAGAACACGTCATGCGATGTGCGGGGCTGGATGAATACAAACTGGGTTGAAAATTGCTGGAAGAAACATTAACAACCTCAGATATGCAGATGACACCACTCTGATGGCCGAAAGCGAGGAGGACCTGAGGAGCCTTCTAATCAAGGTGAAAGAAGAAAGAGCAAAAGCCGGGTTGCAGCTAAACATAAAAAAAACCAAGATTATGACAACAAGAATGATTGACAACTGGAAAATAGAGAGAGAAAATGTGGAGGCCGTAACAGACTTTGTATTTCTAGGCGCAAAGATTACTGCAGATGCAGACTGTGGCCAGGAAATCAGAAGTCGCTTACTTCTTGGGAGGAGAGCAATGTCCAATCTCGATAAAATAGTAAAGTAGAGACATCAGATTGGTAACAAAGATCCTCCTAGTCAAAGCCATGATATTCCCTGTAGTAACCTATGGATGTGAGAGCTGGACCTTAGTGAAGGCTGAGCGAAGGAAGATCGATGCTTTTGAGCTGTGGTGTTGGAGGAAAGTTCTGAGAGTGCCTTGGACTGCGAGAAGATCCAACCAGTCCATCCTCCAGGAAATAAAGCCCGGCTGCTCACTGGAGGGAAGGATACTAGAGACAAAGTTGAAGTACTTTGGCCACATCATGAGGAGACAGCAAAGCCTAGAGAAGACAATTATGCTGGGGAAAGTGGAAGGCAAAAGGAAGAGGGGCCGACCAAGGGCAAGATCGATGGATGGCATCCTTGAAGTGACTGGACTGATCTTGAAGGAGCTGGGAGTGGTGACGGGCGACAGGGAGCTCTGTCCATGAGGTCACGAAGAGTCAGAGATGACTGAACGAATGAACAACAAGAAGACCTTGATATTTGGGAGCTGTAGTTGTTGGGATTTATAATTCACCTTCAATCAAACAGCATTCTCCACCAATGATAGAACTAAACCAAACATGGCACCCAGAACTCTCATGACCAACAGAAAATACTGGGTTTGTTGGGCATTAACCTTGAATTTTTGAGTTGTAGTTCACCATATCCAAAGAGCACCATAGACTCAAACAATGATGGATCTGGACCAAACTTGACACAAATACTTAATATGCCCAAATAGGGACACTGATGGAGTTTGGGGAAAATAGACGGTGACATTTGGAAGTTGTAGTTGCTGAGATTTATAGTTCACCAACAATCAAAGAGCATTCCAAACTCCATCAACGGTGGTATTGAACCAAACTTGGCACACGGAACTCCCATGGCCAAGAGAAAATACTGGAAGGGTTTGTTGGGCATTGACAAGTTTTGGAGTTGTAGTTCACCTATATCCAGAGAGCACCATGGACTCAAACAATGATGGATCTGGACCGAATACTCAATATACCTAAACGTGAGTACAGGTGGAGTTTGGGGAAAATAGACCTTGACAATTGGTAGTTGTAGTTGCTGGGATTTATAGTTTGCCTACTTTCCACACAGCACTTTTATGACCAACAGAAAATATTGTGTTTTCTGATGGTCCTTGGTGACCCCTCCTTGCGACCTCCCTGGGGTCCCTACCCCCAAGATGAGAAACACTGCACTAGATACCATAACCTTTTGGAAAACTGGAATCTCCACAAGCACTTGGAGAAAAACTGCATTCACAACCATTTGAAAATTATAACCTTTTGAAAAAGTATGATCTTCCAGTGAAAAGCAAAAAAAACCCAAAACTCGTTATAGAGTAAAATCTCTTCAGTGTAAAAATTTTTACTCTTTGAAATAACCCAGACAACACCAGGTACCCAATCTAGTTAATTATAATTTAATTGATAATTTATGAATGAGTAATTATTCCTATTTACAGGTATTAGAAGTACTTATGTGCCGTTACACCCAGGCGCTTTTAAAAACAAAACTATGATGTGCTGTTCCCTATGCCTGGGCGAACTGCTGGTGCTTTTCTTGAGAAGATTGAGATTTTCAGCAACTGAGTCTATTACACGTTCTGAACATCAAAAAAGTATATTTATTACTCAAAGTTGCAAACAGAACAGTCAATTGATAAACCAAATAGATATTTCTTCTTTCTCTTCTCCACCAGCTACTGAGTCAGCCTTTCCCCAAGTGGCAAAGGGATCCAGGGATCCTTCACCCTAATCCAGAGCTGTTGTCTTTTAGAAAGAACACATTTTTACCTATCTAAGCTCCAGATTAGCTTTGGAGATAAGGCAATGCAGTCTCTCTCTCTCTATAAGACTCTATAAAACTCAGTTCTCAAAGCTCAATATCTATTTTTCTTTATACTCTATAACTCTCTTATAATCTATCTAACTATAGTTCAATACTTCTCAATAAACTTCTCTGTCTATCTTAATTTCTCAATTCTCAATAACTCAATTGTTTTTACAGTGGTTTGTCGGAACTACCTTTCTGGCCACCATCACATCAGATTCCTTCTTCAGAACTGAAGAGGCAGGGAGAATTCCAAAATGGAAGTCTTTACTCAGGAGGAAGGGCGGGCTCAAAGAGCTGCTCCCTAGGCCAACCATTGTAAAGAGCTTGCAGACTAGCTTTTCCTGCCTTTGGCTGTTAAACTCCTGGCTTTGCAAGGCTGCAGCAGCTCCTGAGAAAAATGCAAGGGGCAGCCACTCGAAGCAACTAAAAAAGCAATGCAAACCAGTCTCCTGGGAGACTGGCATATTGAACTTGGGTACAGTGGTGTTGGTTCTGTTATTTCTAATAATATTAAGAATATTGGTTCTGTTCTTCTTAGTAATATTAATAATATTGGTTATGGGGATTATTAACTGCTGTGTTGATTAATTACTGACTGTATGAAACAATAGACTCATGTGTGAATGAGGCAGTAATAATGTTTAAAGAATACTGAGAGCCTTCAGTATAATCAGTGTTGCCCCAATCCAATCACTACTTCTCAATGTTTTAATTTCTTAAATAAATTAATCTTCCTAATAGAAAAAATCCCATATTTTCCTCAATGAAATGGAGCCTATCTCGATCTTCCATGTAGCTGCTGCTGCTCTGATTCAATGCTTTGAGAAGCATTAATCCAGCGTTTGTTAAGTCAGCATTATTTTTTCTCTCCCATTTTAATATAACCCCTTCCAATCATAATAGGTTTTAGACAACACCCTCAGCCTTAAAGTATGAGGCTACAGTCTCATGTGTTCTCTTTGTAGCACCTTTAGCCCAAATATTCCTGTTATAAAGGTAAAGGTTTCCCCTTGACATTAAGTTTAGTCGTGTCTGACCCTGGGGGGTGGTGCTCATCCCTGTTTCTAAGCTGAAGAGCAGGCATTATCCTTAGACATCTCCTAGGTCAGCATTTCTCAACCTGGGGGTCAGGACCCCTGGGGGGGGGTCACGAGGGGGTCAGAGGGGTCGCCAAAGACCATCAGAAAACACAAGATTTTCTGTTGGTCCTGGGGGTTCTGTATGGGAAGTATGGCCCAATTCTATCATTGGTGGGGTTCAGAATGCGCTTTTATTGTAGGTGAGCTACAAATCCCAGCAACTACAACTCCCAAATGTCAAGGTCTATTTCTCTCAAACGACACCATTGTTCACATCTGGGGCATATTGAGTATTCCTGCCAAGTTTGGTCCAGATCCAGCGTTGTTTGAGTCCATGGTGCTCTCTAGATGTATAGAATCATAGAATCAAAGAGTTGGAAGAGACCTCATGGGCCATCCAGTCCAACCCCCTGCCAAGAAGCAGGAATATTGCATTCAAATCACACCTGAAAAATGGCCATCCAGCCTCTGCTTAAAAGCTTCCAAAGAAGGAGCCTCCACCACACTCCGGGGCAGAGAGTTCCACTGCTGAACGGCTCTCACAGTCAGGAAGTTCTTCCTCATGTTCAGATGGAATCTCCTCTCTTGTAGTTTGAAGCCATTGTTCCGCGTCCTAGTCTCCAAGGAAGCAGAAAACAAGCTTGCTCCCTCCTCCCTGTGGCTTCCTCTCACATATTTATACATGGCTATCATATCTCCTCTCAGCCTTCTCTTCTTCAGGCTAAACATGCCCAGTTCCCTAAGCCGCTCCTCATAGGGCTTGTTCTCCAGACCCTTGATCATTTTAGTCGCCCTCCTCTGGACACATTCCAGCTTGTCAATATCTCTCTTGAATTGTGGTGCCCAGAATTGGACACAATATTCCAGATGTGGTCTAACCAAAGCAGAATAGAGGGGTAGCATTACTTCCTTAGATCTAGACACTATGCTCCTATTGATGCAGGCCAAAATCCCATTGGCTTTTTTTGCCGCCACATCACATTGTTGGCTCATGTTTAACTTGTTGTCCACGAGGACTCCAAGATCTTTTTCACACGTACTGCTCTCGAGCCAGGCATCCCCCATTCTGTATCTTTGCATTTCATTTTTTCTGCCAAAGTGGAGTATCTTGCATTTGTCACTGTTGAACTTCATTTTGTTAGTTTTGGCCCATCTCTCTAATCTGTCAAGATCGTTTTGAATTCTGCTCCTGTCCTCTGGACTATTGGCTATCCTTCCCAATTTGGTGTCATCTGCAAACTTGATGATCATGCCTTCTAGCCCTTCATCTAAGTCATTAATAAAGATGTTGAACAGGACCGGGCCCAGGACGGAACCCTGCGGCACTCCACTTGTCACTTCTTTCCAAGATGAAGAGGAAGCATTAGTGAGCACTCTCTGTGTTCGTCCACTTAACCAATTACAGATCCACCTCACCGTAGTTTTGCCTAGCCCACATTGGACTAGTTTCCTTGCCAGAAGGTCATGGGGGACCTTGTCGAAGGCCTTACTGAAATCCAGGTACGCTACATCCACGGAATTCCCCGCATCTACCCAGCTTGTAGCTCTATCGAAGAAAGAGATCAGATTAGTCTGGCATGACTTGTTTTTGATAAATCCATGTTGACTATTAGCGATGACTGCATTTGTTTCTGTTTGCAGACCGTTTCCTTAACAATCTTTTCCAGAATCTTGCCCGGTATTGACGTGAGGCTGACCGGACGGTAGTTGTTTGGGTCATCCTTTTTTCCCTTCTTGAAGATTGGGACCACATTGGCCCTCCTCCAATTTGCTGGAACTTCTCCCGTTCTCCAAGAACTCTCAAAGATGGTTGTCAATGGTTCCGAAATGACTTCCGCTAGTTCCTTCAATACTCTGGGGTGTAGTTGATCTGGCCCTGGGGACTTGAACTCATTAAGAGCGGCCAGGTATTCCTGGACGACTTCTTTCCCAATTTGGGGTTGGATGTCCTCCAATCCCTCATCCACTCCATCTTGCTGAGGTTGAAGACTCTCTTTTTGTGAGAAGACCGAGGCAAAGAAGGCATTAAGTAGTTCTGCCTTTTCCCTATCCCCTGTCAGCATTGCCCCATCTTCTCCGTGAAGAGGTCCTATCGCCTCCTTGTTTTTCCTTTTTCTACTGACATAAGAATAGAAGCCCTTTTTATTGTTTTTAATGTCCCTGGCAAGTCTGAGCTCGTTTTTTGCTTTAGCCTTGCGGACCTTTTCCCTACAGGTGTTGGCTATTTGTTTGAATTCTTCTTTGGTGATTTCTCCCTTTTTCCACTTCTTGTGCATGTCTCTTTTGTGTCTTAGCACAGTTAGAAGTTCTTTGGACATCCATTCTGGCTTCTTTGCACTTGTCCTATTTTTTCTCTGGCACGGTTTGCAATTGCGCCTTGAGTATTTCACTCTTGAGAAATTCCCATCCATCCGTAACTCCCTTATCTTTTAGTATCTGTGTCCACGGAATGCTGCTCAGCGTTTCCTTCATTTTTTGGAAATCAGCTCTCCTAAGGTCCAAAATGCGGGTTTGACTTGTCTTAGTTTCGGCCTTCCTTTGTACCTCAAATTGCAGGAGCACATGGTCACTTGCCCCTAAGGATCCTACCACTTCGACCGTATCGATCAGGTCCTCCGCATTTGTTAGGATGAGATCAAGAGTAGCCAATCCCCTTGTTGCCTCTTCTACCTTCTGGACCATGAAATTGTCTGCAAGGCAAGCGAGGAATTTGTTGGACCTTGTACTCTTGGCTGAGTTTGTTTTCCAGCAAATATCGGGATAGTTGAAATCGCGCATGACTACTACATCTCTTCTCTGTGCCTGTTTGGTCAACTGTTGGCAGAAGATTTCATCAAGTTCTTCCTCCTGGCTTGGGGGTCTGTAGTAGACGCCTACAACTACATCTTTTTGAGTCCCAGTTCCCTTGATTCTTATCCAGATGATTTCAAGCTGGTTTCCCAGATTGCTGTTTTGAATCTCTTCTGCAGCATAAGAGTTTTTGACATATAAGGCTACTCCGCCTCCTCTCCCCTTTTTCGGTTTCTGTGAAAGAGGTTATACCCCTCGATATCTACATTCCAGCGATAGGAGTCATCCCACCAGGTTTCAGTGATGGCTATGATATCATATTTGTGGTGTTGTGCTAAAAGTTGGAGTTCGTCTTGTTTATTTCCCATGCTCTGTGCATTAGTGTAAAGACATGTGAGCCCCTGGGATCTTCCCTTGAGCTGTTTAATTGGGATTATTGTGCTTTTGGTACTTGGTCCTTGTTGTGTTTGTGCAGCCCTCCGTTTAGCCTTCTGGCTATTCCCAGACATTATGGGTAAAGTAGTGTTCGCAAGGCTGTTGTCCCCCTCCCCCGGTGGACCTAGTTTAAAGTGCGTCTAATGAGGTTTGCGAGTCTGTGAGCAAAAAGGTGTTTTCCTACTTGTGTGAGATGCACCCCATCCCTTGCCAGTAGGCCATCCTCCTGGAAAAGCAGGCCATGGTCGAGGAAGCCAAAGCGTTCCTCCTGACACCATTTTCTAAGCCAGTCATTGACCTGTACTATTTTTCTGGCTCTTGTGGGTCCGTGTCTTACAACAGGGAGGAGGGATGAAAAGACCACCTGTACATTACATTCTTTTAGCTTTGCTCCTAGAGCTCGAAAATCATTTGTGATCTTTTGAAACGTATGCCTTGCAGTATCATTGGTTCCTACATGAATCAACATGAGGGGAGGACGGTGATAGGGCTTGAGGAGCCTGGTGAGCCTCTGAGTGATGTAGGTGAACTACAATTCCAAAACTCAAGGTTAATGCCCAGCAAACCCTTCTAGTGTTTTCTGTTGGTCAGGGGAGTTCTGTGTGCCAAGTTTGGTTCAATTCCATCATTAGTGGAATTCAGAATGCTCTCTGATTATAGGTGAACTATAAATGCCAGCAACTACAACTCCCAAATGACAAAATCATAATTTGTTGAGTGATGGTCACTCCTTGTGTTTTGAGACATTTTGTGGCCAAATTTGGTGTGTTTTCATTCACTGGTTCTTTTGTTTTAAGGTACTCATTATGCACAGAACATTTATATATATATATAAGATTGTACTGTGGTTGTTTTTATTATGCTAGCATCGTATGATGCTTTCGTTAGGCCGTCCTGAGTCTCTTCGGGAGGGAGAAGGGTGGGGTATAAATATAGGAAATAAATAAAATAAATAAAGGAAGGAAGGAAGGAGGAATGCTCCTTGATTGGAGGTGAACTATATGCCAGCAATTACAACTCCCAAAGAACAAAATCAGTTCCCCATCCAACACCATCAGTATTCAAATTTGGGAGCACTGGGTATTTGTGCCTAATTTGGTCCAGTAAATGAAAATACATCCTGCATATCAGATATTGACACTGCAATTCATAACAGTAGCAAAATGAAAGTTGTGAAGTAGCAACAAAAATAATTTCATGGTTGGGGATCACCACGACATGAGGAACTGTATTAAGGGGTTGCGGCATTAGGAAGGTTGAAAAACACTGTCCTAGGTCATGTGGTCAGCATGACTGCATGGAGCGCCGTTACCTTCCCTCTGAGGTGGTACCTATTGATCTACTCATACTTGAATGTTTTCAAACTGCTAGGTTGGCAGAAGCTCGGGCTAACAGTGGGAGCTCACCCTTTCCCGCAGATTCAAACCATCAACCTTCTGGTCAGCAAGTTCAGCAATTCAGTGGTTTAAACCGTAATGCCACCCATGTTAAGCACACCCATATAACATCATCTACTTCAACAGTTTCATAGAATCATTGAGTTGGAAGAGACCTTGTGGGCCATTCAGTCCAATCCCATTCTGCCAAGAAGCAGGAAAATTGCATTCAAAGCACCCCCAACAGATGGCCATTCAGCCTCTGTTTAAAAACCTCCAAAGAAGGAGTCTTGTCAAGGTTTTACAATACTCCGCTGGCACCATAAGGGTGTTTTGTCCTAATAAACACTTTATTTTGATTTATTAAGTCATATTGTCCTGAAAAAAAATCACTGTCATACCATCACAGAGTAATCAAAAGCAAACTGGGGCCCCTCCTCTAGAATGGCTTTACTGAAATTCACAGGGCTGTCTCAGACACACATAAAGTGAGGATCGCAGCCTTCATTGACTACCAAGAACCATCCCTAAGAACACAACCAGATCACCCAAGTTTCTGCAGGAGTTCCATCCCATTGCAGGAGATGTGTCCCCCACAAGTAAAACAGAAAGTTCTGCTACACAAAATCCACGGGGATGGTTTGCCTCCGGGTTCAAGAGCTGCTTATTATTTGGAAGCAACTCCCACCCACGTGGGTTGTTGTGAGTTGTCCGGGCTGTATGGCCATGTTCCCGAAGCATTCTCTCCTGACGTTTCACAACCTTTGAGGATTCCTGCTGTAGATGCAGGCAAAATGTCAGGAGGGAATGCTTCTGGAGCATGGCCATACGGTCTGGACAACTCACAACAACCCAGTGATACTGGCCATGAAAGCCTTCAAAAATACATTCTCACTCATGTGTCAGCTACATTTCTTCCTAAGGATCTGCAATACAATGGGCCATGCTGTAATACCCTGATCAGGCTTTCTTCATTAGCATCGTCTTCTTATAGCATAATGCAGTACAATAGAGAGAAATCAGGCAACTGTACAAAACAAGACTCTTCTTGTTTTCCTGGAAAAGGAAATCAATTGTTGGAGAAGGCAGGGACTCAGTCCTACCTGGAAGCAGGGTGAAGATGTCTTGCTTTCAGTCATGCTGGGACAGGCAGCGGCTTTGGTAAAGTGCAGCATTGCACAACGATCCCAGTATGGAGACAAGGTATGCTGCTGCAGTGCAAAATCCTGCCAGCAGTGACTTGGTTAAATCTCTGCTCTGCCGACAGATGCTGCTTCTCAGCAGATTTCCAGCCAGGAGAAACACAGCCCCTTCTCAGAGCCAGGATGCCAGCCTTTGGAGTCCAGATTGTCCTCAGAATGGGCAGAGAGAGCTGTTGTCATCCTGACCTCCTCACAGACCATTCATTCTCAAGCCAGATGATAATTTGCGCCATGTGTAAAATAATACACTCCGCCACTATGCGTGTATGAAAAGCAAGGAAGTTCACATTGTGCTGACAACATGAACAGAAGGAGGGAGGCCTTAATAATAGGTTTCGGTGATAATAAAGCCCTGACCTGAAATAACCGGCCAAATTTGCTTTATGAAGTTGAGCCTCCTTACGGCATTATCCAACAGAAGTGCCGTAAAAGACCACTAAGAAATATTAAGACAGACCTTGTTTAGTCCTCTCAAAAAATAATTAAAGGTAAAGGTTTCCCCTTTACATTAAGTCTAGTCATGTTTGACTCTGAGGGGTGATGGTCATCTCCATTTCTAAACTGAAGAGCCAGCGTTGTCTGTACATGCCAAAGAGAGAGAAGCAACCCTTATCTGGGTCTAAGATCAAGAGAAATGCTTTCCTTTCAGTTTTTGGGATCTGAAAAGCTTTATATTGATTCATGGGAAAGAGTTGCTTCAGTTGAGTCAATGTTGGAATTTCATCACAGTCTTGTTTTCAAGTGTTCTTAGTTTCATGTACCAAGTTTTTGCCAAGCTCCTGATTGTGTATCAGATTTTTCATGCTGCCTTTTTTCATGGATTCTTGTACCTTATTTCATGGATTTTTGTATCTTGTATCTTGTTTTGCCTTGAAGCTCATGGATTAGCCTTTGTTTTGGAACTTTGCTATCTTTGCCTACATATATTCTTCAATAAACTGATTGCTGATTTTACCAAGCTGGTATGGTGTTTAAGGTCAGGGAGGTGCCTGCTCTGGTGTATGACAGTGGAGTGCCATTAGGGCAGTAACAGGCAGTAACGATTGATGGAACTCCCAGTGGCACAGTGGGTTAAAACCCTGTGCCAGCAGGACTTAAGACCGACAGGCCGTATGTTCGAATCCAGGGAGAGCACGGATGAGCTTCCTCTGTCAGCTCCAGCTCCTCATGCAGGGACATGGGAGAAGCCTCCCACAAGGATGGCAACACATCAAAACATCCAGGCGTCCCCTGGGCAATGTCCTTGCAGACGGCTAATTCTTTCACACCAGAAGCGACTTGCAGTTTTTTCAAGTTGTGCCTGCCACGACAAAAATAAAAAAGTAACGATTGATCTTCTCACATTTGCATGTTTTTTAACTGTTATGTTGCCAGAAGCTGCTACTGACAGCAGGAGCTCACCTCATCCCACAGATTAAAATCACCAACCTTCCGATCAGCAAATTCAGCAGCTCAGCGGTTTAACCCGCTGCACCACTGCGGCCCCAGAAAAGACTCAAGGCTGCCTAAAATCTAGGATTCACAACAAAAGCAGAAGAGCCTCAAATTAGGATGTCACAAAGCAAAGAAACCAGAACAAATGCACAAACAAACTCAAAACAGTGATAGTAAGACAGGATAGACTGTAGTGATAAAATAAAAATAATAGAAAGACACAACTATACAGTGCTGGCTGGAACTGATAATTATATACATCTTTATCAATTTTTGAGATGCCTGTTAATGCATTAGGTTACTTTTTAGTAGTGTACTAAGTGTGTACATTTTACATTTTGTATATCTGGACTCTTGTATTGGTTTTCATTTCAATTTATCAATACATCTTGCGATTGATGTTTTAAGTTTGTTTATGCATCTGTTGTAGAATCATAGAATTGGAAGAGACCTCGTGGGCCAACCAGTCCAATCCCATTCTGCCAAGAAGCAGGAAAATTGTATTCAAAGCACCCCCAACAGATGGCCATCCAGCCTCTGTTTAAAAGCCTCCATAGAAGGAGCCACCACCACACTCTGGGGCAGAGAGTTCCACTGCTAAACAGCTCTCACAGTTAGGAAGTTCTTCCTAATGTTCAGGTGGAATATCCTTTACTGCAGTTTGAAGCCATTGTTCCATATCCTAGTCTCCAGGGCAGCAGAAAACAAGCTTGCTCCCTCCTCTCTGTGATTTCTCCTCACATGACTATAATGTCTCCTCTCAGTCTTCTCTTCTGCAGGCTAGTTTTCTTGTTTTGTGCCTGTAATCAAACCCAGTATTTCTTAAGCCATCTGATATAGAAATCTGGCAGGAATTTCTCCCTGCAGCCTTGTGCCAGGGACCAGCAACATATTTCTGCCCATTGGCTACAGTTATTTTCTTCTTTCCCATAAATTCTCCAAGCGCTAGTAGCCAGTGATCTGGGCACTTTGAGAAGCACTGGAGTTTTTTTTGTTTTGTTTTTTTGTCATGTCAGGAGCAATTGCTCCTGTTGTGAGAGAATTGGCCATCTGCAAGGATGTTGCCCACCTTGATGATTTTTGATGTTTTATCATCCTTGTGGGAGGCTTTTCTCATGTCCCCACATGAGAAGCTGGAGCTAATAGAGGGAACTCATCCGCCTCTCCCCGGATTCGAACCTGCGACCTGTGCTTTAACCCACTGCGCCACCGGGGGCTCCTAGAAGCACTGGTGTAGCCTATGCACACTTGCACTATACTGAAAACATGGAGGGCACTTCTTAGCTGCACATTGTTTTTGTGAGTGTCTTCACAGTTAAAGATGTTGGCATGATAATGGATGGGAAAGTGCCTGCAGGGAGGCAAGCACAATCACAACCTGCCTGCCAATATTGTGCCCCGACTGAACTTAAAAGCAATAGCATTGTGGTTAACAGCACACTTAGGGTTTCTTCTGGGATTTTTGCACTCTGAAGAGTTTATGGCATGTTGCAATCCATCCCCAGGAACACATGCAAGCATGCAATATTATTATTATTATTAACTTTATTTGTACCCCGCTAGCATCTCCCGAAGGACTCGATGCTGCAATATACATATCAGTGGTACATGCAAGTATGCAATATACATATCAATATATGGAATCAAGTGACATGTAGAAAGGAAAGGAGTGGATTTGGCACGTAGGCATTCTCTTTACCTTCAATGGAGTGAAATGTATATTAATTAGCTTTGCTGTGAACCAGATTACCTATAACTTGAGTTGAATCTTTCTTTCTTAGAATAGCAGAGGTCAAAAGAAAAAAAAGAGTTAACTACGGGACATATCTTCCCAAGTAAGCAAGAATGAGTAGGCAGAGAAGACTCAGCCCTATGAATAATTAAAGTGGTAATTCAATTACTAAGAAGTGAATCCCATTAGACACTCTGGCCTAAATAAAGTGTAACAGTGCTGGCTGGCGGGTAGCAAATACTGTCAATGGCCCTGGTTTGGCGGCAGTAGCGCCAGTTAATCCTCTACAGGACCGCTATCTCAGCAGTTTTTAAAATATCCCGATTTCTATCTCCGTGTGCTATTTTCTTCCTTTATTGTCAGTTTAATTAATTTGCTGCAAAATTTTAAAAATGCAAGGTAAGTTTGGGTTGCTGTGAGTTTTCCGGGCTGTCTGGCCATGTCCTAGAAGCATTCTCTCCTGATATTTCGCCCACATCGGTGACAGTCATCCTCAGAGGTTGTGAGGTCTGCTGGAAACTAGGCAAATGGGGTTTATATATGTGTGTGTGTGTGGAATGTAAAACCTTCCAGCAGCATGCATAAGAATGAGGAAGTACTCCGTCACAAGTGAACTGCAAAGCAACAGCTCCCCCTGGACGGCGAAGCAACAGCTCTCCCATGAAGCCGGAAAGCTGGAATGTTAAATTGTCTCTGTGTCTGTCTATATATGTTGTATGACTATGGCATTGAATGTTTGCCGTGAATATGTGCATTGTACTCCGCCCTGAGTCCCCTGCGGGGTAAGAAGGGTGGAATATAAATACTGTAAATAAATAAATATCCAGTCTGAAAGAACTGTTGTCTGCTTGAGGCAAGTGTGAATGTTGCAATTGGCCAGCTTGATAAGCATTTAATGCTTGCAGCTTCAAAGCCTGGCTTCTTCCTGCCTGGAGGAATCTTTTGTTGGGAGGTGTTAGCTGGCCCTGATTGTTTCTTGTCTGGAATTCCCCTGTTTTTGAGTGTTATGATTTTAGAGTTTTTTAAATACTGATAATCTGATTTTGTTCATTTTCATGGTTTCTTTCTTTCTGTTGAAATTGTCCACATGCTTGTGAATTTCAATGGCTTCTCTGTGTAGTCTGACCTGGTAGTTGTTAGAGTGGTCCGGCATTTCTGTATTCTCAACTAATATGCTGTATGGTCATATTCTAGAAGCATTCTCTCCTGACGTTTTGCCTGCATCTATGGCAAGCATCCTCAGAGCTTGTGAGGTCTGTTGGAAACTAGGAAAATTGGGTTTATATCTTTGTGGAAAGTCCAGGGTGGGAGAAAGAACTCTTGTCTGTTGGAGGTAGGTGTGAATGTTTGAATTTGTTACCTTGATTAGCATTTGATGGCCTGACAGTTTTTAGGTGTAGTTTGTTACTGCCTGAGGGAATCCTTTGTTGAGAGGTGATTAGCCGTCCCTGATTGTTTCTTGTCTGGAGTTCCCATGTGTTTGTGTGTTGATCTTTATTTACTGTTATAATTTTAGAGTTTTTGAATACTGGTAGCCAGATTTTGTTCATTTTCATGGTCTCCTCCTTTCTATTGAAATTGTCCACATGCTTGTGGGTCTCAATAACTTCTCTATGTAGTCTGGCATGGTGGTTGTCAGAGTGGTCCAGCATTTCTGTGTTCTCAAACAATATGCTGTGAGCAGATTGGTTCATCAGGTGTTCTGCTATAGCTCACAAAACCTGGCTACCAGTATGTAAAAACTCTAAAATCAGGACAGTAAATAAAGCT
The DNA here is from genome assembly GCF_037176765.1 of Anolis sagrei. NCBI lineage: Eukaryota > Metazoa > Chordata > Lepidosauria > Squamata > Anolidae > Anolis > Anolis sagrei. The sequence goes on from NC_090035.1 coordinate 35,627,963, forward strand.
TAAGTGACTGAGGGAGAAAAGTAAAGGGCCTGAGGCTGTTAGGAATTGTGGGAGCTGAAGTCCAAAATACCTGGAAGGCCCAAGTTTGCCCAAGCCTGGGATAGCTACTTGCCTACATTCTCCCTTCTCCAGCTCAGTGAAGGCCTACTTAAGCAGCTGGAGGGGAGGGGGAGGAAGAGGCGTGAGGATGTTAGGTATTGTGGGAGCTGAAGTCCAGAAGAACTGGAGGGCCCAAGTTTGCCCAAGCCTGGGAGAACTACTTGCCTACATTCTCCCTTCTCCAGCTCAGTGAAGGCCTACTTAAGAAGCTGGGGGGGGGGGGGAGGAAGAGGCCTGAGGCTGTTAGGAATTGTGGGACTTGAAGTCCAAAACACAAAGTTTGCCCATGCCTGCCCTAGCATGATGAGGCTGTCATCAGTGCAAGAGACATAAAATGGCTGTTTACAATAATCGTTTTGTGTGTTTGTGCTAATTAATAACAATGTTGCCCCTTTGACCACACTCTGATGTTGCTCAGAAACACACGTCCTATTTTCCTCTGTGAATTGTCGGAGAGTACGTGCTACAGATTAGTAAGCATCTTTATTCTAATTTGGTTAAAATTGGCCACTGCAATTATAAATCTTTGTTTTGTTTTTCATGTCAAGAGCAACTTGAGAAACTGCAAGTCACTTCTGGTGTGGGAGAATTGGCTGTCTGCAAGGATGTTGCCCAGGGGATGCCAGGATGTTTTTTGATGTTTTACCATCCTTGTGTGACGCTTCTCTCATGTCCCCACATGGGGAGCCAGAGCTGACAGAGGGAGCTCATCTGCGCTCTCCTGGATTCGAACCTGCAACCTGTTGGTCTTCAGTCCTGCCGGCACTGGGGGCTCCTGTGCCACTGGGGGCTCCAGTAAGTATCATGCTTTGTTGATGTGGCCCAGGTAAAGGGCACCCATTATAGAGATGCATAAGACATAAATCATAGAATCATAACAGACTGCAAGGGCCATCTGACCCCTTGAAATTGAAAATCGCTTTTTAAAAAATTACAAAGCAATAGAAGTGTGGGAAGGCAAGGTTACAATGGTATGTGGAAGTATAACTGTGGGATCACACATTACTGAATTAATACAATTGCATGAAGGGAAAGAAGTGTGGTATTCAAAGGTGCTCATTTCAATATGCATCTGCCATCAATGAGAGTGAGATAGAATGGTGGGTTTGTATGATAAAGCCCTACAACCAGCCTCTTAGCTCTTTGTATCCATTGCCATGTTGTCCAGATGCCCGACCACCCTCTCCCAAAGCGGTTGCTCTACTCAGAACTCAAGAATGGAAAACAGAATGTTGGAGGACAGGAAAAAAGATTTAAAGATGAGCTCAAAGCCAATCTTTAAAACTCTGGCATGGACATTGAGACCTGGGAAGCCCTGGCCCTTGAGCGCTCCAGCTGGAGGTCAGCTGTGATCAGAAGTGCTGTAGAATTTGAAGAGGCACGAATGGAGGGCGAAATAGAGAAACGTGCCAAGAGGAAGGTGCATCAAACCAATCCTGACCAGGACCGCCTTCCACCTGAAAACCAATACCCTCAGTGCGGGAGAACGTGCAGATCAAGAATAAGGCTCCATAGTCACCTATGTACCCACCACTAGGACCACTCATTCTCCGAATGAGAATGAGGGATCGCCTAAGTAAGTAAGTATGTAAGTACGTAAGTACTGTCTTCTATTTAAATAGTACATATAAAGATTTCATAGGCTCTTACTTAACATCTGCTTCCTCCTTGTCTACAGTCTTCTAGACTTCTTCTTTGGACTTGTTTTGGACTCTCATATTATGCCTGTTTAAATGTATCTTTAAAAATGATAGCAGAATGCATTCTCAAGTATTAATTATGTCAGACTGTGTTATCTCAGTTTCTCAATGTGATTAGTGTTTCTTTCATTTACCACTGTCCTTCCCAGCTTTTGAATATTCTTTTAACATAACTTCTTTAGAAAGGCAATGTTTGTCTTCAAAAGTAATGCAAAGGGCGCCATATCCTGGCACAAATAATTATGGCATTTTCAATGTCTGTGTGCACCACTTGACACAACACCTTGATTTTCATAGAGCCTCGCTGCCAAAGACCTTTCCCCCTCGCTTTCCTTGCTTCCAAAACCCTATTTCCCTCCTATCACTCAAAGTGCTTTGATTGTGCTTTTCCTGCATGGAAGAAGAGGGTTGCTCCTATTATTATTATTATTATTATTATTACTATCATTATCTGGCTACCTGTATTTAAAAACTCTAAAATCAGGACATTAAAATTTTTTAATGAATGTATATGTTTTTATGGCTGTAAACCAGGCTGAGTCCCTCAACGAGGTTGAGAAGCTCGGTATACAAAACTGTGAAATAAATAAATAAATAAATAAATAAAGAGCGACCGTCACAAACAGGGAAATTCCAGACAAGAAACAATCAGAGCCAGCTAATCACTCCCAACAAAGGATTCCCGAAGGTAGGAGGCAGCCAGTCTTTGAAGCTGCAAGGGCATTCAGTGCTAATCAAGGTGGCCAATTGCAACATTCATACCTGCCTCAAGCAGACAACAGTTCTTTCTCCCACCCTGGACCTTCCATAGATATATAAACCCCACTTGCCTAGCTTCCAACAGACCTCACAACCTCTGAGGATGCCTGCCATAGATGTGGGTGAAACATCAGGAGAGAATGCTTCTGGAACATGGCCATACAACCCGGAAAACTCACAGCAACCCAAATCCACCTCTCACTCTGACAGCCCTTCCACACAGCCCTATATCCCAGAATATCAAGGCAGAAAATCCCACAATATCTGCTTTGAACTGAGTTATCTAAGTTCACACTCAGATAATGTGGGAATTTCTACCTTGATATTCTGGGACATAGGACTGTGTGGGAGGGCCCTCAGAAACAGACAGAGAGTAACTAGAAGCACCAATTAAGAGAGAGGAAATAGAGCAAGCAATTAGGAAATTAAAAAATGGGAAAGCACCTGGACCAGATGGGCTGGCTCAGAATATTACAAAACATTTGAGGCAATGATAACTCCAAAATCATTAGAATTATTTAATAATGGATGGAGAACAAATACCGTGATCATGAAAGCAATAATTAACTATATTATTACTCAAACCAAAGAAAGATTTGACAGACCCTGGTTCTTATAGGCCAATATCATTAATCAATCAAGACACCAAAATACTAACAGCGATTATTACCAACAGGATGAGCAACTGTATATATAAATACATAAAATAAAATCAGTGCGGGTTTGCTAAAGGGAGGCAAATGTCCAACCAAATGTAGAAACTACATATACAGGTGGCGGGAAAAGTGATGAATTGGTAATTTGGTTAAAAGCCAGACAGCTAGGAGCATTTCTTAAATTGTATCATTTTCTGAAAAGCTTGTTTGAATTCTTCATTGAAAGCTGTATAGATCACGGGGTTGATGAGGGAGTTCAGGTAGCCTAACCATGTGAAAAAGTCAAATAGTTCAGGCGGGGCTGAACAGGCATCCTGGCAGATAGGCAGCATCAAAGCCATCACAAAGAAGGGCAGTCAGCAGAAAATGAACGCCCCTAAAATAATCCCCAGAGTTTTCGTGGCCTTCCTCTCCCGGGTGGCGGAAATCCGTTTCCTCTCTAGGGTGTTATTGGCAACTTTGATTGCGACGTGGTTGATAAACATGGACGAGCTGCTGGAATTAGAATGCCCCTCGTGAAGGTTGGAGCTAAGGGAACAAAGCTGAGCCGGCAATGAGTTGGGCCATGGTGAACAGCTTGCCGTACAGAGGTGGTGGCTTCAGAATTCAAGACCGAGCAGCCATGTAAATCCTGCCATACAAGATCAGGAGCAACACCATTGGGATGTAGGAGGCTCCGCAGGTAGAGTAGATAGTGTAGGAGATTTCATCTGTGTTCACTTGGCACTCGGTTAGTATTTCGTGAGCTTTGGCTTGCCTCCAGAAAAGGGATGGCATGGAGATACAAATAGAGATAACCCAAACAATGGCAATCATTAGGGCGGCTCTACCAGCCGTCCGGCGCTTGGTATATTCCAAGGCATCCGTGATGGCCCAATACCTGTCCAAGGCGATAACACAAAGGTACAGAATGGAGGCCATTCAGCAGGTGATGTCCGAGGACAGCCAGATGTCACATATGATCTGCCCAAAAGTCCAGATGTGGCTGACGGTGTAAGCAATACTGATTGGCATAACAAGGATAGACACTAAAAGGTCTGTGGCAGCCAAGGAGCCAATGAGGTAATTTGCAGGAGTGTGGAGTTTTCTGATAAGCATAATTGTGATGATAACAAAGACGTTGAAAAGCATTGTCGCCAACGTGATCGCAGCCAAGACAATAGCAAGAGAAATCTTTAAGCCTAATTTCCCCTCGTCCCAATCCTCTGGCATGCGGCTGGCATTGAGAGACTTGTTGGACAAGTCCTTGAAAGCCAAGTTTGCAGACAAATTGTACTGCGTCATGCTGGATTTTTCTTTTAACTTGAAGCCTTTATTGAAAACCATACATTTTGGATGAGAATTTCAACGCTCAGGAGAGAGGGCTCCACTGTTAAACAGAAGCCAAGACAACAACAAATGCATTAACCAAGTTTTAACTACAGTGCATTTTGTAATGCTATGACTCCTCTAGCTAATCCTCAAGTATATTAACATTGATTATTCAATTCAGTAGTGATTAATAATAATAATAATAATCATCATCATCATCATTATTTATACCCCGCCACCACCTCCCCAAAGGGGACTTGGGGCAGCTAACATGAGGCCAAGCCCAAAAGTAATACAGCAAAGTTAGAAACAAAACAAAAAACAACAGAAAATTTACATCACAACAAAATACATAAAATAACAGAATAAAATAAACAGTGCAAAATAACATAATAAAAAAATCAAACACAAAGGGTGGGCCAAATGCACAAGCTAAAATATTAAATGCAACTACAATAATAACCAACTTTTGGCCATGAATTTAAGGGAGTCATGACACATTTTGCTGTATTAACGGTGTGTTGTAACTCATGAAATTGATAATATTAAACAAAATAATTTATTGTCGAAAGATTTCATGGCCAGAACCACTGGGTTGCTGTGAGTTTTCTGGGCTGTCTGGCCATGTTCCAGAAGGATTCTCTCCTGATGTTTCGCCCACATCTATGGCAAGCTTCCTCAGAGGTTGTGAGGTTTGTTGGAAACTAGATGTGACGATGTGTAACTTTTATTCTCATGTTTATGTGTTGTTTAAACAGTAGTTTATGGATGGTAAGTATGGAGGATTATGTTTTATTGGAGATGGTGGCTTGGCATTAGCTGAGTTGCAACAGGGACGGAGCCAACTGCCTCTTCACGACGCAGCTTTTTAAGAAAAGTCAGTCAGTAAGCCGGTGAGCTACTGAGAAGACTGAGTCTCTGGGTGGAGATTCAGGGAATGTGTCTGTAGCCGGTGTGCTATAGGGTGGAGATTCAGGGAATTAATTGGTGACCAAAGGGGTTACAGAAAAAGACCCAGTAGTGATAAGACTACAGGGGGTTATTGATTCTGAGTTAAGAATCAAGATTTGGCTGGGAGCCAATTCCGTTAATAAGCCTTTTAGCTTATTTGTTTTATTAGGACAGTTGTCCAGAAGAGTTACATCTGCTTATAGAAACCTCTTGAAGTCTGTGCCTGAGATTACTCATGAAACCTTACTAATGTAACCAATCAAGATTTGTGCCTCTTGTGAAGAAGCAGTTAAACATGTTATACTCCTGTTAAAATAAACTTGTTACTGTTTTCCTCAAGCCTTGCCTGATACAGTTTCTCTCAAGGCAAACAGCCTGCATGGGAAATGGAGTCAAGCCGGGGACAGTAAACGCTGCACTATCAGATGAATAAAGCCTTCTGTAATTAATAGTCCCTTTATAAAATAGCTCCTAAGCTGATATTGATCATTGCCCGGCTTTCCTCACACATTAGATGGCAGTAAGCTTTAAACATGCTCCTTCACAATTGGTGGCAAACGATGGGATACGTTTAACATCTGATTTAGTGCCTAAGATTGCCTAAAGGAAAAATCTTGAGGTAAAAGTTGGAGCCAAAGATGGTGACTAAGAAGCAAAGCAAATTAACCAAGGAGGTTGAGGCTTATCAAGAAGAGGGAAGCTCAGACTCAGACCAAACTCCTACGTCTGAGTTACAGTACAAATATCAGCTAATTAAGGAAATTGGAAATTGAGGCACAGCACAGGGCAAGACAGGCAGAAATGGAAGCCCAAAGGGCACAAATGGAGTTGGAGGCAGAAGAGAGAGAAAAAGTCAGGCAGGCTGAATTACGAAAAATGGAATTAGAAATTAAAAAACAACATTTAACTCTCCCTCAGACACAAGTGAATATACAGGAGAGACCAGAGGAGATCCCTATGGATCATATTTTGAGAAAATTCCCAAGATATAATAAAGAAGACAGTGTAGAAAAGTTCCTAATTTCCTTCGAAAGATGTTGTAAGGACTTCAATGTGGCTGAGGAAAAATGGATGATATATTTAAGGCCACAGATTTGTGGTAAACTCCTGGAGATTTACAGCGACATGGCAGAGACAGAACATAGAGATTACTCTAAGTTCAAATGACAAGTCCAACAGAAATTACAGCTGACACCTGAATTTTATAGGATGAAGTTCAGGACGATCAAAAAGGAAAAATATGAGAGTTATTCTCAATTAGTCTCCAAGCAAGCACAATACTTTGAGAGTTGGATCAGAGGCGCTGAGGTAAATGACTTTTAGCGGCTGAAAAACTTAATTCAAAAAGAGCAGTTTTATCAACAGGTTCCCCCTTGATTATAGATGGATTATACAGAATAGAAACCCCAAAACTTCAACACAGGCAGCTATCATGGTGGACCAGTTGATTACTTTAAAGGAAGGATTTAAAGAAGAAGAAGGAGTCAGGAAGGAAGCAAGACAATCCCAACCGCCATTTAAAAAATTCCCTCACAGTCAGCCAGGGAGAGGCTCTGCGGTAGAAAACACCACCTTTAGGATGGCAGGCACCATGCAGCCTAACAGTACTGAGGGAAATAAGGGCTGTTTTCATTGTGGAAAATTAGGACATTTTAAGTCTCAATGTAATCTCCTGAGAAAAGAGAAGTCCACCTTCTTCATTAGAGAAAGAAATACCCCTGAAAAAGAAGTGGAATCCAATGCTAAGAAGGATTGCACTGAGGTAGTTCAAAAAGGGGAACAGATTGAAAAACAGTGTTTGTTTGTGGTACTAAACACAGTCCCAAATGACTATTTGGAACCCATCAAAATAGATGGAAACCTGTTGCAAGGGTGGAGAAACACGGGTTCTGAAGTTTGTGTAATTCATCCAAAGATGGTACCTGAGAGGTATCAAAATTCTACTTCTCAGATTAATTTAAAAGGTTTAGGACCAGCGATTACTTCAAACGTGGTCTCTTTGCCTATAAGATATGGCAATTGGACAGGCATGTGGGATTTTGCCATAAGTTCAGAGATCCCTTACTCATGCTTGATTGGAAATGACTTGGCCAGAAGGATTAAGAAAATATCAGAGTTACCTAAATATCAGAGGAAAAAGACTTGAGTGTGGTACCTCAGAAATATGATGAGCACCCAGATAGAGCCAGTGATGAGAATATAGAAACCGTGGGTCCTGCAGAACAAGTGATAAATTCTGAGGAGAAAAAAGAGCTGAAAGAATCATTGACATTAAAAGATGTATTACCTTCAGCTCCAAGTAAAGAAATTACCTCTGCTGAGCTCATTGACAAAGACAATAAAATACAATCAGAAGATAAAGCTGAAGAAAAGCTAACCCTTAAGGAACCTATTTATTTGGCAGTAGACATGGTTGAGAGTACAAAATATCAAAAAACCTTCTGTAAAACAGAGATCAACACACCTAAAAGACTAGTTGAAGTGAAGATAACTTCCAAACATGATTCAATCACTATAGAGGTTCCAGATGGTCGCACAAAAGAAGTTTTGAAGATCGGAACTGTGGTTAAAGTTAAGAATCTAAGTGAAATTTATCAAAAAGAAGAGAGACATTTTGCTGAGAATGAAACGTTGGATCAGCTTCTCCTTACTAAACCTGAACACTTCAAAATTCCTACAGCTGAAAAGAAAATAAGCAGAGAAAGAAGATCTAGTTATATATCGGAGAAAAAATCTTCATCTTCCAGCGAGGAAGAAGAAGAGGATAAAAACCAAGCTGATGGACTGTTAAGAAAAGTGATATACACTGACTGTGTTAGTCTTGATAAAAAGACAAATCTCCAGTTCCAAGGTTTGGAGGTTCATCCAGACAGCAGTGATGGGACTGCAGTGAAGAAAGACAGTGTTCTTGTTTGTTCTTCCAACGATGGAGAATTCTCTTCAATACCAAGAAAAGATGTTCAAGGTACAACAAATTCTTCATTAAGACCTGATGCTACGTTGAAGCAAGCCTTTATTCGAGCCTTAAAACTCAATGAAAGCAGAACGGTTCCTGATAATTGGAAGATCAGGTTGAAAGAAGAAGCTCCAGCAGCAAAAGAAGAGAAAGGAGAAGGCTTCCTACAACAGCATTGTAACTTCATGGAAGACCAAGAGACTCTTAGTTATGAACAACCTGTGATTAACTATAGAGACTTAAATCTCTTCAAATTATTCAGACTTGCTCATAAGTTTAAAGGACTTAATGATATTAAAAGACTGATATATGTAAAAATATTGAAATTATATGTCAGTAGAGTCACAGGAAAATTAACCAAGTATATTGCAGAAGAGATAAGAAGTATGTTAGAAATGTGAGACTTTGGTATCGCATACATGGATATTATTGAATAGCTGATCAATATATGGTTTGTATATAGTTAGATGATGTTGATATTATCCAAATTATTTTTGACCATTCTAGTTGGTAGAAAAGTAAAAAATAATCCTTATGGGTTGGGAGGTGTGACGATGTGTAACTTTTATTCTCATGTTTATGTGTTGTTTAAACAGTAGTTTATGGATGGTAAGTATGGAGGATTATGTTTTGTTGGAGATGGTGGCTTGGCATTAGCTGAGTTGCCATAGCAACAGGGGCGGAGCCAACTGCCTCTTCACAACGCAGCTTTTTAAGAAAAGTCAATCAGTAAGCCGGTGAGCTACTGAGAAGACTGAGTCTCTGGGTGGAGATTCAGGGAATGTGTCTGTAGCCGGTGTGCTATAGGGAAGACTGAATCTCTGGGTGGAGATTCAGGGAATTAATTGGTGACCAAAGGGGTTACAGAAAAAGACCCAGTAGTGATAAGACTACAGGGGGTTATTGATTCTGAGTTAAGAATCAAGGTTTGGCTGGGAGCCAATTCCGTTCATAAGCCTTTTAGCTTATTTGTTTTATTAGGGCAGATGTCCAGAAGAGTTACATCTGCTTATAGAAACCTCTTGAAGTCTGTGCCTGAGATTACTCATGAAACCTTACTAATGTAACCAATCAAGATTTGTGCCTCTTGTGAAGAAACAGTTAAACATGTTATACTCCTGTTAAAATAAACTTGTTACTGTTTTCCTCAAGCCTTGCCTGATACAGTTTCTCTCAAGGCAAACAGCCTGCATGGGAAATGGAGTCAAGCCGGGGACAGTAAACGCTGCGCTATCAGATGAATAAAGCCTTCTGTAATTAATAGTCCCTTTATAAAATCGCTCCTAAGCTGATATTGATCGTTGCCCAGCTTTCCTCACACATTAGGTGGCAGTAAGCTTTAACCACGCTCCTTCACACTAGGCAAGTGGGGTTTATATATTTGTGGAATGTCCAGGGTGGGAGAAATAACTCTTGTCTGCTTGTGGCAAGTGTGAGTGTTCACTTGGACAACTTGATTAGCATTTAATGACCTTGTAGCATCAAAGCCTGGCTGATTTCTGCCTGGGGATCCTTTGAAAAACTCTAAAATCAGGAAAGTAACTAAAGAGCAACACTCAAAAAACAGGGTAATTCCAGACAAGAATCAATCAGGGCCAGCTAATACATCCAAACAAAGGACCCGCAGGCAGCAATCAGCCAGGCTTTGAAACTGCAAGGCCATTCAATGCTAATCAAGCTGGCCAATTGCAACATTCACACTTTAATGGCCTTCCAGCATTAAAGCCTGGCTGATTGCTGCCCGGGGGTCCTTTGTTTGGATGTGTTAGCTGGCATCAGGACAGTAAAATCAGGACAGTAAATAAAGAGCAACACTCAAAAAGCAGGGAAATTCCAGACAAGAATCAGTCAGCCTATAGAGATAAACTACATTGCTGTGATAACTGAGAAATATGTGCAATGATGCTTGGAACAGACCCAGATTATAATTGTGGATGGAGTGATTTTAGTAGTGATTATAATGTTTATATGTTTTAATGTGCATTTTAACTCTAATTTAAAATTTTAACTTAGATGTATTTAACTCTCTGTTGTCTAAAGGCTTCAAATAGTTGCCATATGTAAAGCCACCTTGAGTCCCCTTTGGGGTAGCGAAAAGTGGGATATAAATAGAGTAAGTAAATAAATAAATCAGGGCTACCTAACACCTCCCAACAAAGGATTCCCCCAGGCAGCAATCTGCCAAGCTTTGAACCTGCAAGGCCATTCAATGTTAATCAAGCTGGCCAATTGCAACATTCACACTTGCCTCAAGCAGACAAGAGTTCTTTCTCTCACCCTGGACATTATTCCACAGATATATAAACCTCACTTGCCTAGTTTCCAACAAACCTCACAACTTCTGAGGATGGCTGCCGTAGATGTGGTTGAAGAATGCTACATGGCCATATAGTCTGGAAAACTCACAACAACCCAAAATAATTTACTATTTATTATCTGTCAATGAAACCTTTTTAACTGGAAAAAGGAAATAAATATACAAATAGAGGAGTGGTACAAGAAAGTATGGAAATTAGTAATACATGATAAGCTGACATGTATATTAAAAGGTAAAAGAGGTATATGGAAATAAAGTGATTTTGATGATGTATGGAGAAAATTTATTGAAAAAGGATTTTAAAATTATTATTATTATTATTATTATTATTATTATTATTATTAAACTTTATTGGTACCCCGCTAGCATCTCCTGAAGGACTCGATGTGGCTTACAAAGGCCAAGGCCTCAACACAACAACAGCAAACAATAATGATACAATACAAAGCAAATTAAAAACATAAGCAATAACAAAACATTACACCATTGCACAATAAAAACCAAGGCCGGGCCAGGGATGGGTACAGGTTAAAAAAGTGCTGGGTGTGACAGGTGGTATGTTGGAATTCTGGGCAAGTGCAATGTGCAGAGAGTCTTAAACTCTAATAAAGTGCTTCCTAGGACATAGTGCTGGGGGTTATCCTATTCTGGAAAAGCACATCGGAATAGCCATGTCTTCAAGTTCTTCCTAAAGACTGCCAATGTGCAACGTTGGGTGCTAGTCTAATATCTTTGGGGAGGGTGTTCCGAAGTCGGGGGGCAACCACAGAGAAGGCCCTGTCCCTCATCCCCACCAAACACGCCTACGACGCAGGTGGGATCGCGAGCAGGGCCTCTCTGGATGAATGAAGGGAGCATGTGGGTTCATAAACAGAGATGCAGTCACGCAGGTAGGCAGGTCCCAAACCGTTTAGGGCTTTGTAAGTAAGCACCTGCACCTTGAATTGGGTTCGGTAGGTAAACGGCAGCCAATTGAGCTCCTTAAAGAAGAGGGTTGACCTCTCTCTGTAAGGAGTGCCAGGTAACATCCTGGCCGCCTCCCGTTGGACCAGTTGGAATTTCCGAGCCATTTTCAAGGGCAGCCCCACGTAGAGCGCATTACAGTAATCTAATCTAGAGGTGACCAAGGCATGGAGGAGCTTAGAGGGGAGAGTTTGAAAAAACAACAGTTAAAAATCAGTTAGGGTTTAGGTTTAGAGGAGTGAGCAGTCAGGAGTTAGGTTCAGAGGAGTGAGGAGTTAGGAGTTGGGAGAGAAGGAAAGGAAAGGTGGCGGAGTGACTTGTGAAGCAAAACTTTGAGGCTTTGAAAAGCTGGGTTTGGCTATTGGAAGTTTCTCAGGCTAGTGCAGCCGAATGGTGAAACATAGCTGGAATTCTTTTAGTCTAAGGAGAGGCTAAAGAATAGTTTGCTTAGTATTTGATCTAGGGAGGATCAACTAAGGGAAACATCCCTGTATGGAAACTTTGTCTGAAACAAGTGCTCTGTGTCAGAAAGATACTGTGTTACTTGAAAGAATGAACTGTTAAAGTTACAAGTATTATTCCAAGTGCAACAAGGAAAAGTTATGTCTTGCAACCACACGCTGTGTACTTAATAAAATTGTTAACTTTTATTTGAAGATTGCCTCAGCTCCGTCTATTCTGTGTACAAAGTGCCATTTCTCACAATATTACAACTTACCTCACGTGGTGGCAGAAACGTAGGGAAAAATAACCAAATAAATCTACATTCTTCTCTCCAGTCACGCTACAGTATATACAGTGTAATTACTACTAAGTTATTACTTTTGTAATAAAGGAGGAGGTGCAATTGAACAGCCTCCCTTCTAACTTGATGATAAATTTGGTTCCTAATCAGCAACCTCCACTGCAAATCAGCTAAGTCTTTTTAAAATTGGGAACTGGGGTAAAATCTCCTGAATACTGGTTCCTTTCAAATTGGTGGCAATAATATATCATCCCTCAGCTCTCCTGCTACTTTTCGGCATGGAAGACAAAATAGAGCCTTGCAGGACCCCACAGGTCAAAGGCCATGGGTCCGAGCAGGCATCTCTCAGCTTCACCATCTGGGATTGACCCTCCAGGAAGGACTGAAGCCACGACAAAACCGTGCCATCCCAGAGAGTCATCCCAGAAGGATACCATGATCGATGGTATCGAAAGCCGCTGAGATGTCCAAGAGAACCAACAGTCACACTCCCCCTGTCCAGCTCTCTATGCAGGTCATCCACCAAGGCAACCAGGCCGTCTCGGTGCCGTGGCCAGGCCTGAAATCAGACTGTGACTGATCTAGGTAGTTGTTGTCATCTAGAAAACCCTGGAGCTGGAAGGCGACAACCCGCTCCAGCACCTTGCCTAAGAAATGGAGGTTGGAGATTGATCTGAAGTTGTTCAGCACCGTGGAGTCAAGGGAAAACTTTTAAAGAAGTGGACAAACCACCACTTGTTTCAATTGAGATGGAAAAAACCCCTGCTCCAGTGATGCATTAATGATCAACACAAAGCAATCTACCAACCCCTCCCTGGCCGATTTAATTAGCCAAGACGGGCAAGAGTCTAGAGCCAATGTGGTCGCCCTCACAGCACCAAGGACCTCCTCCACAGTCTCAGGAAGAACAAGCCTAAAAGAATCCCACAAAGTTGGACAAGCAGATGCCTCAATCACCTCCCCTGGAACTGCGGTGAAGTTGGAGTTCAGCTCAAGACGTATCTGAGCAACTTTGTCTGCAAAATGGTGTGCGAACTCGTGACACTGAGTTGCTGGGTCATCAAAGGTCTCCTCTACCACCGGTGGGTGAAAGAGTTCCCCGACAACCCGAAACAACTCCAACAATCTATTTGCTGCAGACGCTATATGGGTAGTCGTGAAAGACTCCCTGGCTACTCGTATAGCCATGGTATATGCCTTAAGAGAGGCTTTAGCCCATGCTTGGTCAGACACATCTCGAGATTTCCTCCATTTGCACTCTAGCCCTCTTCTCGTGTGTTTCATCAGGGTCAACTCGACGCAATGAGATGGGGCGTTCGGGATCAATCGTATCTATCGCCCTGGTCATCTCCCTGTTATAGAGATCAACCAAGGCGTCGGCAGGATTGCCAGGCTCCATGGCAGGAAAAACCCCAAGATTCCTCAGGAAACCATCCGGATCCATCAGTCTCCTGGGGCGGACCATCTTAATTCGTCCTCCACCCCTGCAGAGGTTAAGGGTCGCAGAAAGTCTAAAACTGATCAGATAGTGATCGGACCATGACAAAGGAAGGATGTTTTGTTCTTCTACTCTGATCATTTCGTTGTCCACCACAAAAACTAGGTCGAGTGTATGTCCAGCCTGATGGGTGGGTCCAGATATAACTTGTGAGAGCCCCTTGATCGTCATGGTGGCTATGAAGTCCTGAGCTGCTCCAGTCAAAGGGGTCTCAGCATGGATGTTAAAATCTCCCAACACCACTAGGCGCTGGGAGGCCAAGGCCAAATTGGAGACCACTTCTGCTAGCTCGGGCAGGGAAACTGCCAGGTTGCGGGGCGGGCGGTACACCAGCAGAAACCCCAAGCTGTCACGGTTTCCCAACATCAAGTGGACACACTCGAACCCAGATGATTGTGGAACCGAGCATCTGACCACGGTGATGGATTGCCGATAGACTACTGCGACCCCACCTCCCCGCCCCCCCCCCCCCCGGCCTAGCCTGCAGATGCACTCCAAAATCCGGTGGGCACAGCTGAGTAAGATTTACTCCCCCCAGCTCGTCCAGCCATGTCTCGGTGATGCAAGCCAGATCCGCCCTCTCATCCAGGATCAAGTCCTAAATGGCAGCGGTCTTTCCATTGACGGATCTGGCATTAATCAGCAGAACCTTAAGACCAAGAGATCTGTCATGGAGCCTATCACTTCCTACCTTCACCAGGGTCGCAAGAACTCTGTTGCACTTCTCCCTGGGACGTTGGTGACCAGCAAATCTCCTCCCCCACACAACCTGGATGGTGCCCCTCTCCTCCGAGACCTCCCCCCCCCCCCACGTAGTTGGAATCTGTGGCTAGTCAACTTTCCGAGGAAGTAAGGCTAGAGTATAATTTCCCTTGGATCTCATGTAGGGACGCTTGAAAGAGAAGCATCAAGGGAACTGAGAGGGCTAAAAAGAGGGAGTGTTCTTGGGTGGGAAAGTGTGGCCAATTGTGTAGGGGCAAAAAATAAAGAAGGAAAGTTACCTCCACAAGAAGAATTGAAATTTTGGACAGATGACATGTAAAAGGTGTGACCTGGGAGTGGGGAGTGGAGCACAGTGGTGAGTGATAGAAAATATGTATAAGCAGAAAAATAACACTAGATGCCAAAAGTATGGTAGGTTGTATCGAATAATATGTATCTGCTGTAAAACAAACAATGAATAACATATGTATTAAACCATGATAAAATAATAATAAATATTTTTAAACAAAACTTTTTAAAACAAAGAGTTCCCAGTAGCTTTACTCCACTTTTCCTCCTTCTCCTATGTATACTTAGATTTTTTTTAAGCAGCATCACCATTGGGAGGATTATGAAATTGGGTTGGAGAAACATAAAGATTCAGTGTCAGGTTACTGCAACATTATCTCCAGTAAAAACTACAATAAAACTCAAAAGTGGGAAACTTGACTCAGTCGTTTCATTCCATGTCTGCACATTGTTTCTTGGAAATCAGAAGTTTATAGGAACTTGGTAAACTTCTCCTTCCCTTCTTCCCCTTTCTCATTTCTACCTTCCTCCTCCTCCTCCTCCTCCTCCTCCTCCTCCTCCTCCTCCTCCTCCTCCTCTCATCTTCCTCTTCCTCCTAGAATCATAGAATCCTAGAGTTGGAAGAGACCTTGTGGACCATCCAGTCCAATCCCCTGCCGAGAAGCAGGAAAGTTGCATTCAAAACACCCCTGACAAATGGCCATCACGCCTCTGCTTAAAAGCTTCCAAAGAAGAAGCCTCCACCATACTCTGGAGCAGAGAGTTCCAGTGCTAAACAGCTCTCACAGTCAGGAAGTTCTTCCTAATGTTCAGGTGGATTCTCCTTTCCTTTCCTTCTCCTCATCCTCCACAGGTTAATGCAGCCAACATGGCACCCTCCAGATGTTTTGAATTATCCAGCTAACTTGATGTACAATTAGAAATATTATGAGTTCTAATCCAAAACAGTTGGAGTGCACTGGATCAGGGAACACAAATTGGAAGTACCCTATAAACCCATTTTTTCATTGTACCACTCTAGGTTCTAAAACTAAACAAAAGGGAGAAACCAGGACATCGGAATTATTGATTTCTCCAAACTGGCTGTATACAAGCTGTAGGCGTCTCTCTTTGTTACTGTTACTTGCTCCCTAGTGCATGTTTTTGGGTTACTTTGTTACCTACCATTAATACATCATTGACATTTTCCTTTTATAGGCTGTGCTTTTGTCTTATACCAATTTATTTTATTTATTTACAGTATTTATACTCCCACCCTTCTCACCCCACAGGGGACTCACAATGCTCATATACAATGCCATTAGACATACAACATACATAGACAGACATAGAGGCAATTTAACATTCCAGCTTTCCAGCTTAATGAGGGTATGCTTGATTCCGGCCACAGGGGGAGCTGTCACTTCACCATCCACTTGTGACACCGAGTCCTTGATGGAGTACTTCTTCATTCTTTCACCTGTTGCTGGGGATTTTTATGGCATCATAAATTAGTTAAATTAGCCTTCCTGTATAAGCAGTACCTAAATTTCCTATTTGACAGATGCAACTGTCTTTCGGGTTGCAAAGGTCGACAACAAGCTAGACAATAGTCGGGAGCTTACTCTGTCCTGGGCTGGCTTCGAACTCATGACCTTTCGGTCAGTGGTGATTTAATGCAGCTGACTCCTAGCCAACTGCGCCACAGCCCAGTCCTTGGGCCTTTATCTTGGTTTAGCCAAGCTCTGCATTATGTACTTGTGTAATTGTCATTGAGATCACCACACATTCATATGTATTACACCAAAAAGATGCTTTGTATTAGATGATTAGATAGAATTATCATTTATCTCAAAGGATAGTATCGCCTGAATGCAGTTATGAGGATATAATATTGTTAACACTGAGCCTTTAATGGAGTACTTCCTCATTCTTACACACACTGCTGGAAGGTTTTATGGTGTCGTAAATTAGTTAAATTAATTACCCCGCATAAAGCAGTACTTAAATTTCCTACTTGACAGATGCAACTGTCTTTCGGGCTGCATAGGTCAGCAGCAAGCTAGACTAGTAATGGTCAGGAGCTCACTCTGACCTGGGCTGGCTTCGAACTCATGACCTCTCAGTAAGTAGTGATTTAATGCAGCTGGCTACAAACTAGCTGCACCATAACCCAGTCCCAAGCAGGCATGTAGCCGGGGGGAGGGGGGGGGGCTCCGGGGGCTTCAGCCCCCCCCCCCCCAAATTTTCATGGTGGTTCACGAAAAGGACTTACTGGTGCATTATTTAAACTGTTATGTTTATTACTATCATGATCTGATCACCATGCTCAATATATCCCATATGCGTGGGGGTATTGGGGTAATGATACAAAAGGTTTGCTACGGGCCTGGTCCCAAGCCTCATCCATTTCGGGGATTGTAATCCCCTTTACCACCAATACTGTCAAAACTTGCCCATAGATAAAAATTCTTCCAATAAATCAAACCCTTTGCATTATAACAAAACTAGAATGCACTGTAGTGCAACAGCAGGCCTAATTACAACATAACATAAAATAACGTATAAACATTCAATGAGACACCTGTGATTGCAAATTATTTGCACAGTGGCAAATTCAACATGGCAAATTTCCATTCATTTCTAGTTTTCTTATTGTGGTTCTACTTTTTGTTTCTTATTATTTAATTTCATTCAATTTTTATTTAATTTTCCTGGAGCAGAGGCAGAGCCCCTGGGAAGAGCATGCAAAGCCCTTAAGACTCCCTGGACCACTGGCGTAGAGCAATTGAAGTCAGTATGTGTTCTGGAACAGCTGTTCCAGGAGCTCCAAATTTATTTGCTTTGAATTAAATGTTGGTTTGCAATCCCAGGCTTGGGATTTTGCAGCAGGGTGGCTTCCTGTTATAGTTTGCAATCATAGGGCAGGCCACTTGTCTATTATAGTTAGGATCCCTGGTCCCGCCCCTCTCTGGGTTTTTTGGAGGGAAGGGGCCATTTTTCAGTTAGTCTCGGCAAAGGAAGTCAATGCAGAGAATGTATACAGACGTCCTCCTGTGCAAAGGCTTCATCCCTTAAGACTTTCCGGGGAAGCAGCCTTACAGCCCTGTAAGGGAGGGAATAACAGCTCTAACCATCAAAGCAGCTAGGTGACTACAGGCCTGCTGGTACGTCTACTCGGTTCTGAGACACAGTTCAGCCGGTAGTGGATTCAAATCAGTCAGGTTTAGGTTCACAGCAGCCTGGGAGGAGTTAGAAAGGGGAATTTTCCTTTGAACAAGGTTTTTGAAGATAGTGCCTGTTCCCTGTGAACAAGGTTGCAAGAGCCAAGAGACTGTTAAGAAAACTTTACAATTCCTGTGTGTTCATCAATAAAAGACTGTTATATTTAAGCTCAAGCCTCATAAAGACTGTTTAATAAGAGAAATTTCTCTAAAGACATATTTTTGGGGGCCCTGGCTTCCCGCTGGATCCAAGCCATGCATCCTCTCTTAAAGGCATTTCATTTCAGGTCCAGCGGCAACAGAACATTAAGGGACGATTCCAGTTGCTCTGGCAGCCCAGGAGTAAAAGAAAGGGTACTTTAAAGGCTATAGAACAGGGAGCCTGTACAGGCCATTCCAAGTTTCTATTACCAGCATTCATCTGTGTGTGTCTGAGGAGTTTCAGCCATCTTGAACAGGAGCCCATCTGCTCGTGCTTCTTCATTTTCGGCCATCTTGCAAGGACAGCCCATGTGACCAGAAGAGAGGGGCTGGTTGCCTCCTTCTTTGCTCCAAGCTCCACCTTCCTTGCAAAGAAATCCTGCAAGTTTGTATCAGCTTTTCCCGTCTCTTTTGAAGACCTGCACAATTTGGTACATTTCAGCCAGCAACCAGCAGCTTTAGCAAATTGTAACAGTTTGTTCCAGCTACAGCAGTGTTTCTCAACCTGGGGGTCGAGACCCCTGGAGGGGTCGCAAGGGTGTGTCAGAGGGGTCACCAAAGACCAACAGAAAACCCAGTATTTTCTGTTGGTCATGGAGGTTCTGTGTGGGACGTTTGGGCCAATTCAATCCTTGGTAGGGTTCGAATGCTCTTTGATTGTAGGTGAACTATAAATCCCCGCAACTACAACTCCCAAATGTCAAGGTCTATTTCCCCCAAACTCTACTAGTATTTACATTTGGGCATACTGAGAATTCGTGCCAAGTTTGGTCCAGATCCATCATTGTTTGAATCTACAGTTCTCTCTGGATGTAGGTAAACTACAACTCCCAAAACTCAAGGTCAGTGCCCACCAAACCCTTCCAGTATTTTCTGTTGGTCATGGGAATTCTGTGTGCCAAGTTTGATTCAGTTCCATCGTTGGTGGAGTTCAGAATGCTCTTTGATTGTAGGTGAACTATAAATCCAAGCAACTACAACTCCCACAGGACAAAATCAATACCCTCCCCCAATCTGTTACTATTCATAACAGCAGCAAAATGAGTTATGAAGTAGCAATGAAACTAATTTTATGTTTGGGGGTCACCATAACATGAGGAAGCGTATTAAGGGGTCGTGGCATTAGGAAGATTGAGAACCACTGAGCTACAGAAGCCAGATTCTTCCCGCCCTTTCTGAGCCCTGCACAGTTTGCAACACTTTGCAAATCTCCAGCCAGAAGCTTTTGCAGCAAGCCCTACTAAGTCCTGCACAGCATTGCTACATTTCTTCAGCCACAGGAGCAAGCTTTTTCCGCCCTTTTTGAAGGAAGCCCTGTTACAGCTTTGCCTTCTCAGGTTCCTGGAAAGGAGCATTTTTATTCCTTATGGCCTTTTGCAGCCTTACAACAAGAGCCTAATGTGCATTCGAATTATTGTGTCTGCTGTGTCTATTCTGCCTTAAAGTAATTTTTGAGTGTGCTAACAACTGCCTTGATATTTGCCTGCTCTATTTGTTGTTGCAATTGCATTTATATGCTGTTTGCTGCATCCTATTGAAATTGCATTGTTATATTGCTTGAATATTTGCATTGATTCACTGACTGCTTTATTACTGCATGCTATATCGCCTGCTCTTTGTGCTTATGATTGCATTTTCATATTGTGTGTTCTATTGACTGTTGGTTAGTGATATACTGATTGCTCTATTTTACCTGTATTGCTATACTGTTTGGGCAATTTGTTATCATGGCTCATACCTCAAGCTCACCAAAATCTGAGAGCAGGCCTTATGACCTAAGATCCCACAGTTCTTTGCACCCCACGCAAAAGGCATTAGATTTACTTTTGGAGAAAGAAATTCAGCTCACAGATAAGGCTGAAAACATCTGGCTTTCTATTATTGGCCTGGATAGCCAGCTACAGAGTTCTGGGGATATAAAGCAGTCACAAGACATCAAAGCAGATCTTAAGGTTTTGGTTAATAAGTGGAGGGGCCTGGTTGATGACATCGCCCAGGTCCTTAGTAAAATAAACAGCCAGGATACAGATTCTAGGACAATTCAGTTTTTGAACAGTGTTAGGCGTAGGGAAGTTAGCTATGCTCATTTGTTTCATGCAGCCAACTTTGGTTCCTCCCCCAGAAGGGACAAAGAAGGTCAAGCTTCGCCCACTAGTAGTGTGGTCCCTGAGCTCCTTAAGCATTCCCCAAAGGCTTTAAGTGCGCAGAGCAGTCAGGGAGGTGCTTCTGGCCAAAGCAAGCACAGCCACACCAGCAGGAAGCATAGCAGCAGACATGGCTCCGCATCAGGATGTTCCGTCAGCAGGAGCAGCTCCTCATCGAAGGCGGCCCTTTACAACAAAGAAGCCAAGCAGATGGAGCTGCAGGAAAAAATAGTGGAGGCTGAAGCTGAGGCAGCAGTTGCAGATCTAGGTGTTTACTTCGAGCGGGTTCAAATTGAGCTCCAGGTCGAACAAGCTGAATTATGTTCTGCCCTGGCCAAATTAGAATCAAAGTTAAAGTTGACCCGCACCCAACAGGAGGCAGCTCAAAAAAGGGGTCCGTGCCAACATCCTGGCGAAGACGCTGCAAGGAGAGCTGTCTCAAGAGATTGCCAACCTTTTGCCAACACCTCCAACAATGCCTCTTCTGCCAGCCCAGATTGGTTTCCAAGACAGCAAGCTGGTGCATGCAGACAGCAACATCGTGCCACACAGGCAGGCCGAGCAATTCAGGGCCAGGAGCCCACAACCACCTACTGAGGCACCAAAACCCAGCCCAGAAATCAGGGTTTCGCCCATTCCTGAGGCTGCAGGAGTCCCCTGGAATAGACCTTCTAGATTTCAGAAGAACTTCACCTTTACCCCTGACCAAACACCCCTTCCGTTTCTGCAAACTCCTCAGTCACAGCTTGAGTCTTTGTTCTGGAACCTGAAGAAGGATTTGAGGGACAAAAGTGTGGAAAAATTCTCTGACCGGCCAGAAGATTTCCTACTTTGGAAAAAGACTTTTCAGCGAGCCATACAGAGTTTAAGACTGACCTCGGAGGAACAATTGACTCTTTTGATTGCTTAGCTTGGTCCAATATCAGCTCAGCAGGTGAGGCGGATTTTTTCAGCTCTCATCGACCAACCAGACAGAGCATTGGACACTGCATGGATGAGGCTTGATCAACGCTACAGGTCCAGCACCCAAATTGAAGCCTCAGTGATGGACAGACTTCATAAGTTCCCAGTGCTCAAACCTAAGGACTTTAGACAGTGTTGGGACTTGTCAGACTTATTGATTGAGCTTCAGTCTGCCAAGGGAAATCCTCAGCTTCCAGGGTTTGCCTGCCTGGACCAACACCTGTCCCAAACTGCCATCACCCAGGAGCTGCCATTCTCCTTACAAGAAGAGTGGGGTAAAGAAGTCTTCAGGCCAACCATCAGGTCTACCCACCATTCACCCATCTTGTGGACTTTGTTACTAATGCCGCCATGCAACTCAACGACCCACAGACGGGATTTCCAACTCTTTATGGGACTCCAAGGTTGAATAGGCCCATCAAAGACCCTAAGAAACCTACAAAAGACAGTGGCACCAAGAGAAACATCGCTGTCAAGTCCACGGAGACCAACTCATCTCCAGCTGACCCCAAGGATGTCTTGTGCCCACTGCATGCAAAATCCACAGTTTGGCCGACTGCAGAGAGTTTGCCAAGAAACCTCATGCAGACAAAGTCGAGATCCTCAAGAAGTCCAAGATCTGCTTCAGGTGCTGTGGTGCAACTCCCCACCAGTTAAAGTCATGCAAAGAAAAGGTGAAGTGCGAGGTGTGCCAATCCGAAAAGCCTTGCTCGGCTATGCATGACAAGAATTTCGTGCCCTCCAAGGTCAAGAGTGGAGCCACCAGTCCACGCTCCCCAGAAGCCTATTCTAAAGACTCAGCTGGACCTTCATCGGGCACTGAGGCACCTTCTGTAGCCTGCACCCAGTTGTGCGGCAGCCCAAAGAAGACCAGGATTTGTCACCCCATTTGTTTGGCAGAGGTTTTTCCTGCCAGCAAGCCTTGGATGAAGAAGAAAATGTACGTGGCCCTCGACAACCAAAGCGACGGTTCCCTGGCCACCCCTGACTTCTTCAAAATCTTTAAGGGGCAGGCAAAGACTATTGACTATTGTATTTCCACTTGTACAGGCAAACAGTGAAGGCAGGGCTGCGTTGCATCTGAATTTATCATTTTGCCATGTAGCAAAGACATTCGTTTTGAGTTACCTGACCTTATTGAGTGTGCATCCATCCCACGCAATAAGGAACAGATTGCTACCAGAGAGATGATGCAAGAGCATCCTCACCTGAAAGGATTACAAGACCTCATTCCACCCTTTGAGCCGGGCATCGACATAGTCCTGCTCATTGGATCCAACTGCCCCAGCTTGATGAGCATTCGAGCTGAGAAGAGAGGTCCTCCTGGCGCATCTCTGGCACAGAAGACTCCTTTAGGATGGACCATACAGGGGCCTGTATGTGCTGACAGAATGCATCCTCCGTCTTCCCTGTGCCCAGATCAGCCAAATGCCCTCAGCTGTGGCAGAGGCACCCTCATGCAAAGTTGCCTCAGCCACATTTCTGTTTGCTGCCAAGGAGTTTCATCTGAGTTCTCTTCCATCTTTGACGTGTCCCGGGATGATGAGAACACAGCGCTCTCCCAAGATGAGCAAGCGTTCCTGGAAATCATGAACTCCGAGGTCACTCTCAGCGAGGAAGGAAATTGGATCGCCCCTTTGCCCTTCAAAGCAGACCGGCCTACCCTACCTCCCAACAGACAGGTAGCTGAGAAGAGACTGCAGTCTTTGAGAAGTAAGATGCAGCGTGATCCCAAGACTAAACAGCAAATCGTTCAGTTTATGGACGACATGTTTACAGCAAAGTATGCTGAGCCATCTAATCTTGGTTCAGACAAGGAAGAGTCTTGGTTCCTTCCCTTCCATAAGGTTACACACCTGCAAAAGCCGGAAAAGGTGCGCATTGTGTTTGACGCCAGTGCTAAATGTCAATGTCATTTCGCTGAATGATATGCTCCTGAAAGGACCAGATCTTCTGAACAGCCTCATCGGAATCATACTTAGGTTCAGGGAATCCAAGTATTCTGTCATCGCTGACATCTTCAAAATGTTATATGCGTTCTTGGTCACACCGGAACATAGAAAGTTTTTAAAGTTTTTATGATTTAAAGACACCCAGGCTCTAGCGCAGGGGTCCTCAAACTTTTTGAACAGGGGGCCAGTTCACTGTCCCTCAGACTGTTGGGGGGCCGGACTATAGTTTACATGGGAATATTGTGAAACATTTATTTAATATATTGTGAAACATTTATTTCTAATTACAAATAAATGAAATTTTTGACTTCAAGTATGTCGTAGCATGGGTAACAGGCTTACTATAACAGGGAACACATGAATATGTTTAACTGATCAGCCTATTGATCAAACTCCCATAACCTCTCGTCATCATTGTTTGTGGCAGGCACACAAAGTTTCTGGATAAGAACTACTACTTTCAAAATAAGGGCCACAAAATTAAAAAGAAAATAACACTTTCAAACCAGGAAAAGATTTCTGTTCTACAATTTTATCATTACGTTTATTTATACACCACTTTTTGTCTCCACAAGGAGATTGTGGGCCCTTCCAGACAGGCCCTATATCCCAGGATCTGATCCCAGGTTTTCTGTTTTAAACTGAATTATATGAGTCTGCACTGCCAGATAATCTGGGATAAACAGAAAACCTAGGATCAGATCGTGGGATATAGGGCCTGTCTGAAAGGGCCCTTCCAAACAGCCACATAGCCCAGAATATCAAGGCAGATAATCCACAATATCTGCTTTCAACTGCATTGTCAGAGTACACACTGCCATATAAGCCAGTTAAGTGGATTTTATACAGCTGTGTGGAAGGGGGCAAAGCAGTTTACATTTCAATACAATTTTAAATCTACAAATATATGAAACATTACAATAGAACTAAATATCATTGCTATTCTTTAAAGCAGGAGGGGTTTGGGGAAAAGAGATCCTGACATTTGGGAATTGCAGTTCTGAGGATTTATAGTTCACCAGCCATCAAAGAGCATTCTGAGCTCCTCCAAAAATGGATCTGAACCAAACTTGGCATACAGAAGTCCCATTACTTTGAGGTAAGATCTTCAACAGATTATGGGATTTGCAGTACCTTATATTGTATTTCTAGGGGCAAAGATTACTGCAGATGCAGACTGTGGCCAGGAAATCAGAAGACGCTTACTTCTTGGGAGGAGAGCAATGTCCAGTCTCGATAAAATAATAAAGAGTAGAGACATCAGCCTGACAACAAAGATCCGCCTAGTCAAAGCCATGGTATTCCCTGTAGTCACCTACGGATGTGAGAGCTGGACCTTAGGGAAGGCTGAGCGAAGGAAGATCGATGCTTTTGAGCTGTGGTGTTGGAGGAAAGTGCTGAGAGTGCCTTGGACTGCGAGAAGATCCAACCAGTCCATCCTCCAGGAAATAAAGCCCGACTGCTCACTGGAGGGAAAGATACTAGAGACAAAGTTGAAGTACTTTGGCCACATCATGAGGAGACAGGAAAGCCTAGAGAAGACAATTATGCGGGGGAAAGTGGAAGGCAAAAGGAAGAGGGGCCGACCAAGGGCAAGATGGATGGATGGCATCCTTGAAGTGACTGGACTGACCTTGAGGGAGCTGGGGGTGGTAACGGCCGACAGGGAGCTCTGGCGTGGGCTGGTCCATGAGGTCACGAAGAGTCGGAGACGACTGAACGAATGAACAACAACAACATATTGCTTCAGCTCTGTCATCAAAACCACAGGGCTCTCTCCCACTGCCTTGAGGCACAGCTGCTGGGGGAAGCCTCTTTGGAGAGGAGTGCTGGCACAGCCCCCAGGAGAGGTGCACTGTTGCCATGGCATCTGAGCCACCGGGCTGCCCCTCGAGGCAGGGAGCACCCCCGGTGGCCACCTCTTCTCCCGTGTGCTAACACTTGTGTTGGCTCTCCCCCCCCCCCCCCGCTCTCTTGCCCCGCGCATTTGCCAATGCTGGGAGGGGGATGGTGCAGGGAGTGCATGCCCAGGGGCCAGTGGAGGGAGCACACTCTCTGCACTGGCCCTCTTCCCACGAGCACTTGCCAATGCCAGGGAGCATCTTTCTCCCAGTGTTTGCAAGTGTGTGGGGAAAAGGAGCGGTGCAGGGAGCACATTCCCTACACTGGCCTTGGATGCGTGCTCCTGGCATCAGTGTAGGAAGTGCCCACCCAGGGGACATTGACAAGCGTGTGGGGGGAAGAGGGCCGGTGCAGAGGAAGCACGCTCGCTCCACCGTCCCCTGGGCATGCACAACACCGGGAGAAGACCAAGGGGGTGTGGCGAGCCAGTGCACATCGCGGGCCGGATAAATGCCCCCGGGGGGCCAGGTGTGGCCCGCAGGCCTTAGTTTGGGGCCTGCTCTAGCGGATGTAAAGGCCTTCCAGGTGCGGGTCCATGTGTTTGGAAACACACCATCTCCGGCGGTGGCCAACTATTGCCTGCGACAGACTGCGGAAAGGTTTGGACATTTCTTTGACCTTCAAGTCTCCCGTTATTAATCAGAATTTTTATGTAGATGACTTGCTTGTGTCGTTTGCCACCATACAGTCTGCAGTTAATACAGTGAAGAATGTCCAATCCCTGTTGAAAAAGGCCAACATACGGCTGCACAAGATCAACTCTAACAGCATCGACATTTTAAAAGCCTTCCTGACTGAAGATCTGATACAAGACAACGTATTGGAGTTGTTCCAGGATGCAAGCGCCCAGTCCAGCTTAGGCTTGCTTTGGCACACCCATCTGGACCTCTTGTCAGTTAGGGCTACACGGTTCACTGGCGAACACCAAGAGACAGATGTTATCAGCAGTTAATGGTGTTTTCGACCCATTGGGAATGGCCACCCTGTCATGATAACAGCCAAGCTCCTCTTTCGAGAGGTCATTCAAAGTAAAATGGACTGGGATCAAGAAGTTCCTCAGTCCATTAAAAGCTCTTGGACGACTTGGGCCACCCAGGCTCAAGATTTACACCAGCTGAGTATCCCACACCAATTCATGGCCAGGAGCCCTTCACAGAGCTTGCACAACGAACTCCATGTCTTTTGCAATGCCTTGGAGAAAGCTATTTCAGCTGTGGCTTATGCCAGAGAAAAGGACTCCAGTTCTTGCGCTTTGGGTTTTGTTATGGCCAAGGCCAAAATTGTCCCATTGAACGTCACCTTCCCTAGGTTAAAAGTGCCCCCAGATAGGATCCCAGTGTCAACAGGTATTTGAGTACAGAAAAGGTTACATGATTATTTAATATCCTGCATGCGTCTCACGGGGGGTGGGGGGTGGGTGGGAACGTATGATTGGTTTGTGTAGAAAGATTTTAAATGCTATGTTTTTAGAGTGTAAGAATTTGACTCATGATGTTTTAATCACTTTGATGGCGGAGGTGTCAGCCATTGTAAATAGCCGCCCATTGGTGCCCATCACCACGGACTCTGATACTCCACAGCTTCTCACTCCTGCGTCCATTTTGACTCAAAAGACTTCTGATTGGCAGAAAATTATGTACCCTGTTCCCGAAGGGTCTTACAGAGCACTCTGGAAACAAACTCAAACTCTTGCCAACCAGTTTTGGAGATGCTGGAAGGCAGAGTACCTGGCTCAACTTCAGAGTTGTAGGAAGTAGAAAGACTCTAAGCCCAACCTCCAAGTTGGGGTTGTTGTTTTGCTTAAAGACAAATCCTTACCTCGTTTCAAGTGGCCTTTGGCCAAAGTTGCAGAGACCTTGCCAAGTCCGGATGGATTGGTAAGGAAGGTAGAACTAAGAGTGTGCCAAAATGGCAATGTTTCTGTGTTACACAGACCAATTTGTGATGTTGTGTTATTATTGAATGGGTAATTGTTTATTGCCAAATTAGATTTGGCATTTGTTATAGTGTAGATTTCTCATCATTGAGAAATCTAGGCCAGGAGTGTTCTGGAACAGCTGTTCCAGGAGCTCCAAATTTATTTGCTTTAAATTAAATGTTGGTTTGCAATTCCAGGCTTGGGATTTTGCAGCAGGGTGGCTTCCTGTTATAGTTTGCAATCATAGGGCATGGGTAATTGTTTATTGCCAAATTAGATTTGGCATTTGTTATAGTGTAGATTTCTCATCATTGAGAAATCTAGGCCAGGAGTGTTCTGGAACAGCTGTTCCAGGAGCTCCAAATTTATTTGCTTTAAATTAAATGTTGGTTTGCAATTCCAGGCTTGGGATTTTGCAGCAGGGTGGCTTCCTGTTATAGTTTGCAATCATAGGGCAAGCCACCTATTATAGTTAGGATCCCTGGTCCCGCCCCTCTCTGGGTTTTTTGGAGGGAAGGGGCCAGCAAAGGAAGTCAATGCAGAGGATGCATACAGATGTCCTCCTGTGCAAAGGCTTCATCCCTTAAGACTTTCCGGGGAAACAGCCTTACAGCCCTGAGGAATTCCGGAGGGAATAACAGCTCTAACCATCAAAGCAGCTAGGTGACTACAGGCCTGCTGGTATGTCTACTCGGTTCTGAGACACAGTTCAGCCGGTAGTGGATTCAAACCAGTCGGGTTTAGGTTCACAGCAGTCTGGGAGGAGCTAGAAAGGGGAATTTTCCTTTGAACAAGATTTTTGAAGATAGTGCCTGTTCCCTGTGAATAAGGTTGCAAGAGCCAAGAGACTGTTAAGAAAATATTACAATTCCTGTGTGTTCATCAATAAAAGACTGTTATATTTAAGCTCAAGCCTCATAAAGACTTTAATAAGGGAAATTTCTCTAAAGGCTTATTTTCGGGGGCCCTGGCTTCCCACTGGATCCAAGCCATGCATCCTCTCTTAAAGGCACTTCATTTCAGGTCCAGCGTCGACAGAACAGTATGACTTAAGTGATCCAGGACTCACCTAAGTCAATTTTAGTCGCTCTGCTTCCAGTATGATTAAAGCTGGATTGGATACTTACTGGAATTTGTGAGTTTGCTAAATATGCCAGTGCTTTCCTCCTCAATATGCCAAAAACTTGTCTGTGTCTATCCATATAAATAAAAATGTAATGTTCGTTTGTGGGATTAACATAACTCAAAAAACACAGGACAAATTGACACAAAATTTGGACACTACACCCCTAACAGACCAACAAGTGACCATCACTCATAACCGCCATCCCCCCCCCCCAAAAAAAAGAAAAACCAGTGGAAAGTACTTGAAACCCCCTAAAAGCTAAATGGTGGAAAGCTAAATGACAATACAGAAAAAAGAGAGGGAAAGAAGAAAAGAAAGAAAAAAGGAAGGAAAGAAAGAAAGAAAGAAAGAAAGAGGAAGGAGAGAAAGAGCGAGGGTAAGAAAGATGGAAAGAGAGAAGGAAGCCAGGAAGCAAGGAGCAAAGGAAGGAATGAAAGAAGTAGAGAAGCAAGAAAGGAGAGAAAGGAAGGAAAAGAAAAAGGAGGAAGGAAAGAAAGAGGTAGAGAAGGAAGGAAGGAGAGAAGGACAGAAAAAAGGAAAGGAAAGAAAGAGGGAGCGAAGGAAGGAGGGAAAGAAGCATAAGAAAGAGGGAGAGAAGGAAAGAAGAAGGAAGGAAGGATGGAAGCAAAGAGCTAAGGAGGGAAGGAAAGGCAGAGAAGGAAGAAAGGAGAGAAAGAGGAAGGAAAATAAATGGGGGGAAGGAAAGAAAGAGGTAGCGATGGAAGAAGGAAAGAAACAAGAAAAAAAAGTTAAGAGGGAGTGAAGGAAGGAGGGAATGAAGGCGAGAAAGAGGGAGGGAAGGTTGGCCACAACAACATGTGGTGGGTACAGCTAGTTGACTATAATTGTTTTACTAAGAATGTCTCAAGGACCAGTAGCAAACAATCCACAAACCAGCATTGATCCACGGACCACCACTTTGAATAGCACTGACAATGGCTATCAGTCGAACAGACTTTATGTGATGACACGCCCGAGCCTTTGGGAAAACTATATTGTCTGGCTTTACCTTCTGATACCTTCTGTTAAGATTAGGGCTCTTAGCAGATATAGACACTTTAGGCAAGGTGAAAAGATAACCAAATGAGTTTACTGAAACAAGATGAATAAAGGGTTAACTCCACCCAGGACTATCATAAGGTAACTTAAAACAATACATTACAAAAGGAGAATTTGCTGGTTGCAGTCATCTTTCTGGAATCTTTGAAAGTATTTTGCCTCTGGTGTAAAGTGATTATAAATTGTTGCTTACAAACTGTCTTGATCTTCTCTCCTGTGAAGCTTA
This sequence comes from Anolis sagrei, assembly GCF_037176765.1. Classification (NCBI taxonomy): domain Eukaryota; kingdom Metazoa; phylum Chordata; class Lepidosauria; order Squamata; family Anolidae; genus Anolis; species Anolis sagrei. The sequence goes on from NC_090035.1 coordinate 35,657,623, forward strand.
GGAGGAGCAGGGGAGCCTAGGGATGATTATTGTTGCTACCAATTTGAAAGGAACCAAATTTATCATCAAGTTAGAAGGGAGGCTGTTTAATCGCACCTCTTCCTTTATTAAGATAGTAATAACTTAGTAGTAATTATACTGTATGTATTGTAGCGTGACTGGAGATAAGAATATAGATCTATTTGGTCACTTTCTCCTGCGTTTCTGCCACCACGTGAGGTAAGTTATAATATTGTGAGAAATAGCACACTGGACGCAGAATTGATGGAGATGAGGCAGTCTTCAAACAAAAGTTAACAAGTTTATTGAGCACAAAGCGTGTAGTTGCAAGTTGTAACTTTTCTTATAGAACTCAGAATAATGCTTGGTTAGTTGAATGTTATACTCTTTCAGGTTATACAGTATCTTCCTGAGGTGAAGCACTTATTACGAAACAAAGTTTCAATACAGGGATGTCTCCCTTATCTGATCCTCCCCTGATCAGATACTTAATAAGCTTATTCTTTAGCTTTTCTTTAGACTAACGGAATATTGGTTATGTTTCCCTTATCAGCCTCTCTAGCCTAAGAAACTTCCAGTAGCTTAATCTGGCTTTCCAAAGCCTCGAAACTTTGCTTCACAATTCACTCTCTTTCAGCTATAACCTCCTAATCTTTCCTCACCCTCAAATCTTAACTCATGACTGCTCACTCCTCTAAACCTAAACCCTAACTGAACATTAACTGTCGTTTTTCAAACTCTCCCCTCTAAGCTCCTCCCACTTCTCTCTCTAGCCTACATCGTCTCCATGGCAACACACTCCTCTCAGTTAGGCCGCTCCAGCATTAGTGCAGCCAATCTAAACACAAATAGAGTTAAAATCATACAATTTATAATTGACTTCTGTACACTTAGGCTAGCCAAAAACTTCTGTTGTCCTTTGGACTGTTGTTAAACTGCTAAATGCAGGTGCTAAGAATGCCTGTTTTGATTGCTTGGGCCTAGGATACCAGACAATCTCTGTAGCTCTGCTGCAGAAAAAAGGAGGAGTACAGCAAGAGCTCTATGCAGGGAAATTGAATAGACCAACTAAGACTGGCCTCTGGGGGGAGTTTAAGCTCCACCCAAAAACTAATACAAGGAAGGTGTCCTCACTATTGGGAAGGACTATAAACAGAGGAAACCAAAACAGAGGGGAGGAGAAGGCAGAGCCAGGACTTCACACTTTAGCTACAACTTAGGTTATAGAACATATTTTAATTGTTTGGTGCTTTCTAAATAATGTAAATAAAACAGTAAATATAAATAACAGTATTCGCTTACCAGCAAAAAACAACAAAGTCAAGTTAAATGTTACTATAATGCATTTGCAGTAATCCAAGCTTTCATGGATTATAGTCAATCTCATGGGATATGTGATATTATTCAGCATCTCAGGTATACCGTATATACTTGAAGATAAGCCGAGTTTTTCCAGCCCTTTTTTTTTTGAGTTGAAAAAGCTTCCCTTGGCTTATAATGGGGTCAAGGCCGGGCAGCATAGCTTGGAGACCATAACTTACAATATAGGATATATTTCTCTCTCCTTGTCCCATCCAATTTCCTGGCTTTTTTGTGTGTATCTAAATGTATTAACTTTATATGTGCATTTTTGTTCCCTTGGAAGTTTTCCCCTCATATGGTTTCAGGTCTTTGCAAATTCTATATACATATAGCTATCTCGAGATTTCCATGTACCTGTATATCTATATGTATTCCATGTACCTGTATAACTATATGTATACATTATTTTTAAATATGAATTTTCCCCTCAGGTGTTTGCAAGTCTCTGCAAATCGTATATAGGTATAGATATTGATAAACATATAGAAGCAACTATATATCTGAACATCTCTCTCTGTGTGTGTGTGTGTGTGTGTGTGTATGTGTGTGTTATTTATTTATTTATTTCAAACATTTTTACCCCGCCCTTCTCAACCTCTAGGGGGACTCAGGGCGGTTTCCAATTGGCAATAATTCAATGCCGCATCATAAAATACAAAAATACAAAATACAAAATAGCAAATATAACAATTAAGAACATGAACATTAATAAATAAAGATTAAACAGTATACTTATGATCCATTTAGCTATTGCCAGTCTGATGGTTATTTATCTAGCCATATACTAATGATTACTCCGCTTAACTTACCCAAATCCACTTCCAAGCCATAGTCAAACATTATCAATTGTCCTTTAACCTAATTGCCTGAAGGCCTGGTCCCACAACCACATTTCTACCTTCTTTCTAAAGGTGAGGAGGGATGACGATGACCTAATTTCCCCAGCAAGCAAATTCCACAGACTGGGGCCTACCACCAAGAAGGCCCTGTCCCTCGTCCCTGCCAAACGTGTTTGAGACAAAGGCGGAGCCGAGAACAGGGCCTCCCCAGAATATCTTAAGCACCGAGGTGGGACATAGAAGGAGATACGTTCGGATAGGTACACTGGACCGGAGACACACACACACACACACACACACATATATATGTATGTATGTGTATGTATATGTATATATAAACAAATTTTACAGTATATATGAATTTCCCCTCAGATGTTTGCAAGTCTTTGCAAATCCTAATAGATATAATTATCTATATATAAAGAGATGTCGAGATAGATATATAGGGCCTGAAAATATTACGGGGGGAAATGCACACACAAATATATATAGACATGTCTAGATTTATTTATTTATTTATGACATTTATAGGCCATTTGCGATATTTATAGATAGATATGAATATAGATATATAGGGCTTGCAAATATTACAGGGGGAAAGCACACACACACACACACACACATACAGAGAGAGATGTCTAGATAGATATAAACATAGATATAAACATATATAGGGCTTGTAAATATCGCAGGAGGGAAATACACATATATAGAGAGAGGATTCACAAACATTTCAGGGGGAAATGCATATGTAAAATTAGTATATATAATTATAGATATACATCTAGCTCTGCATTGTTTATATAGGCATTGAATGTTTGCCTGTGACTATGTTGGAAGCCGACCTGAGTCCCCATGGGAGATAGGGTGGGATACAAATGAAGATTTTATATTATTATTATTATTATTATTATTATTATTATCATTTTGATACCATACTGTTTTTGTTAACCCTACTTTTCCACTTACAGAACTAATTTATTGTTTTTCTTTGAAATACTGTAAATATTCAAAAATATTTAAACTACTGATGCCTTAATTAATGTAATTATATTGGTATCTATTTTTATTTTGAAATTTAGCAGTACGGGTTCCTTTTCCACCCTCAGTTAATACTCGAGTTTTTCCAGTTTTTTTGTGGTAAAATTAGGTGCCTCGGCTTATATCCATGTCAGTTTATATTCGAATATATACAGTATGTTTAATCGATATAGTTTGGCATTAGACATGAACACATTTTCCAAATACTGCTAAAATATATATATCAGTATTGGCTGAGTACAAAAGTCTATTTTGTTATTAAAAAGTATAGTACTAGCCTTTCAAGAAGGGAAAAAATTAGCCTGCCATAAATTTTCCTTTGGTATCTGGATTATATAGAGAGAAATTGTACATTCTTGAGCTGAGAATCTCACATAATTCTGTTAGAGACCCTAGATTGGGACCCTAGATTCTGTTAGAGACCCTAGATTTTTTTTTTCCAAGATGGCGCTGTGAAGACACACAGCACTGCCAGCTCCAGGGGCGAGTTTAATCTACCCGACTCCCCCCCCCTCTCGCGGCCGCCCTTTACCCTTTACTTTTGGGGAAGACTTCCCCCCTAAGTGATCCGGGGGGCAACGAGTAGGAAGAGGGCCTTTGAAGGCCGAAATAGCTGCGCGCCGCCGCCATTCCACCGCGGCCGGTCGCGCAACGCCGCCATTCCTCCGCGGCTGCCTCCGTCGCCCACTGCCATCCCATCGCAGCCTGCTTCCAACCGGTAAAGCCACGGGGCCTCCCGCTGAGGGAGGCTGGTGTGAGGACTCATTTGCTTGCCACGGGCCCTAATTCCATCCAGGCCTGAGGCCTGCTAGGCCGCATCGCGGTGTGCCCCCACCCCCCTGCCATACCGGAGGAGGTGAGAGAGAAGCCCCGATCAGCTGTGGCGGATCTCTTGCGTGCCGTCGGAAGCCTCCCCAGCCGGGTGGAGAGCGAAAGGGCCTACTAGATCTCGGCCGCGCAGCCACCGCCCCCTCCCTTACCATCTGGAGGGGGTGAAGAAGAAGAGCTTGCCAGCCGTGGCGCATCCGGCCCCTCTGTAACATCAAGAAGGGGCCGTGGAAGAGCGCCGGGCTGCACTGCCTCTGCCCCTCCCTTGCCATCCGGGAGGGGTGAAAGAGAGCCGGCTGCTTGCGATCCGGCCCCTCCGTCCATCTGGAAGGGGCCGTGGGAAGAGCTCTGCGCCACGTTCCGCCGCCCCCTTCCATCGGGAGGCGAGTGAGCCGTGGCCCCTCCGTTCCACCTAAGAAGGGGCCCAGAGAGAACACTGCTACGCTGCCGCCGCCCCTCCCTTGTCACCCGGAGGGGCGAAGACTGCTCCAGCCAGCTGTGGCCCTTGTCGACCCTCCTGCACCGAGAGGGGGCCGAAGAACTTCAAGAAGCTGTTGTTTGAGCGCTTGAGTGTCTTCACTGGGAAGGAACCTCTATCGCCATCTGACTCTTTCATCGTTTTATTTTGTTTGTTTTATTATTTTTATTCTTACTCTATTTTCCCACTTTCTCTTTTTGGCTAGTGTATTTTGGTTTTAGTTTTAGGTTAGTTGGCTATATGTTGTATGTTGTTTGTGTGGTTTTAATTGCTGAGTGTATGTTAGGAGGTCATAGTGATTTATAGGCTTTGATACTAGAGGACTGGATTGCTGGGGTGGGTTAGGGAAGAGGCCCAGGAGAGCGCATGAGTCTGGCCGTGACATAGAAATACTACATAGGAAGGTGCGGATGGTAGCTGAGTGTGTTTAGACTAGGGTTGTGATAAAGTGATTCATAGGAATTGAGTGGATGTTTGTTGGGTGTGTTTAGTCTAGTGAGAGAGTGAGTCGGTTTAGTCTAACTGTCCGAGTGTTTTGTGGGAGTGGGTGGAGAGTGTGATATAGGAAGTGTGTATGACTACTGGGTGTGGTTAGTTTAGTGTGTGCGAGCGCAGGCTAGTGTGGCTGGTAGAGTGTATTGTGGGAGAGAGAGGAGTGTGGGGATCTTTGGAGTGCCTGGGAGTGGCTGGTTGTGTTGGAAGTGAATGTGAGGGAAGCGAGTGGGAGTGCCCGGATTGATTGTTGTGAGAGCTACCTTTAGACATAGGAATGGATATAGCAGAGCCTCATGCGAAGAATGATCTTTTGCACTTTTACGACCTCCTGAGGGAATCGTTTAACCATGTGTTATTACAACTCAGGTTTTTAAACGAGAAAATGGACCACCTCCTTAGAGATTTTGCCTCTTTCTCAGGAATTCCTGTGCAATCCTTTCCCCCAAAGACTGAGAACTCTTTGTGTGCAGATTTAATTAAGGACTTGTGCCAAAATGGGGAGAAAGGCACGTTGGATCTTGGGGATCTTGGGGCTGAACGAGGAATGAATGAGGAGTTGACTGAGGGAAGGGGAGAATCTTTGGGCAGTCATAGGATTGAGAACATCGTGGAGTGGCAGCGGTCTGTGAAGGCCGCTCAGAGGACGATTAATAATACAACAACAGATCTTTTGGTTCAGCCAACCGCAGCCTGTGCTAAGGATCAACATCTACAAACTGACATGTTTGCGGTGGACATTGCGGACCAAATGGTTAACAGAGGCAGATGGACCTCCAAGAGGGCAGTTTGTAACTCCTTGGCCCAAATCCTGGGTAAAAGACCACAGGAAATAAGAATAGAAGCCATAGTATGGTTATGGAGGGACTACCAATCATCTGACTGTTCCTCCCATCTTCAAATAACACCAGAAGACAACTCATGGCTCGGAGAGCTTATGGCAAAGCGCTATGACTTAAAGAAATGGGGCATTACCATTAGGAGGGTAGTTGTGGACCCTCAGATACGCCCCTTATTTGCCTCCGGGGTTCCTTCTTGCCATACCCCATCAGGTCCCCGTGTATCCACAACTAGCTCACCGGTTAGGGCCCCCCCTCCTGGTTCGTATAATTTTGAGACTCCATCTGTCCCGGTCGCCCCCACTCAACCAGCTACACTCCTTCGCTCGAGAACCCTTCCCTTATTCAGTCCACTCAGCTCCCTTGATGTTTCATTATCTACCTCATCTTCAGAAACATCCCTTCCCAACGCCCAAGGGAGACTATTCCCCAGCCCGACTCCTTCCTCTGAGAGCTGACTAGTTACAGACCCCGGCCATGTAGGGGGGGAGAGGGTTCCGGAGGAGGGGGGTGCCATTCAAGTCGTGTGGGGGAGGAGAATAGCGGGTCACCGTCATCCCAGGGAGAAGCGCAACAGAGTCCTTGCGACCCTGGAGAAGGTAGGTAGTGGTAGGCTCCATGGCAGCCCCCTTGGTCTAAAGGTCCTGCTGATTAATGCCAGATCCGTTAATGGTAAGACTGCGGCCATCCAGGACCTGATCCTGGATGAGAGGGCGGATCTGGCATGCATTACCGAGACCTGGTTGGACGAGCTGGGGGGAGTAAATCTCTCTCAGCTGTGCCCACCAGGTTTTGGAGTGCATCAGCAGGCTAGACAAGGGGGGCGGGGAGGAGGGGTCGCAGTGGTCTTCTGGCAATCCATCGCCGTGACCAGATGCGTTGTCCCGCAAGCTTCTGGGTTTGAATGTGTCCACTTGAAGGTGGGGAGCCGTGACAGTGTGGGGTTCCTGTTGGTGTATCGTCCACCCCGAGATCCAGCAGCTTCCCTGTCTGAGTTAGCGGAGGTGGTCTCTAATTCGGCCTTGGTCTCCCAGCGCCTGGTGGTGCTGGGAGACTTTAACATCCACGCCGAGACCACTTTATCTGGCGCAGCTCAGGACTTTATGGCCACCATGACGGCCATAGGACTGTCACAGATAATATCCGGCCCCACGCATCAAGCTGGGCACACTCTCGACCTTGTCTTTGTGGCGGACGACGAATTGATCAGAGTGGAAGATCAAAACATCCTTCCAGTGTCATGGTCTGACCATCATCTGATCACATTTAGACTTACTGCGACCCTAAACCTCCGCAGGGGTGGAGGACAAATTAAGATGGTCCGCCCTAGGAGACTGATGGATCCGGATGGATTCCTGAGGAATCTTAGGGTTCTTCCTGCCTTGGAGCCTGGCGATTCTATCGATGCCTTGGTAACTCTCTATAACGGGGAGATGGCCAGGGCGTTAGATATGATCGCACCCGAACGCCCCATCTCGTTGCGTCGTGACAGGCCATCTCCTTGGTTCACCGAGGAGCTGGCTGTGATGAAGCACACGAGAAGGGGGCTAGAGCGCAAATGGAGGAAATCTCGAGATGTATCTGATCGAACACGGGCTAGAGCCTCTCTTAAGGCATACTCCGTGGCCATACGGGCGGCCAGGAAGTCATTCACGACCGCTCGTATAGCATCTGCAGCAAATAGATCATCGGAGCTGTTTCGGGTCGTGGGAGAACTCCTCCACCCACCTGCGGTGGAGGAGGTCCCTGACGACCCCGCAGCTCGGTGTCGCGATTTCGCACACCATTTTGCAGATAAAGTCGCCCAGATACGCCTCGAGCTCGACTCCAATTCCATCGCAGTGCCTGAAGAGGTGACGGAGGTACCTGCTTGTCCAATTTCGTGGGATTCTTTTAGGCTTGTTCTTCCTGAAACCGTAGAGGAGGTTCTTGGGGCTGTGAGGGCGACCACCTCACCTCTAGACCCATGCCCATCTTGGCTCATTAAATCAGCCAGGGAGGGGTTGGTTGACTGGTTTGTATTGATTATCAATACATCGTTGGAGCAAGGGATTTTTCCATCTGGTTTGAAACAGGCAGTGGTTCGTCCACTCCTCAAAAAAGCTTCCCTTGACTCCACGGTGCTGAATAACTACAGACCAGTCTCCAACCTCCCTTTCCTGGGTAAGGTGCTGGAGCGGGTGGTCGCCTCGCAGCTCCAGGGCTTCCTAGACGATACCAACTACCTAGATCAGGCACAGTCTGGTTTCAGGCCTGGTCATGGCACCGAGACAGCCTTGGTCGCCTTGGTGGATGACCTCCGTAGAGAGCTGGACAGGGGGAGTGTGACCCTGTTGGTTCTCCTGGACATCTCAGCGGCTTTCGATACCATCGATCATGGTATCCTCCTGGGTCGTCTCTCTGGGATGGGCCTTGGGGGCACTGTTCTGTCGTGGCTCCGGTCCTTCCTGGAGGGACGTACCCAGTTGGTGAAGCTGGGAGACGCCTGCTCGGACCCCTGGCCTTTGACCTGTGGGGTCCCGCAAGGATCTATCTTGTCGCCCATGCTCTTCAACATCTACATGAAACCGCTGGGAGAGGTCATCCGGAGTTTTGGAGTTGGGTGCCATCTCTATGCGGATGACACACAACTCTACTACTCCTTTCCACCTAATTCCAAGGAGGCTTCTCGGGTGCTGGACGAGTGCCTGGCCGCTGTGTCGATCTGGATGAGGAAGAACAAGCTGAAGATCAATCCCGACAAGACAGAGGTCCTCCTGGTCGATCGTAAACCGGATCGGGGTATAGGGTGGCAACCTGTGTTGGACGGGGTTACACTCCCCCTGAAGCCACAGGTCCGCAGTTTCGGTGTCCTCTTGGATTCTTCGCTCACACTTGAGGCCCAGGTGTCGGCGGTATCCGGGAGGGCCTTTGCACAACTGAGACTTGTGCGCCAGCTGCGACCGTACCTCGTGAAGGCGGATCTGGCCGGGGTGGTCCACGCCTTGGTCACCTCTAGAATGGATTACTGCAATGCGCTCTACGTGGGGCTGCCCTTGAAGACGGCTCGGAAACTACAATTGGTCCAGCGGGCAGCAGCTAGGATGCTAACTGGAGCTCATTATCAAGAGAGGTCAACCCTCTTGTTCAAGGAGCTCCACTGGCTGCCATTTATTTTCCGAGCCCAATTCAAGGTGCAGGTGCTCACCTACAAAGCCCTGAACGGTTTGGGACCACCCTACCTGCGTGACCGCATTTCCATCTACGAACCCACACGCTCACTCCGGTCATCTGGGGAGGCCCTGCTCGTTATCCCACCTACGTCGCAAGCGCGCTTGGTGGGGACGCGGGACAGGGCCTTCTCTGTGGCGGCCCCCCGACTTTGGAATGCCCTTCCAAAAGAGCTTCGTCAGGCCCCTACTCTGGCAGTTTTCAGAAGGAACCTAAAAACTTGGCTGTTCCGATGTGCCTTCGCAGATTAGGAATCCCCATCCCAAGTCCTAGATGCACTTTAGCACAACTAATGTTGCTGCACACCGCACTTTTAATCCTACGTTCCTCCTGCCATCTCAGCACTTTTAACCCTGTACCCCATTGCGCTGGCCGAACCAGTTTTAATAGTGTCTTGATGTATTGTCATTGTGGTTATTTTGCTTAATTGTTTGATTTGCTTTGTTTATTGCTGTGTTATGTTTTTCTATTGTATTGTGTTTTGTGGCTTCGGCCCGTGTAAGCCGCATCGAGTCCTTCCGGAGATGCTAGCGGGGTACAAATAAAGTTAATAATAATAATAATAATAATTTTTAGGTCCAGTCACGGGAGCACAGAAGGATGGAGACAGTCCCAATGAAAAAACAAGGTGTTATTTTAGTTTCGTCATGAAGAAAGTCGAACAGCCTGATAGCAATACGCAGATGCTATCCTTCAAGTGGCTGCCGTCCCCTCCCTTGAAATCTGCAAACTTTTATAGCCCTTTACAAACAGAGAGCTCAGGGAAAACACCTTTTATGAATAATAATTCTGACCTTTTTGATGGAAAAGTACCTTCTGTACATGCGGCCTCTGCGCTTCAAAAACAACATTTGAAGTTAACCACAAAGAAGTTTAGAAGTATCTTCTAAATGTCACATCTTGTTTCTTCCGTGGTGCTCTACAGAGAAAGGGTATATCTCTCTTTTGTTAATTTCCTTCAAAGCCCCTTACTTAGTATTTGCAAATTTCGCTCAAAGACCCTTTCATTCCTTCATATATTTTGTGTGTGTGTGACATGTCTCTGTACTTAACAAGGCCTCTATTGACCCCCTATATAGTAAGCCATGTCTAATTAGGTAACCATGAGCTTTAACCAATCCATTTTTAACTGATTTGTGTGGTGGAAAAGGTGGTGTTTGGAGAACTACATCCACCAATTGGATAGTTTTTTTCAGACTTAACAAGCAACACTGTTATTGCTATAATTTATTAACAAGTCAACTTTGGATTATTATTTTCCCTCCACTATATATCAAACTTCTGGATGTTGTAGTCCACTTGTGCCATGGAATGAATTCATGTCTAGATCTTCAACTTCTTCTCCGAAACAAATGCTGGAACATAGTGAACATGGGGTGATATGTCAGCCCACAAGGCACGGCTGGGGCCAGAGGTGATGTTGTACACCAGAGCTCCACACAGCCATCATTACGGCTGGGGCCAGAGGTGACATTGTATATATACGTTGCAAACACCAAAGCTCTACCCAGCCCTCAATGCCCTGTCTCTCAAGCATCTGATCCTGGCGGCATCTGGGCCATCAGGGACTTGGAGAACATATCAGGAGGGCTTCTGACAGTATCTAATACCCCTTTCAGAACAACCCCTGAGTGTCATGACCAGGACTAGGAAAAAACGACGAGTCTTCGGCACTTTTCAGGACATACATTAAAAACAACAGTGTTGTTTGTGAAGCCTTTTTTTTTTCCAGATTATTATTTTGCCTCTAACCTTTTAGTATATCTTCAGTCACTTAATACCAATAACCACCTTTAAGAAACAATATCTGGCTTTTGGGCTAATTGAGTTCAGTGTGAGACCACTCCAACTTGTCTGAAAACATTTAGAATCACATGTCTATATAACTACAGAAACTCAAAGAAAGCAAAGGTTTCAGGAGGAGGGTGAAGACATGGCTGTGGAACCAGGCCTTTGGGCAACCAGGCAATTAGACAATGACAACCAAATAAGACAATCAGATGTGTAAGATCGGCAGGATTGTCGAAATGGAACCAAAACAGATCTTTGAGTTAATTGTACACTGATGGGTAGGAGGAAGATCCAGGTTTGTATTGTTTTTACTGATTTTATCATTTTACTGATTTTATTGGATAATGTTGAATTGTGGGAATTTGTACTGTTATATATTTTTTTTGTGATGATTGTTTGTGTAGCAGGCGTCTAAGTGCGCCTTGCAGCTGTAAGCCGCCCTGGGTCCCCTTCGGGGTGAGAAGGGCGGGGTACAAGAACCCCAAATAAATAAATAAATAAAGATCATAACAACAATATCACAATCTATAAATGAATGATGTAAACAATCCATAGAGTCCATAGGGTCATAGTTGGAGGTCTGATCGTGTGCAGGGCACCCGAATGGGGCTACAGGATCTAGCCTCAAAACTTCTCATCCTCTGCAGTTGAGCATAGAGTCCATAGCTGTTTTCAGAGATGTGCTGCTCCATAGGCATCTGTCCAGTGTTCTTGGTCCTAAGGAATCTTAAAACTAAAATCTATCTCTTTAAACATTTTATTCAACTTTGAATTATAAAGTATAGATTATAATATGAGGGCAACACGACAAGTATTCCAGTCTTTTAGTTCAGTTACTGTGTATATCTATTAGCAACAACAATTTTTCTTTTCTTGATTAGCCAGTTTGCCTTATCAAAAACAGTCAATATAAACACAACATACAACATATGTCTGGTCCTCTTGAAGTAGAATACAAATATATATGTTTATATAACAAATCTAAGTCAAAATACTGATGTTCAGAAATTGCCCATCTAGACACAAATGGGTTCTAGATGCAGAGCGCATTTAGTTCTTTTTATACATCTAGGCTTGGTATATTTAGAAACAGGCTCATGGCTTTTACACTTACAATCTTGTGCAGTCAAAATTTAGGGCATGCTTTAACATACTGGCAAGATAGTTATCTCATAGATGTTCTGGATCTTTATCTCAGATAATTCAAAGTTTATAAAACAAAAACTGTCCCCATGATATTATATGGAACTGAAATCTGGGGCCAAAGCAAATTCCTAATACTGGAACAGGCACAATCAAAATTTCTAAGACAGTTACTTAGTGTTAACATTAAGACCACCGCTGCTGCAGTCAGAACAGAGCTAGAAATATATTCTACCATTTAAACAAACACATTTTTCTTATATATAAATAATTATCTTTGTTTAGCAAAAACTAATCCCCTCCATAGGTAAACATATTATTTTATCATCACCTCTTCCTTATGCAATATATTCAAAACACCTCATTATATTAACGTTGTTTTTTGTTCTTTTTCCAAACGCAGGTAAGGCTAGATGACTTTTTGAGATCCCTTTTCTATCATCAGTTCTTTTGATAAGAGCATACTTCCTCTTTTTAACAAGTTTTGAAATGAATTATAGCTTGGAGGAAGCTGTTAACCGCAATGTTTTTTTTCTTCTGTTTGATGCATGAAAAAAAGATCAAAGAATTTATACATTAAAACAGATCTACAATCTTTTTTTTTCAAACATAGCATTTGAGATAATTCAAAAACACTCTTTCTTCTGCATTTTCATAGAATCCTAGAGTTGGAAGAGACCTCATGGGCCATCCAGTCGTACCCCCTGTCTAGAAAACACTGTACTCGAAGCACTCCCAACAGATGGCTATCCAACCTCTGTGCAAAAACCTCCAAAGAAGGAGCCTCCGACACGCTCCGGGGCAGAGAGCCCCACTGTCGAACAGCCCTCACGATCAGGAAGTTCTTTCTAATATTTAGACCTCTTTTCTTGTAGTTTGAAACGATCGCTCTGCATCCTAGTTTCCAGGGCAGCAGGAAACAAACTTGCTCCCTGCTCTTTATGACTTTCTCTCACATATTTATACCTGACTATCATGTATCCTCTCAGCTTTTTCTTCTTCAGGCTAAACATGCCCAGCTCTTTAAGCCGCTCCTCATAGGACATGTTCCCCAGACACGTCATCATTTTAGTCACATTTTTGAAGATATAATTTTCATCCCACAATTTCAATTATATCAATGTTCTAAACATACACACATCTATAAAAATAAAAATGCAATGCTCGCCTGTGGGACCAACATAACTCAAAAACCACTGGACAAACTGACACCAAACTTGGAAGGAATTTGGGAGTTGTAGTTTCTGGGATCTATAGCTCACCCACAATCAAAGAGCATTCTGAGCCCCACCAATGACAGAAAAATGCAAACTGAAAAGAAGCACAATTAAAGCCTTGGCAGACCGTGTAAAAAGAATCTGCGAAGCCCACCTCCTCCAAGATGAACTGAACCACCTCAACTGGGCTCTCCAGGCCAATGGATACTCCACCTCAGACATCAGAAGAGCTGTAAGACCAAGAACAAGCCACGAGAGTAAAGATGAAGATCCACCCAGAGGAAAAGTGTTCTTGCCATACATCAAGGGAACCACTGACCGCATGGGGAAGCTGATGAGGAAACGCAACATACAAACTATCTACAGACCCACCAAGAAAATCCAACAAATGCTTCGTTCAGCAAAGGACAAGAGGGATCCTCTCGCTTCTGCAAGAGTCTACCGGATACCATGCAGCTGTGGACAAATCTACATAGGGACCACCAAACACAGCAAGGCCCAAACATGAATCAAGGAACATGAAAGGCACTGCAGACTACTTCAACCATAGAATTAAGCCATAGCTGAACACCTGATGAACCAACCTGGACACAGCATTTTATTTGAGAACACAGAAATGCTGGATCATTCTCACAACCACCACGTCAGGCTACACAGAGAAGCCATTGAAATCCACAGACATGTGGACAATTTCAAGAGAAAGGAAGAAACCATGAAAATGAACAAAATCTGGCTACCAGTATTAAAAAAAAATCTAAAATTACAACAGAGAGGAAACAAACAAGGACATCTAATCACATTTCAGCAAAAATTTGCCGCAAGCTCAGTCAGACCATTATATGCTAATCAAGGTGGTCAGTTGAAACATTCACACCTAGCTCCAGCACCCTGATCATTCCACAGATATATAAACCCATTTTGCCAGTTCTAACAGACCTCACTACCTCTGAGGATGTTTGTCATAGATGCAGGTGAAACGTCAGGAGAGAATGCCTCTAGACCATGGCCATATAGCCCGGGAAAAAAACTACAACAACCCACTGAACCAAACTTTCCACACAGAACCCCCATGACCTTCGCAAGGGTCCCAGCCCCCATGTTGAGAAATGCTATTTATAGCCCATCCAGTCCAACTATCTTTACCAGGGCAAGAAAACATAATCAAAGCCTCCTGACAAACAGCTATCTAGCCATAGATATAGATAGATATGATTCACACACATATCATAGATTTCAAAAAGGGACCCCTAAAGAAGGACAACCATATGCTGCATGTTGTAGACTAGGCAAACCAGACAATCTCCACACCAGTACTGACAAAGAAACAAGGAGAAATACTGTTTACCCACAAGCATAAAGAAATTACATACATTAAAAACCAACACTTTCTCATTACTCTTCCAAATCACCAGACTGGGCCACAGCAGCACGTGTGGCAGGGAGTGGCTAGTAATTCATATATTTACACATTCCATTCACTGGACCACCTAACTTCAAACTGTTTGGGTATCAGCCAGCATGTCAACGACTTAAATCTAGAAATGTTTTTCTAAGATCTACAGAGACACTCGCTGGAACACCTAAGCAAGCGAGAGTCCAAAACTGGCAGGCTCAAACCCAGAACGAATGGCTGAGACCAAATGTGAGACTCCCCCTTGGGCACACAGGGGACTGGGCGACTTGGAAGGCACTGAACAGACTGCGCTCCGGCACCACAAGATGCAGAGCCAACCTCAAGAAATGGGGCTACAAAGTGGAATCTACGGCATGCGAGTGTGGAGAGGAGCAAACCACAGACCACCCGCTGCAATGCAACCTGAGCCCTGCCATATGCACAATGGAGGACCCTCTTGCAGCAACACCAGAAGCACTTCAAGTGGCCAGCTACTGGTCAAGGGACATTTAATCAACTATCAAACTCACAAATTTTGTATTTTGTCTGTTTGTTTGCTTTGTTCTGTTAGAAATGTAATATAATTGACTGGTTGCCCTGACACGACAAATAAATAAACTGGAATGTTGTCAAAAATATTCATTTAGACATGCAGATAATCCATTCCTTCACATCCTACATATGTCAGCATATGTCAGCATATGTCAGCATATCCAATCTGCCATGGAGTCCCTTCTAGTCACTTTTAACCTTACTGGAATTACTTGGCGTATTAGATATCTATCAAGGTGACCAATTTAAGTCATTCACATGTTCTTCAAACAGGCAAAGCCTCTCTCCTATCCTGGGCATTCTACAGACATATAAACATCACTTGTTTATTTCAACAGACTTCACAACCTCCGAAGAATGCCCACCACAGATAGAGGCAAAATGACCACACAACTCAGGAAAAAAAACACACAACTACCTAGCAATTCCGGTCATGAAAGCCCTCAACAACACACTCAAACTCTTTCTTTATCACGTTTCTCTTGACTTATTTCTCTTTTAAGTGGTTTTTGTTCTCTCTTGTATGCGGACACAAATGCAGACATAATCATTATTTATCTTTATTGCTTCTGAAAGAAAAAAAATATCCTTTCCTTTTGGATCAATTGCATCAATACTAGTTTACTATCTTAAGTACGTACAAAATTTTTGGCTTGCCAAACAAAGACAAACAACAAGAAACAAAGACAGACAGACTCTTTCTTCAACCAAACTATTTAACACACCTTTCAAAGACAAATCATTCTCACACACAATTTTCATATGATCTTTGTTACCTCCTGAGGAATCCACTGTCCCCCGATTTTACTATTACTCTTTTCCTATAATACTCTCCTTATCATTGAATTCCCTTTTATCTGTCAAGTATTTCTTATCCTATCTTTCCCCTAAGGCTTTCCTTGGTCCAAATGACCATCCTTGACACCTTAGTTTCTCTTTTGGCTTCTATCTGCGGTCCCCTATTGGACCACTTCAGTCTCTTTACTACTGAGGAAAGGTTCCATCCTGGATCCTAACCTTGGGATCCCATTTACCGTTGCAACTTCTAAGTTACCCTCCTGTGGCGGTGTCTATCTATCTGTTGCAAACTTCAAGACTAGACTACTGGTCCCCTTGACCTCCGCCCCTCTTGCAGGTAACTTCTATTTGTCTGAGGCAGAGTCTACCATTCCATATCTCACTTCAAAGGCTAGACTACCAGGAACTGGTGGCCACTCTTCGGCCCTGGCCTCCCTTCTCTTTCTCTGACTTAAGTATCCATAAATCTGAAAACAATACTTGCCTGTCCTGGATTCCTCCTCTCTTTTTTCGATCCAGGCGAACCTCTGACGTTGGTTTTTTTTGTCTCTCCTATCTGTGCGTTCCTTTGGACAGACGGCTCCTGATCAGGACAACCAAGGAAGTTGGTCTATATGCTTTTCGGGTACCCTCTCAACTCTCCCTGATATGTCGCGACCCAGCGCCAACTGTCAGATTGGAACGGATTGGCAACAGTCCCTGGCTCACTCCTTCCATGCAGTCACCGCGACTGTTTTACCATCCCGGCCACGAGCCCCCAAATTATGTTAGAGACCCTAGATTGGGTCTTTTTAGGTCTGGCCGCGGGAGCACGGAAGGATGGAGACAGTCCCAATGAAAGATCAAAAAATAAGGTTTTATTTTAGTTTCTTCATGAAGAAAGACGAACAGTCTGATAGCATTACGCAGATGCTATCCTTCAAGTGGCTGCCGTCCCCTTCCTTGAAATCTGCAAAATTTTATAGCCCTTTACAAACAGAGAGCTCAGGGAAAACACCTTTTATGAATAATAATTCTGACCTTTTTGATGGAAAAGTACCTTCTGTACATGCGTACTCTGCACTTCAAAAACAACATTTGAAGTTAACCACAAACATCCTGTTTAAGAAGTATCTTCTAAATGTCACATCTTGTTTCTTCTGTGGTGCTCTACAGAGAAAGGGTATCTCTCTCTTTTGTTAATTTCATTCAAAGCCCCTTACTTAGTATTTGCAAAGACCCTTTCAATTCAATATCAGTACGTACAAAATGTCAGCAGAAATGGAAGCATTTCTGCATTTTCCATGATGACCAAAATAATTAGACTATGACTATTCTTCCTGTCTGCTTTCTCAGTTGAGTTAATTCACCTCATAACCCTCTTGTGTCATTCAGCAAGTATTTATAACGAATCACGTAAATCAGGATAATGATCCAAAGATTAGAAGCCTGAGAAAAACATATTTAACTAGATACCTTTCGCCTTGTGAAAATGAAGATTCTGCATTTCTCCCATATATATATATATATATATATATATATATAATGTAATTTCAGTCCATATGGCGTGGACTGAAAATAAAATGACTGGTGCGAAACACAGTATTGGCTCACAAAAAAGAAGAAACAATATTTTCTGAAGTAGAATTATTTTGATGACTGATTTACAACAAGGCAGGACTGAAGGCAGACACTTTGGCATGATCAAAAGAGGAACTGCATCACCACAAAGGAGGAGGAGGAGGAAGAGGAAAAAGGAGGGCGCAGATCTAAATAAAATATATGGAGTCTACTTAGAACAGTGTTTCTCAACCTGGGGGTCAGGACCTGGGGGGGGGGGGGTCACAAGGGGAAGTGTCAGAGGGGTCCCCAAAGAGCATCAGAATACACATGGGAAATTTGGTCCAATTCTATCGTTGGTGGGGTTCAGAATGTTCTTTGATTGTAGGTGAACTATAAATACCAGCGACTACAATTCGCAAATGTCAAGTTCTATTTTCCACAAACTCCACAAGTATTCACATTTGAGCATATTGAATATTCATGCCAGGTCTTGGTCCAGATCCAGCATTGTTTGAGTCCACTGGATGTTGGTGAACTACAGCTCCCAAACTCAAGGTCAATACCCACCAAACCCTTCCAGTATTTTCTGTTGGTCATGGGAGTTCTGTGTGCCAAGTTTGGTTCAGTTTCATCGTTGGTGGAGTTCAGAATGCTCTTTGATTGTAGGTGAACTATAAATCCCAGCAACTACAAATCCCAAATGTCAAAATCAATCCCCCCCCCCCCCCAATGCCATCAGTATTCCAATTTGGGCATATTGTGTATTTGTGCCAAATTTCATCCAGTGAATGAAAATACATCCTGCATATGAGATATTTACATTACGATTCAAAACAGTAGCAAAATTACAGTTATGAAATAGCAATGAAAATAATGTTATGGTTGTGGGTCACCACAACATGAGGAACTGTATTAAGGGGTCGCAGAATTCAGAAGGTTGAGAAATACTAACTTAGAAGCACATACAAGGAAAATTTGTCCCATTTTTGCTAAAGCAAGTAATAATGTAATAACAGTGATGAAAAATTGTAGTCTGCATTGGTGGAGAGACTAACCACATCACAAATATCATAGATCTTCGAGGTCCTATTTAAAGCGGGTCCAGGCTTAGCACAGTAGGCTAAACCACTGTGCTGCAGAAAAATCGTACTGATCGAAAGGCTGGCAGTTCAAGCCCGGGTCAGGGTGAGCACCCGGTGTTAGCTCACCTGCCCACCTAGCAAGTTGAAAGCAGAAATGCAAGTAGAAAAATAGGTACCACTTTTAGCGGGAAGGTAGTAAAGACGCCCTTAAGGACATCAATTGGAGGAAAGCTCCTTGGCATGGAAGATGGAGCAACAGCACACACACCCCGCCCCGTGGCCAGAGTTGAGCACAGCCTCCAAAATGCTGGAAATAAGATGGGAAAACTGCCTTTACTTCTTTTTGTGTTGTCTGTCCTTGTTAATTCTATGATCAGCATTGAATGTTTACTGTATGTGTGTTCTGTATGCCACCCTGAGTCCCCTTTGGGGTGAAATGGGTGGGTTATAAATACTGTAAATCAGTAAATAAAGAGGTAAGTAAAGGTAAAGGTTTTCTCCTTGACATTAAGTCTAGTCGTGTCCGACTTTGGGGGGTGGTGCTGATCTCCATTTCTAAGCCGAAGAACCAGCATTGTCCACAGACATCTCCAAGGTCACGTGGCCTTGGAGATGTCTGTGTCCACAGACATCTCCAAGGTCACGTGGGATGAGGAGATATTGGAAAAATAGATATTTATTTATGTATGAATTGTATGTACTTTACAAGCACTGAAATGTATAGAAAAATCAAGTTCTCTCTGTATAGTAAGAATGCTAACAGGACAAGCAAGCTGCTGTCCAGGCACAGCAAGAGGGGGGGCTGAAGAGGGGGGCATGTTATCTATACATTCCAAGAGAGAGATAAACCACAGAGACTGGTACAAAAAACCCAGTGCTTTCCCTACATCTAGGGAAGGAGCCCCCCCCCCTCCTGACAGGTCAAAAGCAGGCCCCTGATGCTTGCTCTTTAGAAAGACACTGAGACATGCCTTTTGCATGTTGGAAGGTAGAACTTGATATTCGTATGATGCTAAGGTGACATAGTGAATAAGGTAAATGTATATAGAAGCATGTTCTTTGGGTTGTTGTAGGTTTTTTCGGGCTGTATGGCCATGGTCTAGAGGCATTCTCTCCTGACGTTTTGCCTGCATCTATGGCAAGCATCCTCAGAGGTAGTGAGGTCTTTGTTTGTCTGCATTTGGAGGCTATAAAAGACATAGTCCGTACCTATATCATGGCTCTGGATGCTTCTGGACATAGTCCACTCCAAGGCCCCAGCTGGAAATAAAATCCGTGCTTTTGAGACCTCTGGACCTCTCTTTGTCTATTTTCCTGAAACCTTCTCCCTGCCATTTTAGCATGACTGCATGGAGCACCATTACCATCCCACTGGAGCAGTACCGTTTGATCTACTCACATTTGTATCTCTTCGTACTGCTAGGTTGGCAGAACTGGGGCTAACAAAACAAGCTCACTCCTCTCCCCAGATTCAAATTGCTGACCTTTCAGTCAGCAAGTTCAGCAGCTCTGCAGTTTAACCACTGCGCCACCAGGGGCTCCCAAATAAAGAGGAATATAATGAATTTCAACTTCAAAGAAATCATAGCTCTTCAAGGTCCCTTTCAAAGAGTAATATAATGTATTTCGCCATTGTATGGGAATTTGTAACCGGATGAGTTGCCCCCTCTGTCTATTATCCCAAAGCTAATTATTGAAAGGTAACTAATTACAAAGCCCCAGCTCTTTCATCTTATGCAAAACATGGGCAGATAATGAATATATTATATGTCTTAATAGGTGAGAAAGTTCAATGAATATGGTAAAGGTTAAAGAAGAAGTGGAAATTTATAGCTCTCTACATCATGTTACATCAGGCATGAGCAAACTTCGGCCCTCCAAGTGTTTTGGACTTCAACTCCCATAATTCCTAACAGCCTTAAGCTTCTTTCTTTTCCCTCTCAGCTGCTTAAGCTGAATTGTGGGAGTTGAAGTCCAAAACACCCAGAGGGCCAAAATTGCCCATGCCTGTGTTAGATTAAACTAACTTGATATACTATTTAAAGAAATTCAAGAAAGATTACTAGAACACAAAAAAAATATTTCATGGTTTGGCAGAATAGCAATCTTTAAAATAAAAATCTATATAAATAAAAATGTAATGTTTATTTGTGGGATTAAGATAACTCAAAAACCACTGGATGAATTGACACCAACTTTTGGGCACAATACACCTAACAGGCCAATGAGTGACCATCACTCATAAAAACATGGGGGGGGGGGGCAGCAGAAGAGACTTAAAAAGCCAAAAAAACCAACATCACAATGCATGCACAAAACCACAAATATACACATATATACACACACAAAACACATATACACAGACTGGGCCACAACAATGCGTGGCAGGGGACAGTGTGTGTGTGTGTGTGTGTGTGTGTGTGTGTGTGTAATGTTAGTTTGTGGGATTAGCATAACTCAAAAGCCACTGGATGAATTGCCACCAAATTTGGACACAATACACGTATCAGTCTAACAAGTGACCATCACTCATAAAAACACTGAAAACACAGCGGAAGAGACATAAAAAGCCAAAAAAAAAATTTACATTACAACTCATGCGCAAAACCACATATATACACATATACACATACATATACACACACAAAACACATATACACATACTGAGCCACAGCAACGCATGGCAGGGGACAGCTAGTATTACCTAAATTTAACTTCCTCTGTAATATGATTCTCATTAAACTGCCAGAGTTTGATCTTTAAAAAAGGCAGAAATTAGTCAATGAATTTTGTAATGGAACTAGAAGATCTAGGCTAACGAGAGGCTTGTGGTATATTTCTCATAAATTAGGGGACTAGGAATACCAGAAGTAAAAACCTACCATCAGACACATATAATAAAGGGAGTTTTTAGGCTGTTCTCGGAACCTAAATTAATCTGGTGGGAACGGGAAGGAAAATGTTGGCACAGAGATTATGGAGAAATGTTTTTCAGGTCAAAAACAGGCAAAGAAATTAAGGGGTGTAAAAATAACCTGGCTAAAGATGTTATGAAGATATGGGTTAAGTTAAAAAAAAACAAGATATTTCCAGCAGTTCCCCCCAACCCCAATAGTTTTACTGGAAAAATTTACAGAATACCTGAGACTTAAACTTAATTATGAGGGTTGAATGAAAAGTAATGCCTCTACCTTCGTAACTCCTCAACTGATGGCAGTACTTGTATGCGGCAGGTACTGGCTTGTTCAGTAGACTCTCCTCTACAGTTCCATTTTGATGGGAAGCCTTAGCATTGAATTGTTGTGTTGTTAAAGTTCGAAGTATGGAAACCTGCACAGACGGTTGGTCAATGCAACATAAGCGACATGCAGTCATTGAATTCTTGACAGCAGAAGGTGTCACCCCAAAGGAGAGTCATCAGAGAAACAAGCTGTTTTCTGGTGATTGTGTTGATGTGAGTATTGTGTGTCGTTGGGCGAGTAAGTTTAAAAATGTTGAGGTGGAATCATCTGACTTGCGTGACAAAGAGTTGGACATCCTGTGACAGCAACTACCGAGTTTCACAAGCAAAAGGTTGACAGATTGATTCAGGACGATTGTCGTACTACTCAGAGAGAAGTTTCAAGCATAATCAGGATTTCACAAGAAAGTGTGGGTCACATTATTACTTTGCTTGGCTATCGGAAGATCTGTGCACGATGGGTTGCAGAAATAAAGTGTCGACTTCTTCTGTGACAGCTTCAGAAAACTTGTTCATTGTTGGCAGAAATGTATCCAATTGTCTGATGATTGTGTCAAAAAGTGAATAGTGGTAGTTAAAGAGCACATTCTAAGGATTATTTCTGTGTTTGATTTATTAAAATATTCCCATCCAAACTCAAGTAACGAAGGTGGAGGCATTACTTTTCATTCAACCCTCGTATAAAAAATTAGTGGTGAAAACTGCTCTTTCCTGGAAGGAATGGATACAAAAACAAATTTTAACATATTTTTATTGAAATGTTATAAGTTACAGCGAAAGTGGGAGAATAATTTCAAGAAGATAGGAAAGTAGGAAAATTATGAAGATCAAGAGGGAGTTAAGGGGGGGGGGGAACCAATGTACAGCACAAAGGCAAAGTTATAAAAATATAAAAATATTTTAAAAAATGCCAAAAGAAAGAAAGAAAAGAAAACGGACTTCCATCTAATTCTGCCCGTATAGTCTCTGTCGGGTTTTTTATATATATATAATCCTTCTCGTACATCTTAGTTTTAAATTTAGTCCAGTTATAGGTCTTTGTACTTGTTTTCAATGTAATCCTCAATTATTAACCAGTTTGTCTGATTATCCAGATTGCCCGTGTTTCTTTTTAATAAAAAAGTTAATTTGTCCATGTCTTTGATTTAATTTATCTTCTTTATCCATTGGAATTTTTCTGGTATTTCCTTCTGCTTCCAGTCTCGCAAAGACAATTCTAGTGGCTGTCGACAAGTAAGTGAATAATATGCCCTCATTTGAATCTAAGTTTATGTCTCCATCCATAATTCCCAATAAGTAGTATTTTGCTTTTCTCAGGAATTTTTTGTTGAATATTTTCTGCATTTCTTCATGAATACCTTTCCAGTATTTCTGGGTTTCCGTTCAGCTCCACCATATATGGAAAAACCTCCCATCATGTCCGTTGCATTTCCAGCAGGCTTTTGGTGTTGCTTTGTAGTTTGACTGGGGTGATGTGCCACCTATGAAACATTTTCATCCAGTTTTCTTTTAGGTCTGTTGCATAAGTATATTTAAGTTTTTTATTCCAAACTAGCTGTCCCCTGCCATGCGTTGCTATGACCCAGTCTGGTGATCTGGAAAATAAAGGAATGAGAGAGTGTTGGTTTCTAATATATGTAATTCCTTTCTGCTTGTGGGTAAACAGTATTTCTTGTAGTTTCTTTGTCAGTGTTGATGTGGAGAGTGTCTGGTTTGCCTACTCTGGAATATGCAACATATCATAGTCCTTCTTTAAGGGTCCCTTTCAAATCTATGATACTATATCTGTGTGTGTGAGAGAGAATCATATCTATCTATCTATATTTATGACTGGATGGCGCTTTGTCAGGAGGGCTCTGATGACATTTTCTTGCCCTGGTGAAGAGAGTTGGACTGGATGGCCTTAAGTATTTTCTGTTGGTCATGGGGGTTCTGTGTGGGAAGTTTGCCCCATTTCTGTCGTTTGTGGGTTTCAGAATGCTCTTTAATTATAGTGAACAATAAATCCCAGTAACTACAAGCCCTTCCAGTGTGTTCTGTTGGTCATTGAAGTCCTGTATGCGATGTCTGGTTCAATTCCATCATTGGTGGAGTTCAGAATGCTCTTTGATTGTAGGTGAACTATAAATCCCAGTAAGTATAAATCCCAAATGTCAAGGTCTATTTCCTCCAAACCTCATCTGTGTTCATATTTGGGCATATGGAATATTTGTGTCAAGTTTGGTCCAGATCCATCATTGTTTGAGTCCACAGTGCTCTCTGGATATAGGTGAACTACAACTCCCAAACTCAAGGTCAATGCCCACCAAACCCTTCCAGTGTGTTCTGTTGGTCACAGAAGTCCTGTATGCCATGTTTGGTTGAATTCCATCATTGGTGGAGTTCAGAATGCTCTTTGATTGTAGGTGAACTATAAATCCCAGTAAGTACAAATCCCAAATGTCAAGGTCTATTTCCTCCAAACTCCATCTGTGTTCATACTTGGGCATATGGAATATTTGTGTCAAGTTTGGTCCAGATCCATCATTGTTTGAGTCCACGGTGCTCTCTGGATGTGGGTGAACTATATTTCCCAAACTCAAGGTCAATGTCCACCAAACCCTTCCAGTTTTTTCTGTTGGTCATGGGAGCCCTATGTGCTAAGTTTGGCCCAATTCCATCATTGGTGGAGTTCAGAATGCTCTTTGATTGTAGGTAAACTATAAATCCCAGCAATGACAATTCCCAAATGACAAAATCAATTTTTTTGAGTGGAGGACATAAATTGGACTGTTAGGTGTCTTGTGTCCAAATTTGGTGTCAATTCCCCCAGTGATTTTTGAGTTCTGATGGTAGCACGAACTAACATTACATTTTTATTTATATAGATTATTTCCCAGTCGCTTATTGCTATTGGTCTTTTGAAGTTCTCTGCCCACTTCATCATGCAATTTTTTTATCAGTTCAGTCTCTGTTGACCATTCTAGCAATTTGTCATATAATTTTGTTATGCATTTTGTTTCGGTTTTCATAAACTTATCCCAGAATTCTTCCTTGATTTGGAAACCTTGCTTAATATCTTGATTATATTGTTCCTTTATTTGTAGATAATGCAACCATGTAATTTTTGGAAAGCTTTGTTTTATTTCTTCTTGAGATTTCAATTCCATTGAGCCTTTTATTAATAGCTTTTTATAAGTTGGCCACTTTGTCCATCCCAGGAGCCTTCTCTGTTTGGCTTCCATTGGGGAAATCCAAAGAGGTATTTTTGAGTAAAAGTGATCTTTATATCTATCCCATATTCTGATTAGTGAGGAGCGGACGAAATGGTTACCAAAGTTTCTTTCCTTCTTCTCTCTTCCATACCAAACATATGCGTGCCATCCAACCCGCAAGTCATGGCCTTCTAACATGAGGAAATTTTCTCTCTTCAGCACAGTCCATTCTTTTAGCCATATCAGAGCACACGCTTCATGATACACCTTCATGAAGCCTCCTCTATCCTTTTTATCCGTCAACACTTGATATTTAATTCTTGGTTTTATTCCCTTTCCAGGTGAATTTTAGAAGGTCCTTTGACCAGTCTTTAAATCTCTTAATATTCCTAATTATGGGTATATTTTGGAACAAATAAAGCAGTTTTGGTAGAACCGACATTTTAACCAGTGCTATTCTTCTCATGAGGGATAGATTTAAGTATTTCAATTTCTCCAAATCTTTTTGTATCTCCTTCCATAATTTTTCGTAGTTGTTAGAGAGAAGCTGACCATTTTTGGGAGTAATCCATATACCCAAATATTTAATCTTATTTACAGTTTGTAGGCCCGTAATTCTCTTTAATTCTTCTTGTTTGCCATATTCTTCGTTAATATAATAGTTTTTTGTTTGTTTAATTTAAAGCCAGCAAGTTTGCCAAATTCTTCAATTGTATTAATGTTCTCTCTTGGGTTCCCTATTATATCAATTATGTCATCAGCATAAGCTCTGACCTTGTATTTCTGTTTTCCAATTTTTACCCCTTTAATCTTTTCATATTCTTTTATATTTTTCATCAGAATTTCTAAAGCCATTATGAAGATCGGGGGGAGATAGGACACCCTTGTCTGGAACCTTTCCCAATCATAAATTCCTCTGAAATTTGTCCATTTATTTGGATTTTGGCCTTTTGATTCTTATAAATTTCTTCAATTGGAAATGAGAATGGATACAAAATTTGATGGGTAAGTTTAATAAGTTAGAACAGGGGTCCTCCATTTGGGAGGAGATAGGATTGTTGTTGTTGCTGTCTACTTTAAAGTCGTTTCAGACATAGGTTGACCCTGAGCGAGGGCCGGGTAAATGACCTTGGAGGGCTATATCTGGCCCTCGGGCCTTAGTTTGAGGACCTCTGGTATAGGGAGATAAAGTATCAATGGAAATGAGGGTATTCGGGGGGAAACTAACAGATCAAATTTTGATGCATACTGGTCGGTCTTTATTAAATACTAGCCGTCCCCTGCCACGCATTGCTGTGGCCCAGTCTGGTGGTCTGGAAAGTGTTGGTTTCTAATATATGTAATGTCTTTATGCTTGTGGGTAAACAGTATTTCTTGTAGTTTCTTTGTCAGTGTTGATGTGGAGATTGTCTGGTTTGCCTACTCTGGAACATGCAACATATAATTATTCTTCTTTAGGGGTCTCTTTCAAATCTATAATATTATGTGTGTGTGTAAATCAGATCTATCTATATCTATGGCTGGATGGCTCTTTGTCAGGAGGGCTTTGATTACATTTTCTTGCCTTGGTAAAGGGAGTTGGATTGGATGGCCTTAAGTATTTTCTGTTGGTCATGGGGATTCTGTTTGGGAAGTTCACCCAAATTCACCCCATTTAGTGTGCAAACCCTTCAAGCAGCGCAGAGCATTGTGTCCTCCATCTCTGAAGCCAAGAAAGAACAGTGGACTAAGCTGATCACAGAGGTCGACATGGGCAGGAGCAGCCAGAAGGCATGGAGGCTGTTAAGACAGCTGAGCAACGACCCCTCACAAACTAATACCCATGCCAACATAAAGGCAGATCAAATAGCACACCAACTCTTGAAGAATGGGAAACCCAACTTTGCCACCAAAGTAGGAAAGAAACCAATAGCCAGACAACAAGAGATTGAGAACAACAACCTTCATGAACCCTTTACATCTACTGAATTGGACATGGCTCTCAATAAATGTAAAAATGGCAAAGCAGCTGGCCTGAATGACCTACGGATGGAACAAATCAAGAACTTTGGTCCCAAAGCAAGGCGCTGGCTGCTGGAGCTGATGAACAACTGCACTGCATCCTGTCAGATCCCCAAAATCCGGAGGAAAGCAAGCGTCATCGCCAGCTTGAAGCCAGGCAAAGACCGTAATGACCCAAAACGCTACAGACCAATCTCCCTGTTGTGCCACCTCTACAAAGTTCTGGAGAGACTTATTTTGCATAGAATTACGGAAAAAATAGACCCTTGTCTGATCCCACAGCAAGCTGGCTTCAGAAAAGGCAAAAGCTGCACATCGCAAGTGTTGAACCTGACTCAGCACATAGAAGATGGCTTTGGAAGGCAACAGATCACAGGAGCTGTCTTCATAGACCTGTCAGCAGCCTATGATACTGTGAACCACCGCCTCCTCCTGAGAAAAATGTATACTATCACAAAGGACTACCACCTCACCCGCCTCATAGGAAACCTGCTACAAAACAGGAGCTTCTTTGTTGAGTTCCAGGGCCAGAGAAGCAGATGGTGGAAACAGAAGAATGGCCTGCCTCAGGGGAGCGTGCTTGCTCCATCCATGTTCAACATCTACACAAATGACCAGCCACTGCCAGAAGGGACAGAGAGTTTCATCTATGCTGATGATCGTGTCATTACTTCTCAAGCAAGGAGCTTTGAGACGGTGGAACAGAAGCTCTCCGAAGCTCTAGGTGCTCTTACTGCCTACTACAGGGAAAACCAGCTGATCCCTAATCCATCTAAAACACAGACATGTGCCTTTCATCTCAAGAACAGAGAAGCATCCCGAGCCCTGAAGATCACCTGGGAAGGAATCCCACTGGAGCATTGCAGCGCACCCAAATACCTGGGAGTCCCTCTGGACCATGCTCTTACCTACAAGAGGCACTGCATGAACATCAAGCAAAAAGTGGGTGCTAGAAACAATATCATACAAAACCTGGGGATCACAACCAGATACAGTTAAGACATCTGCCCTTGAGCTGTGCTACTCTGCTGCTGAGTGGAACACATCTCACCACACTAAAACAGTGGATGTGGCTCTTAATGAGACATGCTGCATTATCACGGGGTGTCTGCTGGAGAAATTACACTGCTTAGCCGGTATTGCACCACCTGACATCCGCCGGGAAGTAGCAGTCAATAGTGAAAGGACCAAGGCAGAGACATCTCCAGCTCATCCCCTGTTTTGGTATCAGCCAGCACTTCAACGATTTAAATCTAGAAATAGCTTTCTAAGATCTACAGAGACACTCGCTGGAACACCTAAGCAAGCGAGAGTCCAAAACTGGCAGGCTCAAACCCAGAACCTTAACCAATGGCTGATACCAAATGAGAGACTCCCTCCTGGGCACACAGAGGACTGGGTGACCTGGAAGGCACTGAACAGACTGCGCTCTGGCACCACGAGATGCAGAGCCAACCTTCAAAGTGGAATCCTTGACATGCGAGTGTGGAGAAGAGCAAACCACTGACCACCTGCTGCAATGCAACCTGAGCCCTGCCACATGCACAATGGAGGACCTTCATGCAGCAACACCGGAAGCACTCCAAGTGGCCAGATACTGGTCAAAGGACATTTAACCAACTACCAAACTCACAAGTTTTGTATTTTGTCTGTTTGTTTGCTTTGTTCTGTTAGAAATGTAATATAATGGGCTGGTTGCTGTGACATGACAAATAAATACCCCAATTGTTGTTTGTGGGGTTCAGAATGCTCTTTGATTGTAGGTGAACTATAAATCCCAGTAACGACAACTCCCAAATGTCAAGGTTTATTTCCCACAAACTCCATCTGTCTTCATATTTGGGCATATGGAATATTCATGCCAAGTTTGGTTCAGATCCATCATTGTTTGAGTCCACAGTGCTCTCTGGATGTAGATTAACTACAACTCCCAAACTCAAGATCAATGCCCACCAAACTCTTTTAGTATTACTCTTTGATTGTAGGTAAACTATAAGTCCCAACAACTACAACTTCCAAATGACAAAATCAATTTTTTTTAGTGATAGCCACTCCTTGGGTTAGTAGATGTCTTGTGGCCAAATTTGGCAGCATTTTGTCCAGTGGTTTTGGAGTTATGTTAATCCCACAAACCAACATTACATTTTTATATATATAGATGCTTTAGAGAGTGGAAATGGAAAACAATACAACCTTGTTGGTCAGGAATTTTGGATATGACATTTGATTAATGGTTGATTTATAAAAATACGGCAAAGGAAATTATACTTGTTCAGGCCTTGGTGGTGCGACTATGTGTTTGTAAAATGGTCACTGTTTTGTGTTTTATTTACACCGTAAGTTGTTAATTTATGTAAATAAAATATTTTTAAAAATTAAACTAACTTAAAAAAGAATCACAGGTGAAAGACAAGAGAGTTGTACTGTTCTAATACAATAATAATAATAATAGTAATAGTAATAATAATAATAATAATTACACAGGTGTATTGATATTTGACAAGAGAGAAACCAAACCTGTAGATCCGACTTTCATATTCAAAGACGTTGAAGACACTTTTATGCTTTCCAAAACTAGACGATAATGTTCTCCCTCAGGGATATCATGATGTAAAAGCGAGTATATCCATTAAAATGGAGTCAATTACACCTACTAATATTTGGATAGTGTATGTAATTTAGAATGTATTTCAAAAACTCTTAAAAGGCAGCAAGACTAGACCCAGCACATTCATCGTGTCTGGTAGCAAATTTAATCTGTTTGTATCTCCAAAAAGAGAATGGTCTTCGCAATCAGGAAAGTGATGATAGTACTACAAATACGCTAGCTTAACGTTCACTGAAAAGGAACCAAGTGGCAAAGAAGGTTAAAAAGGGATAGCCAAGGTAAAGGTTTTCCTCTTGACGTGAAGTCTAGTTATGTCCGACTCTGGGGGTTGGTGCTCATTGCCATTTCTAAGCCGAAGAGCTGGTGTTGTCTGTAGACACCTCCAAGGTCATGTGGCCGGCATGACTGCATGGAACGCCGTTAGTACCATACATTCCCATATTGTAGTATACTATTATACTGTTATATTATTAGTAATCTATATAAATAAAAATGTAATGTTCGTTTGTGGGATTAACAGAACTCAAAAACCATTGGACGAATTGACACCAAATTTGAGCACAAGACACCTAACAACCCAATGTATGTCCTTCACTCAAAAAAATTGATTTTGTCATTTGGGAGTTGTAGTTGCTGGGATTTATAGTTCACCTACAATCACAGAGCATTCTGAACCCCACCAATGATGGAATTGAACCAAACCTCCCACACAGAACCCCCATGTGGGCCACATCAGCATGTGGGAGGGGATGGCTAGTATTACATATCATATGAAATATATAATTATTATATTGTATTATTATTAGTATTACATTGTATTACATTATAACATTGTATTGTCGAAGGCTTTCATGGCTGGAATCACTAGGTTCTTGTAGGTTTTTTTGGGCTATAGGGCCATGTTCTAGAGGCATTTCTCCTGACGTTTCGCCTGCATCTATGGAAAGCATTCTCAGAGGTAGTGAGGTCTGTTGGAAATAGGAAAATGGGTTTATATATCTGTGGAATGACTGGGGCGGGGCAAAGAGCTCTCTGCTGAAGCTAGGTGTGAATGTTTCAGCTGACCACCTTCATTAGCATTTGAAGGCCTGGCTGAGCCTGGGAAAATGTTCTGTTGAGAGGTGTTAAGATGTGCCTGGTTGTTTCCTCTCTGCTGTTTTGCTGTAGTAATTTTAGAGTTTTTTTTAATACTGGTAGCCAGATTTTGTTCATTTTCATGGTCTCCTCCTTTCTGTTGAAATTGTCCACATGTCTGTGGATTTCAATGGCTTCTCTGTGTAGTCTGACATGATGGTTGTTGGAGTGGTCCAGCATTTCTGTGTTCTCAAATAATATGCTGTGTCCAGGCTGGTTCATCAGGTGCTCTGCTATGGCTGACTTCTCTGGTTGAAGTAGTCTGCAGTGCCTTTCATGTTCCTTGATTCGTGTTTGGGTGCTGCGTTTGGTGGTCCCTATGTAGACTTGTCCACAGCTGGCAAAATTGTCCACGACCTAGCAAAATTTCTCGCTGCACAGTTACAAAGCCATATTGGGCTCAGTACACACTACATCAAGGACTCAGCCCACTTCATAGAAAAAATCAACAATCTCAAGCTAAATACCAATGACAAACTGATCAGCTTCGATGTGGTATCTCTATTTACCATGGTCCCGGTAGCAGACACCATGGCACTCATCAACCAGAGGTTCCCAGAAGACATCACGGCTCTGTTTCACCATTGCCTCACCACCAGTTACTTTCAGTGGGACAATGAATTCTATGAACAGAAAGATGGAGTAGCTATAGGGAGCCCTCTCAGCCCAGTCATAGCTAACTTCTACATGGAACACTTTGAAAAACAAGCCCTGGAAACAGCAACCAAAAAGCCCACGATATGGTTCAGATATGTGGATGACACCTTCACCATTTGGAGCCATGGAGAAGAAGAACTCAACAGGTTCCTGGACCATCTTAACAGCATCCACCCAAAAATCCAATTCACAATGGAAAAAGAAAATGAAGGAAGACTGCCTTTTCTAGATGTCCTAGTCATCCGCAAACCAGATCAACAATTGGGTGACACCGTCTACAGAAAACCCACACACAGAGATAGATATCTACATAAAAACTCCAACCATCACCCAAGTCAAAAAACAAGCACAATTAAAACCTTGGCAGACCGTGCAAAAAGAATCTGTGAACCCCACCTTCTCCAAGATGAACTGAACCACCTTAACTGGGCTCTCCAGGCCAATGGATACTCCACCTCAGACATCAGAAGAGCTGCAAGACCAAGAACAAGCCACGAGAGTCAAGATGAAGATCCACCCAGAGGAAAAGTGTTCCTGCCATACATCAAGGGAACCACTGACCACATAGGGAACCTGATGAGGAAACATAACATACAAACAATCTACAAACCCACCAAGAAAATCCAACAAATGCTATGTTCAGCAAAGGACAAGAGGGATCCTCTCACCTCTGCAGGAGTCTACCGTATACCATGCAGCTGTGGACAAGTCTACATAGGGACCACCAAACGCAGCACCCAAACACGAATCAAGAAACATGAAAGGCACTGCAGACTACTTCAACCAGAGAAGTCAGCCATAGCAGATGAACCAGCCTGGACACAGCATATTATTTGAGAACACAGAAATGCTGGACCACTCCAACAACCATCATGTCAGACTACACAGAGAAGCCATTGAAATCCACAGACATGTGGACAATTTCAACAGAAAGGAGGAGACCATGAAAATGAACAAAATCTAGCTACCAGTATTAAAAAACTCTAAAATTACTACAGCAAAACAGCAGAGAGGAAACAACCAGGCACATCTTAACACCTCTCAACAGAACATTTTCCCAGGCTCAGCCAGGCCTTCAAATGCTAATGAAGGTGGTCAGCTGAAACATTCACACCTAGCTTCTGCAGTGAGCTCTTTGCCCCACCCCAGTCATTCCACAGATATATAAACCCATTTTCCTATTTCCAACAGACCTCACTACCTCTGAGGATGCCTGCCATAGATGCAGGCGAAATGTCAGGAGAAATGCCTCTAGAACATGGCCCTATAGCCCGAAAAAACCTACAAGAACCATTATAACATTATTATGAATATGTCAGAACAGGTACATTTTAAAAGTGTAATGATAGCCAAATAAATATATGCTATCCAAAGCTTATATACAAGGGTGGGTCAAAAAGTAACGCCTCCATCGCTCTAAGTTTTATTTCTTTCACAGCTACTGGACTATCTATGCATGATAGGATAGAGGTAATTCTACTTTACTGATATAGTCTTTTGTTTTTCATATTGACTAATTAGAACCATGAACCTGAAGCTAGAAGAAAGAGTCATCATTGAATTTCTGGCAAAAGAAGGTTGCACACCTATGGAAAACCATCACGCTTGAAGAATGTTTGTGATTTGACCCCTCCTGACTTTTAACCTGTTTGGACCTCTGAAAGACAACCAATGTGGCTTCAGATCCCATGACTTGAATGAAGTTCAAACAGCTTTAAAATCATGGGTCACAAAGCCAAACTCCAAATTTTTCCAGAGTGGTTTTAATGTCTGGGTTAAATGATGGTGCAAATATGTACAAATTGATGGTGACTATGTTGAATAGCAGTTTTGCGTAGAGGACAGTTCTAGCTATGATCTGTAGCAACTTCTGCTGTTATGTGTTATATAATGTTTTTATGACACAGGAGGCAAAACCTTTTGACCCACCCGCATATGTATCTATCTATTGTTCTATCTATCTATCTATCTATCTATCTATCTATCTATCTATCTAAAAACATATACACACACATACTGGGTTGCTGTGAGTTTTCTGGGCTGTTTGGCCATGTTTCAGAAGCATTCTCTCCTGATGTTTTGCCCACATCTATGGCAGGCATCCTCGGAGGTTGAGTGGTGTGTTGGGAAAATGCAAGTGGGGTTTATATATCTGTGGAATAATGTCCAGAGTGGGAGAAGGAACTCTTGTCTATTGGAGGTAGGCGTGAATGTTTCAGTTGGTCACCTTGATTAGCATTAGATGGCCTGACAGGTTTTTTTAGGTTTGGCTTGTTAGTGTCTGGGGGAATCCTTTGTTGAGAGGTGATTAGCTGTCCCTGATTGTTTCTTGTCTGGAGTTCCTTGTGTTTGATCTGGCTACCAGTATTAACAAACTTTAAAATCAGGGCAGTAAATAAAGAGAAAGACTCAAAAAGCAGGGGAATGCAAAACAGGCTGCTTGCTGCTTGGGGGTCCTTTGTTTGGAGGTGTTAGCTGACACTGATTGATTCTTGTCTGGAATTCCCCTGTTTTTTAGTGTTGCTCTTTATTTACTGTCCTAATTTTAGAGTTTTTGAAAGGATCTCACAGGCAGCAATCAACCAGGTTTCGATGCTACAAGTCCACTAAATTCTAATCAAGCTCCCCAATTGCAACATTGACATTTGCCATAAGCAGACAAGAGTTCTTTCTCCCACCCTGGACATTCCACAGATATATAAACCCCACTTGTCTAGTTTCCAACACACCTCACAACCTCTGAGGATGCCTGCCATAGATGCAGGTGAAATGTCAAGAGAGAATGCTTCTGGAACATGGCCAGACAGCCCAGAAAACTCACAACAACCCAGTGATTCCAGTCATGGAAGCCTTCGACAACACATTATATATAGCTGGAGTTACACCTGTTCTGACTTACATGCAAATTCAACCTACAGAGTGGAGCCCCCGGTGGCGCAGTGGGTTAAAGCCCTGTGCCGGCAAGGCTAAAGACCGACAGGTCGCAGGTTCGAATCCGGGGAGAGGCGGATGAGCTCCCTCTATCAGCTCCAGCTCTTCATGCGGGGACAGGAGAGAAGCCTCCCATAAGGATGATAAAAACAGCAAATCATCCAGGCATCCCCGGGCAACGTCCTTGCAGACGGCCAATTCTCTCACATCAGAAGCAACTTGTTCCTGACACGACAAAAAACAACAACAAACAAAACAAAACCTACAGAGTAGTGTTTCTCAACCTGGGGGTCAGGACCCCTGGGGGGGGGGGTCATGAGAGGGGTGTCAGAGAGGTCACCAAAGACCAATTGAAAACACAGTATTTTCTGTTGGTCATGGGGGTTCTGTGTGGGAAGTTTGGCCCAATTCTATCATTGGTGGGGTTCAGAATGCTCTTGGATTGTAGGTGAACTACATATCCCAGCAACTAAAACTCCCAAATGTCAAGGTCTGATTTTCCCCAAACTCCACCAGTGTTCACATTTGGGCATATTGAGTATCTGTACTAAGGTTGGTCCAGATCCATAATTGTTTGAGTCCACCTCTGGAAGTAGGTGAACTACAACTCCCAAACTCAAGGTCAATGCCCACCAAACTCTTCCAGTATTTTCTGTTGGTCAGGGGAGTTCTGTGTGCCAAGTTTGGTTTAATTCCATCGTTGGTGGAGCTCATAATGCTCTTTGATTGTTGGTGAACTACAAATCCCAGCAACTACAACTCCCAAATGTCAAGATCTATTTTCCCCAAACTCCACCAGTGTTCACATTTGAGAATCTGTGCCAAGGTTGGTCCAGATCCATCATTGTTTGAGTCCACAGTGCTTTGAGGATGTAGGTAAACTACAACTCCAGAACTCAAGGTCAATGCTCACCAAACCCTTCCAGTATTTTCTGTTGGTCATGGGAGTTCTGTGTGCCAAGTTTGGTTCAATTCCATCATTGGTGAAGTTCAGAATGCTCTTTGATTGTAGGTGAACTATATATCCCAGCAACTACAACTGAAAAATGGCAAATTCAATTTTTTTGAGTAATGGTCACTCCTTGGGTTAGTAGGTGTCTTGTGGCCAAATTTGGTGGCAATAGGTCCAAGGGTTTTAAATTATGATGTCTCCATCATTGGTGGAGTTCGGAATGCTCTTTGATTGTCGGTGAACTATAAATCCCAGCAACGACAAATCCCAAATGACAAAACCAATCCCCCCCAACCCCGTGGGAGTTCTGTGTGCCCGGTTTGGCTCAATTCCATTGTTGGTGGATTTCAAAATGCTCTTTGATTGTAGGTGAACTATAAATCCCAGCAACTACAACTCCCAAATGACAAAATCAATCCCCCTCAACTCCACCAGTATTCAAATTTGGGCATACTGGGTATTTGTGCCAAATGTGGTCCAGTAAATGAAAATACATCCTGCATATCAGATATTTACATTATGATTCATAAGAGTAGCAAAATTACAGCTTTGGAAAACAATGTTATCGTTGGAGGGTCACCACAACATGAGGAACTGTATTAAGGGGTCGCGGCATTAGGAAGGTTGAGAACCACTCCAACAGAGCCTGTTTTGTTCGTAAGTTGGGACGGGAGGCTGTAACTCCACAAGGAGAGCTGTGGTCCAGGAATGCCTGCCTCGAGGGGCTTCTGCTCCTTCCCTCCTCCCATCTCGACCCCGAGAAATGCCTCCAGGGGACTTACAGTAGGATCCTTCGCGGGGATTTTCACGGCGTCGGGTGGGCGAGGAAGGAAGGAAAGGCTGTGGAGAGAGAAGGCACCCCAGGAGGTCTCTAGTCTTCGTGGCTCTCCCTCCGAAAGTCTTGCTCCGGTCAGAACTGGACAGCGCTCTCTCTGTGTCTGTCTGTCTGTCTGTCTGTCTATCTGTCTGTCTCTCTCTCTCTCTCTCTCTCTCTCTCTCTCTCTCTCCGCCTCCGCGTCCTGAAGCGCCCTCCTCGACGCCCAGCTCCGGCCTGCCTCTTCCTCCTCCTTCTCCTCGTCTCTTGAAGCAAAGGGAGGCGGGTCTCTGGAAGCCCCTCCAAAGCTGGGTCTCCCCTGTATCTGGAACTGCCCGATCCCAGTCCAAGACGCCGGGAAAAACGAGCTTGGATCCTTGAGCTCCTCCTAGAATCATAGAATCCTAGAGTTGGAAGAGACCTCGTGGGCCATCCAGTCCAACCCCCTGCCGAGAAGCAGAAAATTCGCATTCAAAAGCACCCCCAACAGATGGGCATCCCGCCTCTGCTTAAAAGCCTCCAAAGAAGGAGACTCCACCACATCCTGAAGCAGAAAGTTCCACTGCTGAACAGCTCCCACAGGGCAGCAGAAAACAGGCTTGTTCCTTCTTCCCTAAGACTTCCCCTCTCATATTGATACATGGCCCTCACCATGTCTCTCCTCAGCCTTCTCTTCCGCAGGCTAAACATGGCTAGCTCTTTAAGGCGCTCCTCATAAGTCTTGTTCTCCAGATTTTTGATCTTTTTAGTCGTCAACAGGTCCGTAGCCAGGATTTTGTTTCGAGGGGAGCTGAGTTTGATTTGGGGGGAGGGGCTGAGTCTGAGTGAAAGAGGGTCTACCCTAGCAAACCTTTTGTATAGTTACCCCAATACTCTCATGGTGGTCCGCGAGAAGGCCTTACTGGTACATTATTTAAACTGTTATGTTTATTCATATCATGATCTGATCACCATACTCAATATATCCCAAATGCATGGGGGTATTGGGGTAATGATACAAAAGGTTTGCTAGGGCAGACCCTCTTTCACTCAGACTCAGCCCGCCCCCCCCCCCCCCGAACCAAACTCAGCCCCCCCCCCCCAAAAAAAACAAAACAAAATCCTGGCTATGGGCCTGCTCCAGGGCAGCAGAAAACAGGCTTGCTCCCTCTTCCCTAAGACTTTGCTTCACATATTGATACATGGCCCTCACCATGTCTCTTCTCAGCCTTCTCTTCTGCAGCTTAAACGTGCCGAGCTCTTTAAGCAGCTCCTCATAAGGCTTGTTCTCCAGATCTTTCATCATTTTAGTCGCCTTCCTCTAGGCCAGCTCTGTCAATAATCCAGCCCTGGTCTGGATCATGAGAAAGAGCCCCACTACACTCTGAAGTAGAGAGTTTCACTGCTGAACGGCTCCTACAGGGCAGCAGATAACAGGCTTGCTCCCTCTTCCCTAAAACTTCCCCTCACATATTGTAGTAGTTTATTCAATGCTTAGACCTTAGACATAGGTCTTTCACATACAAGGCAAGGCAAATAAATAAATACATGAACACCAGATTATTAAATACAATATAAAATACACAATAAAATCCTATAAATCATTAAAATGTTACATATATCGATGGCAAGATGCACCTTTAAAATACTACATAATGTATAGACTCATACCTGCATAATTAAAAACCAAGTAAAAGAAAATAGATACAGCATTATTAAAACTACATAAACAGCCACTATTAGTTGAAAGCATCCCCAGCACAGTCAACTGCAATATCAGATATTAGTTTTGTCCGGATTTTCTGTGCTGCCAGGGCAAAAAGAGACACCTTGTGAGTAACCACGGGGTTAGTGTCAGCCAAGAGATAGAAAAAAATTTCAGACACAGTGTTGTTCTGAAGGAGGTGGAGAATAAACCCCAGGATTTTGGTTCTTGGTTCAGAATACAAAGGGCAGGAAAGCAAATAGTGAGGCAGATCCTCAATTTCTGGGGCCCCGCAAACACATAGACGAAGAGACAGAGGGATGCCCATATGCCTGCCATCAATTACTGCTGTGGGCATACTTTGAAAATGAAGGGCTGTGAAGGCTTGTCTAAGTTTTGGAAATGTGAGCCTAGTCAGGTAGATAGCCCTATCATGGTCAAGTTTGTACAGTCTAAACGAGTGGGAAAATTTGAAGTTGTTAATAGCCTACCTATCATGGTGGGCACAATTGTTAAAAATATATTCATGGAGCTTCTCCCTTGAGTTCAAGATAGAAGGCTTATTAGACAGAGTGGGGTAAAATTCCAGCAGCTTCTGGTATCTAGTATTCCAGACTTTGCATTTTGCTAGCTGTTCAAAACATCCTTTGGGAAGAACCCGAACTGAGGAGTCTTTTACATTTCTCCAATAATTAAATAGGGTAAAATGAACACATGATCTAATGGAGGGGAGACCTACCTCTGCCCGGACCAAGGCTGCCGGAGTGCCTAGTGGGAGTCTCAGTAGTTTTTTAAGAAATGTATTCTGGAGAACCTCCAGAATACATTTTGCTGTCTGAGACTCATCCCATCCCCAGACAGCAGCACCATACAAAATCTGGGCTATAACTTTACTCTGAAATATTTTAAGGGCTGGGACAACTAAATGACCCCCTGCAGTGTTGTAGAATCTGAGTATTGCTCCAGCAGATTTCAAAGCTACTGCTTTAGTGTGTTCTGTATGGAGTTTCCAGGATAGTCTTTCCGTAAAATGGATTCCAAGGTACTTAAATTCCTGACATTGTTTTATTTGGTGACCCCTGATGGACCATCTGTGTTGAGAGTGTCTTCTTCCAAACACCATTACCTTTGTTTTATTATAGTTGATGTTCAGCTTTTCTTTATAACAATATGCACCAAGCTTAGAGAGCAGTCTTCTCAGGCCAATTTGGGTGAGTGAAATTAGGACCATGTCATCTGCATATAATAGGATGGACCCCCTCGATGGACTGTCACCTTGTCGTGGTGAGGGGGCTTGCATGTTTCGATGAACCTGTAGGCACAACAACTGGAGTCGTGCACTCCCAGGAGTGGCTGCGGGGGAGACCAAGCACAGTCCGAAGACCCAAAGACCACAACGGCGGAGCAGGTGGAGGATAACGTGGCACATGTTACAACGGCTGCGAAGGCGGAAGAAGGCTGCAACAGACTGAGGAGCCACGGTCATTGTGTTAAACTACATCACCAGTGGAACCTCACTCTGTGAAGACTGTGTGTTGATCAGTTGTGCACTGACCTCCACACATTAAAAAAACCCACACACAGGCATCTTCCAAAGAAAATTAAAACAAACCAGCAAAAGTCCCATGGCGATCAGCGAGTGGCGATGGGGGCAGGACTGTGAAATCTGGAAGCCCCTAGTCACAGACTGGCACATGGGTGGTGGGTACGGACTCAGTCGTTCTACCTCAAGGTCCGAGGCAGTTGAGTAGTTCGGCAGCTGTATCCGCGACTGAGCAGCCCTATTGAGGACCCACTCTGCTCACCCCACATGGGGAGGGAGCTAGAAAAGGTGCCCTAACCATAGTCTGCCTCTCTCATCCCTGACTGGACTGCTGCGTCCAGTGAGGTCACCACCCTGCGGCCAAAAAAGAAATATGAACTTCGGAATGTACAAACACTGATGGACAACAGTGACAGCAAACGTCCTGAATGCAGAACTGCCATCATTGCAAGGGAGCTGGGACGCTTTAACATCGACATAGCAGCCCTTCAAGAGACCCGGAGAGCAAGAGAGGGACAGCTGAAGGAAGAAAAAGGAGGCTACACCTTCTTCTGGAAGGTACTGCCTGAAGAAGAC
This sequence comes from Anolis sagrei, assembly GCF_037176765.1. NCBI lineage: Eukaryota > Metazoa > Chordata > Lepidosauria > Squamata > Anolidae > Anolis > Anolis sagrei. The sequence goes on from NC_090035.1 coordinate 35,697,565, forward strand.
CAAAGACTGCATGGAGTTGGCTTTGCTATCAGAAATGATCTGGTGAAACATCTGACCGAAGCACCCACTGGCATCAACGAACGACTCTCAACCCTCCGAATTGATCTTGCCAAAAACCAACAGGCAACCATCATAAGCGCCTATGCACCAACACTAGATGCTGATGAAGACATCAAGGAGAAATTCTACTGTCAGCTGGACACCGTCCTATCTGGGATACCTAAGGAGGACAAAATCATCCTCCTGGGGGACTTCAATGCAAGAGTCGGGCGAGACTTCGACCTGTGGCCAGGGACCATCGGAAAAGACGGGGTTGGAAACAGCAACTCAAACGGCATCCTGCTTCTCACCAAATGTGTGGAACACAACCTTGTCATCACCAACACGCTCTTCCGCCAGAAAAACAAGTTCAAGACATCATGGAAGCACCCCCAGTCAAAACATTGGCACCTCTTAGACTATGTAATCACACGTGCCAGAGACCGCCGTGAGGTGCTCCTCACAAGAGCCATGACAGGTGCTGATGACTGCTGGACTGACCACAGGCTAATCTGATCAACGATGGCTCTCAAGATTGCCCCCAAGCGCAGGCTCCAAGGAAGAAAGACAAGGCGCAAAATGAACACCCAAGCCCTTCAGGAGCCCTCCAGACGAGCCCATTTCCAAACAGCACTCAAGAACCATCTACCCACAGAACACCCCGAAAATGTTGAGGAACATTGGAACAAACTGAAGACCTCCATCATCACAGCCTGCGAAGAAACAATTGGATATCAAACCAAGAAACATCAAGATTGGTTTGACGAAAATGACATCGAGATCCAACAGCTAATTGACAAGAAAAGGAAAGCCTTCCAAACATGGCAGAGAGACGTCAACTGTGCTGCTAAGAAAAAGATCTATGCCAGTGCAAAAGCTGTAGTCCAAAGAAGGACAAGAGAACTCAAGAACATCTGGTGTACAAAGAAGGCTGAAGAAATCCAACACCTGGCAGATACTCATGATGCTCAGGGATTCTTCAAAGCCACAAAGGTCATCTATGGACCAAGAAACCATGGCATACAGCCTCTACGCTCATCAGATGGAACCAAACTCCTGAAGGACCAAAAGTCAATTGCACTACGTTGGAAAGAACACTACCAAAGCCTCCTGAACCGCAGCTCCAATGTGGCCGAGGAGGTCCTCTCACAAATCCCGCAACTACAAACCAGGGATGAGCTTGCAGCACTGCCTAGTCTGGAAGAAGTCAGCAATGTCATCAGCCAACAAAAGAATAACAAAGCCAGCGGACCGGATGGGATCCCTGCTGAAATCTTTAAAGAGGGAGGACCCGAGGACACACCAACTCCACCAGCTCATAGAAAAAGTGTGGGTGACCGAGAAAATCGCAGCAGACTTCAAGGATGCCACCATCATCACCCTCTTCAAAAAAGGGGAAAGAACAGACTGCGGAAACTATCGAGGTATCTCCCTTCTAACCTCTGCTGGGAAAATCCTCACAAGAATCCTTGCAAACCACCTTCTGCCCCTCTCAGAAGACACCCTCCCAGAACGGCTTCCGCCCCTCCAGAGGAACCGTGGACATGATCTTCACTGCACGACAGCTCCAAGAAAAATGCAGAGAACAAAATCAACCTCTGTACATGGCATTCATCGACCTTGCAAAGGCATTCGACACAGTGAATCACAGCGTTTTCTGGACCATCCTCCAAAAAATCGGGTGCCCAAGCAAATTTGTGAACATCCTGCGGCTCCTCCATGATGACATGATGGCAACAGTCTTGGACAGCAATGGCTCCCAAAGTGACCCATTTAAGGTGGAATCAGGTGTCAAACAGGGATGTGTTATTGCCCCAACTTTATTCTCCACCTTCATTGCTATGATACTTCACCTTGTTGATGGGAAGCTTCCCACCGGAGTGGAAATCATCTATCGGACAGATGGCAAGCTATTCAACCTCAGCAGACTGAAAGCCAAAACCAAGGTCACAACAACATCTGTTACAGAACTCCAGTATGCTGATGACAACGTCGTCTGTGCGCATTCAGAAGAAGATCTACAAGCCACTGTAAACACCTTTGCAGAAGCATACGAGAAGCTCGGCTTGTCATTGAACACTGAAAAAACCAAGGTGCTTTTCCAGCAGACACCAGCCAACCCCTCTCCAATGCCAGTGATACAGCTTAATGGTGTAACATTAGAAAATGTTGATCATTTCCGCTACCTTGGCAGCCACCTCTCCACCAAAGTCAACATCGACGCCGAAATACAACACCGCCTGAGCTCTGCAAGCGCAGCATTTTTCCGAATGAAGCAGAGAGTGTTTGATGACCGGGACATCTGTAGGGATACCAAGGTTTATAAAGCTATTGTCCTCCCAACCCTGCTCTATGCCTATGAGACGTGGACTGTTTACAGATGTCACATGCAACTCCTGGAACGATTCCATCAGTGCTGCCTCCGGAAAATCCTGCAAATCTCTTGGGAAGACAAGCGGACAAACGTCAGCGTGCTGGAAGAAGCAAAGACCACCAGCATTGAAGCGATGGTCCTCCACCACCAACTCCGCTGGACTGGCCATGTTGTCCGGATGCCCGACCACCGTCTCCCAAAGCAGCTGCTCTACTCCGAACTCAAGAACGGAAAACGGAATGTTGGAGGACAGGAAAAGAGATTTAAAGATGGGCTCAAAGCCAACCTTAAAAACTCTGGCATAGACACTGAGAACTGGGAAGCCCTGGCCCTTGAGCGCTCCAGCTGGAGGTCAGCTGTGACCAGCAGTGCTGCAGAATTTGAGGAGAAACGTGCCAAGAGGACGGCGCGTCAAGCCAACCCCGGCCGAGACCGCCTTCCACCTGGAAACCAATGCCCTCACTGCGGAAGAAGATGCAGAGCAAGAATAGGGCTCCACAGCCACATACGGACCCACAAGAATATTGGAAGACAATCATCCTCGGAAAGCGAGGGATCGCCTAACTAATAGGGTGGAGCTTTTCTTGGATCCTACTGCAGGTGGAAAAAATTCTGGCCCTGAGAGTGCAGGTATTATATCATTCAAGTAAAGGTTAAAGAGTATGGGTGCCAATAGACACCCTTGTTTTACTCCTTTATTAGTGTGAATGGGGTCAGTCAATGAGCCAGAAATACCAACTCTTATTCTAGTTGTGGTGTTAGAATAAAGTGCCTTGATTAGAAACAGTAGGTGCGTATCCATATTGGTGCCAGCTTATGCCACAGCTTATGCCACAACAGGTTTCTATCAATGGAATCAAAAGCTGCTGCTAAGTCGACAAAGGCAACAAATAGGTGTTTGGTAGGTCCAGCAGTTGCTTGTTGGGCTAAGAAATACAAGGTCAGACAATGGTCAATCGTACTCTGTCCTTTTCTGAAACCAGCCTGTTCTGGGTGGATGAATGGTTATTGAATTCCCAGTCCTCTAATTTGTTTATCAGGTGTTTACTATATAACTTAGAGTCAATATCTAAGAGACTAATAGGGCGATAATTGTTGGGATCTTGTTTATCACCTTTCTTGTAAATGGGGACAACTATGCTCTGTTTCCAGCCCTCTGGGATGATGCCTATGTTCTTAATTTGTGAGAACACTTTGGCTAATATTGGAGCCCGCCACTCTGAAAGATGTTTAAATATTTCTGGGGGCATCATATTTTCCCCTGAGGCCTTAGAGCCAGGGCTGCAATCAATTTCTTCACCTCAGAAGATGACACAGGGGACCAGTAAGGCAAACATGTGGTATTGGGAGCACTAGTAGGATGGTTTTCTGAAGAAGTAGCTCCGTAGAGCTTGCTAAAATGGTCAAACCATTGCTGTGTTGAAATATGCCCAAGGCCTGACCGTATGCATTCCGGTTGAGATAATATCCCAGAACTGCTTCTCATTTTTTTCCGACACAGCTAATGCTAATTGGTTCCACTGAGCTCTGACATGTGTGTTTTTTTTTCTGCTTTAAGAGTGTTTTATACGAAGCCCTCATCTGAGCTAGACTTGCAGTGACAGTACTATCCTTGTTTCTAAGTGTATGTTTGGAATACTCCATTAGGGCTAGCCTGGCGCTTCTGCATTCAGAATCAAACAATCTGTTAGTTCCCGCCTTGTTGTGGTTTAGTTGTTTGCTACAGACCAGTTTTGGTCTGAGACTTTGAATGATGGATTGATTGGCATTTAAAATGTCTGTGTTAGAGTCTAGGATGTATTGTCAGCAAAATCTAAAGGGGTTGCTCTAGAATATGTGCAGAATGGAGTTGCCTAGGTTGACTGACCACCTGATTCTCCATTCTCCAACATGGATTCCATTTAGATTTTGTGAATTTTGAGAGGATTGTGTTGGACGTGATGTTTCAAAATTAAATAGGAGTGACAGAGGAAAATGACCCTATTATTAATTGCAAATCTTTGGATATCAGGTAGCAGGTTGGCAGAAACTGCCATATAATCAATAGTACTAGCTCCCCTATTGGTAACATAAGTATAGGCACCTTGCGTTGTGTCGTATTGTGTCCCATTAAGGCAGTGCAATTGATGCAAGGAGAGTATCTCTAAGAAACTCAAACCGGCCTTGTTTCTGATTGTGTCTTGAAAGACTCTGTCAACAGATGTAACCTGGCCATCTTGTCTGAAGTTAGTGCCTTCCACATGATTAACACCCATTCCAATTCTAGCATTAAAATCTCCATACAAGAGGAGCTTTGTGGAAGGGTATTGGCATTTCAAACACGCGAGAGTTTCAGACATTATTAGGGTCTCCATTTTTTTATAATCTAGGTGGGAAATAGACATTTATACAGATTACATAACCAAAATACATGCTCTTAATGAGGGGGGCCTGTATATATTGTGGGATGGAGCTATCCAAAGGTTGAATGTCCACGTGCAGATCTACTGAAATAAATATGGTAAGCCCCCCACTACCACGGCCTTTTGAGCTTGTTTTCACTGCTGGAACTGAATGTGCTCTGAAACCATGGAGGGAAGGAAGATTAGTTTCCGTGGCCCATGTCTCCTGCAAACAAATAATTTTGAATTGTTGCAGATAAATTGCAAAATCTGCATCGTGAAACTTATTTGTCCATCCCATTATATTCCAAGATAGCTGGTGTAATTGTCACACTGGTGTCGATAGATCCGAATCATTACCGATATGCAGAAGTTCAGTCTGAGCAGAGGCTTTTGGGCTGGGTGGCAATTTATGCATTGGAGGTATCTGATTTTCCCTCCTAGGCTTTAGAGGGTGTATTGGACTTTTAATTGTGATGTCGTCCTCATTCATCGCAAGTAGTGTATCGACAGAGCCCCCAGCCAAATCCCACGTAGCATGTGGTGGCTCAACAGAGGGAACTAAGTCCATTAATGGTTCAGCCTGGTCCCTAGTAGTAGACATCATGTTCTTGAGGTGGTCCACTCTACAAGCAATGACTTGTTGTTTGTTGCAGGTTGGCTTACTTAGTTCCAAAGGCTGCTTCTCTATTAGGGTGCTAGTGGTTTTCGCTGGGCTGGTCAGCAGCGTGTTCTTTCAAAGAGTTTGTTTGGGATTTATCAAGCGATTACCTCAGTGCAAAGGAATTATCAAAGGGGTGATGCTTAAATCTCGGAACACTCTCATTGGTGTTATTTGGAAACTGGACAGAAAGAGCTTCATCTTCATCAGCATGCTGGGAATTGTCATCTGGTCAAATGATATGAGAATCCTGTCATGAGCCAACATTCTGGGAAACCACTCTACCGCAAGCATATCAATGCTTTGTGGGTGTATGTGTAGTAGCTGGTAGCTCTGATAGCTCTGAGTGTGTTCCATTTGCCTTGTTTATTTCAATGTGGGCAATTTGCAGCATTATTTGATTGGCTTGTAAAATCCTATTGCTGTTGTGTTTTTGTAGCTCCTTGCGTATTATCAAGGAGCTCCTAGAGGCATTTTCATGTACTATATTCTCCTCCTCTCTGGCCCATGTGCTGTTATCTTTGGCTGAACTTTCTTTTAAAGGTATGTTTCTCTGGGTGGAACGGTTGACAGCAATTTTAAGAAGCTCCAACTGTTCCACAATTATTTCTAGTCGTTCGAAGATCGACACAACAGTGTGGGCTGTAAGCAGACATTGGTTCGTCACAAAGTCCTGGGTAATTTTTGCCCTGTATGTTGTTTTATCTCAGTAATGAGGGAATTATCTTCTGACACGTCTTTATTATTTGACTCCAAGGACACTCCTTCATGATATAAAGCCAAGTTATTGTCAAAGGCTGCAGATAGAGGTTCATTAACTGTATCATGGAGAGTTAAAGGAGTAGCGTTGTCAGTAGTAATTTCAAACAGGGCGTTTAAGTCAAGTATACTCACAGTTCCCTCTCCAAGGAGTTCATCAATTTTCAGTTGTTTCGAAGGCTTATGGTGTGTTGTTGACTCAGGGCTAGTCCTATTGCGTTTTCTGTTTCCCATTTCAAGGAGAGGGAGTAAGAAGAACAAAAACACCGGAACCCATTAAATCACGTCCTATCCTGCCGACGCCATCTTTGGCTCCCCCATATATTGATACATGGCCCTCACCATGTCTCTTCTCAGCCTTCTCTTCTGCAGGCTAAACATGCCCAGCTTTTTAAGCCGCTCCTCATAGGGCTTGTTCTCCAGATCTTTGATAATTTTAGTCGTCTTTCTCTAGGCCAGCAGGGTCAATAATCCAGCCCTGGTCCGAATCATGAGAAAGAGCCCCAGCACACTGTGAGGTGGAGAGTTCCACTGCTGAACAGCTTTCACAGTTAGGAAGTTCTTCCTCACATTCAGGTGGGATCCTCCTTTCCTGTCGCTTGAAGCCATTGTTCCACTGCGTCCTAGTCTCCAGGGCAGCAGAAAACAGGCTTGCTCCCTCTCCCCTAAGACTTCCCCTCGCATCTTTATACATGGCCCTCATCATGTCTCTTCTCAGCCTTCTCTTCTGCAGGCTAGACTTGCCCAGCTTTTTAAGCCGCTCCTCATAGGGCTTGTTCTCCAGATCTTTGATCATTTTAGTCGCCTTCCTCTAGGCCAGCTGGGTCAATAATCCAGCCCTGGTCTGAATCATGAGAAAGAGCCTCACTACCCTCTGAAGCAGAGAGTTCCACTGCTGAATGGCCCCCACAGGGCAGCAGAAAACAGGCTTGCTCCCTCTCCCCTAAGACTTCCCCTCACATCTTTATAAATGGCCCTAATCAGGTCTCTTCTCACCTTCTCTTCTGCAGGCTAAACATGCCCAGCTCTTTAAGTCACTCCTTATAGGGTTTGTTTTCCAGAACTTTGATCATTTTAGTTGCCTTCTTCTAGGCCAGCTGGGTCAATAATCCAGCCCTGGTCTGAATCATGAGAAAGGGCCCCACTACACTCTGAAGCAGAAAGTTCCACTGCTGAACGGCTCCCACGGGGCAGCAGAAAACAGGCTTGCTCCCTGTCCCCTAAGACTTCTGCTCACATCTTTATACATGGCCCTCATCATGTCTCTTCTCAGCCTTCTCTTCTGCAGGCTAAACATGCCCAGCTTTTTAAGCCGCTCTTCATAGGGCTTGTTCTCCAGTTCTTTGATCATTTTAGTCGCCCTCTTCTGGGCCAGCTGGATCAATAATCCAGCACTGGTCTAAATCATGGGAAAGAGCCCCAACACACTGTGAGGTGGAGGGTTCCACTGCTGAACAGCTCTCACAGTCAGGAAGTTCTTTCTCATGTTCAGATGGGATCCTCCTTTCCTGTCGTTTGAAGCCATTGTTCCACTGGCAGCAGAAAAGAAGCTTGCTCCCTCTTCCCTGAGACTTCCCCTCACATATTTATAAATGACTCTCATCATGTCTCTTCTCAGCCTCCTCTTCTGCAGGCTAAACATGCCCAGCTCTTTAAGCTGCTTCTCACAGGGCTTGTTCTCAAAATCTTTTATCATTTTAATCACCTTCTTCTAGGCCGACTGGGTCAATAATCCAGCCCTGGTCAAAATCATGAGAAAGAGAAATAATTTGGTTCAGGGATAAATTGTTTGGCAAACTTTCTCAATGGAGCTTGCAATCCACTGCTTGAGATTTCTCATCTATAGACCACCAGGAATTTGAACGTGCCCAGGAAAAGATGTAAGAATAGCTCATATATCATTTAAAAGCATTATCAGGCTGAGTAGAATCCTAGAGTTTGAAGAGACCTCGTGGGCCATCCAGTTCAACCCCCTGCCAAGACGAAGGAAAATTGCATTCAAAGCACTCCCAACAGATGGCCATCTCACCTCTGCTTAAAAGCCTCCAAAGAAGGAGCCTCTGTTGGATCATGCAAGGAATCAGTGAATGCAGGCATGGGCAAACTTCGACCCTCCCAGTGTTTTGGACTTTAACTCCCACCATTTCTAACAGCCTCAGACTCTTTCCTTTTCCCCCTCAGCCGCTTAAGTGGCTGAGGGGGAAAAGGAAGGGGCCTGAGGCTGTTAGGAATGCTGGGAGTTGGAGTCCATAACACCCAGAGGGCCCAGACATCTAGATTTTATTGGTTGTATCTCCAGTCCAGGCTTATTGTTTGTAAGTACGTAGATCAGCACAGTGCAAACTGGAAAATACAGCCAGCATGATACAAATAAAATTAAAAGTCAACAAAATGAAATATAAATAAGTAAATGTCCTTATTTTAATATTTAATATGTATTCATTATAATTTTAATTTAATGTTAATGTTTATTGGAATTGTATTTGTTCTAAGGCATTGAATAATTGCCTATATGTAAGCCGTCTTGAGTTCCCTTTGGGATAGAGAAAGGCAGGGTATAAATAGGGTAAATAAATAAAAATAAATGATTAAGGTTTCCAGATTCAGCCTAAATAAAGCATCCAATTGGTTTCCAATTTCAGGTGGCCAAGAATAATTCTTGAATGATAAAATCACTAGCTAACAGCCTCACTTCTCTGATATAATTTTATTTATTTGCTTTATAAAATATGGGACATTAATTGGCTAATAAGTCTATGAAAACACTTCTCAAGGCCTTGTAAAGGTAAAGGTTTTCCCCTGACATTAAGTCCAGTCATGTCCAACTCTGGGGGTTGGTGCTCATCTCCATTTCTAAGCCAAAGAGCCAGTGTTGTCCGTAGACACCTCCAAGGTCATGTGGCTGGCATGACTGCATGGAGCACTGTTACCTTCCTGCTGGGATGGTATCTCTTGATCTACTGTTGGAAAAAAAACCATCACTGGATCCCACTGATTTGAACAACTTTCGGCCAGTTTCCAATCTCCCCTTTTTGGGCAAAGTCTTGGAACAAGTGGTTGCCTCATAGCTCCAGGGATTCTTGGACGAAACTGATTATCTGGATCCTTCGCATTCAGGTTTCAGACCAGGACACGGAACTGAGACAGCCACGGTTGCCTTAGTGGATGATCTCCGTAGAGAGCTCGAAGGGGGAGTGTGTACCTGTTGGTTCTCCTGGACCTCTCAGCAGCCTTTGATACCGTAGACCACGGTATCCTTCTGGGGCACCTTGAGGGGATGGGTCTTGGAGGCAGAGGCGGCCCTAGGTAATTTTCAATGGTAAGCAAACAGTATTTTGGTGCCCCCTCCCCAAACCAATCTCTCTCTCTCTCTATATATATATATATACACACACACACATACACACACACACACACATACACACTGTAAAAACCGGGGTACTTAGGGCGCATTCCTTCCAAGCCAGGCCTCTCCCGGGGTACTTAGGGCGCATTCCTTCCAAGCCAGGCCTCTCCCGTGAGACATTGTTGTCTCAAGAGGTTTAGTGCACATTGTTAAGATCCCATTGAAAGGAGTGGATTTAAATACACTCCTTCCTTCAGATGCCTCAAGAGGTTTAGTGTAGAACCTTAATGATCTAGAGCTAAAATTTAGGGGTCTTTGCCAGGAGGCAAAGACCAATTAGACTCATCAGAGTTCTTTTTCCCTGGTGAGACAGAGAAGCATCCCAAATTTTCCCCTGATTTCCCAATGAAAAGTCTCACCAGTTGAAGAAAAGCCATCGAGGTTTAATGTGATTCAGCTGAAACGGATGCAAAGTTGCAATAATTCACCAAAGCTAAGCATGAGGGGAGTACACCAATACAGTCACATTTATAGCAAATTCAAAGTTGCAGAGTTCAAACTCCCCACCCCGGCTTCCCTGTTGTTCCCAGCCATGATTGGGCGATGGGCTCCAGTGGTCCGTAGGAACCAATGGGGAAACCTCTGCCACCTGGTGGCGACAGCCAATAAGGAGAGATGGAGGCGGGATGAGGGAGCACAAAGGAATCTGGGAAAGGAGTAAACAAAGGAAATGCCATGCCATGCGGCCGTGGAGACAAAGGGGAAATCTCAAGCTAGCCTGATCTATTGTGCTTTGAGTGGAATGAATAATCAGAGCGAAGGTAAAAGGTTTTTCGAGGACCTTTTGTCCTTCAGGAGGAAATATGATTAAGATTCTATCGACGCCTTGGTGGCTCTCTATAATGGGGAGATGTCCAGGGCGTTAGATACGATCGCACCTGAACGCCCCATCTCGTTGCGTCGTGACAGGCCATCTCCTTGGTTCACCGAGGAGCTGGCTGTGATGAAGCATACAAGAAGGGGGCTAGAGCGCAAATGGAGGAAATCTCGAGATGTATCTGATCGAGCACGGGCTAAAGCCTCTCTTAAGGCATACTCCGTGGCTATACGGGTGGCCAGGAAATCATTCACGACCACCCGTATAGCATCTGCAGCAAATAGATCATCGGAGCTGTTCCGGGTCGTGGGAGAACTCCTCCACCCACCTGTGGCGGAGGAGGTCGCTGATGACCCTGCAGCTCGGTGTCGCGATTTCGCACACCATTTTGCAGGTAAAGTCGCCCAGATACGTCTTGAGCTCGACTCCAATTCCATCGCAGTGCCAGAAGAGGTGACGGAGGCACCTGCTTGTCCAACCTTGTGGGATTCTTTTAGGCTTGTTCTTCCTGAAACCGTAGAGGAGATTCTTGGGGCTGTGAGGGCGACCACCTCATCTCTAGACCCATGCCCATCTTGGCTCATTAAATCAGCCAGAGGGGGGTTGCTTGACTGGTTTGTACCGATTATCAATGCATCGTTGGAGCAAGGAATTTTTCCATCTAATTTGAAGCAGGCTGTGGTTCGCCCACTCCTCAAAAAAGCTTCCCTTGACTCCACGGTGCTGAGTAACTACAGACCGATCTCCAACCTCCCCTTTCTGGGTAAGGTGCTGGAGCGGGTGGTCGCCTCCCAGCTCCAGAGTTTCCTAGACGACACCAACTACCTAGATCAGTCACAGTCTGGTTTCAGGCCTGGTCATGGCACCGAGACAGCCTTGGTTGCCTTGGTGGATGACCTCCGCAGAGAGCTGGACAGGGGGAGTGTGACTCTGCTGGTTCTCTTGGACATCTCAGCGGCTTTCGATACCATCGATCATGGTATCCTTCTGGGTCGTCTCTCCGGGATGGGCCTTGGGGGCACGGTTTTGTTGTGGCTCCAGTTCTTCCTGGAGGGACGAACTCAGATGGTGAAGCTGGGAGACGCCTGCTCTGACCCCTGGCCTTTGACCTGTGGGGTCCCGCAAGGCTCTATTTTGTCGCCCATGCTTTTTTAACATCTACATGAAACCGCTGGGAGAGGTCATCCGGAGTTTTGGAGTTGGGTGCCATCTCTACGCGGATGACACACCACTCTACTACTACTTTCCACCTAATTCCAAGGAGGCTTCTCAGGTGCTAGACGAGTGCCTGGCCGCTGTGTCGATCTGGATGAGGAGGAACAAGCTGAAGATCAATCCCGATAAGACAGAGGTCCTCCTGGTCGATCGTAAACCGGATCGGGGTATAGGGTGGTCACCTGTGTTGGACGGGGTTACACTCCCCCTAAAGCCACAGGTCCGCAGTTTGGGTGTCCTCTTGGATTCTTCGCTTACACTTGAGGCTCAGGTGTCGGCAGTATCCGGGAGGGCTTTTGCGCAACTGAGACTTGTGCGCCAACTGCGACCATACCTCGTGAAGGCTGACCTGGCCGGGGTGGTCCACGCCTTGGTCACCTCTAGAATGGATTACTGCAATGCGCTCTACGTGGGGCTGCCCTTGAAGACGGCTCGGAAACTGCAATTGGTTCAGCGGGCAGCAGCCAGGATGCTAACTGGAGCTCATTATCAAGAGAGGTCTACCCCTCTGTTTAAGGAGCTCCACTGACTGCCATTTATTTTCCGAGCCCAATTCAAGGTGCAGGTGCTCACCTACAAAGCCCTAAACGGTTTAGGACCACCCTACCTGCGTGACCGCATCTCCATCTATGAACCCACACGCTCGCTTCGATCATCTGGGGAGGCCCTGCTCGTGATCCCACCTACGTCGCAAGCGCGCTTGGTGGGGACACGGGACAGGGCCTTCTCCGTGGCGGCCTCCCGACTCTGGAACGCCCTTCCAAAAGATCTCCGACAGGCCCCTTCATTAGCAGTTTTCAGAAGGAATTTAAAAACTTGGCTGTTCCGTTGTGCCTTCTCGGATTAGGAATCCCCATCCCAAGTCCTAGTAGCACTTTAGCACAATTAACATTGCTGCACACCGTACTTTAATTCCTACGCCCCTCCTGCCATTTCAGCACTTTTAACCCTGTACCCCTTTCACCGGCCGAACCAGTTTTAATATGTCTTGATGTATTGTTATTGCTGTTTTGCTTAATTGTTGATTTGCTTTGTTATTGCTTTGTTATGTTTTCTATTGTATTGTGTTTTTGTGGCTTCGGCCTCTGTAAGCCGCATCGAGTCCTTCGGGAGATGCTCGCGGGGTACAAATAAAGTTAATAATAATAATAATAATAATAATAATAATAATAATTTTGCCAAAGGGGCAAGCTGAGGGCTGGGCAATTCCTCCGAGGCCACCAGCTGCCCAGGCTATTGTTCATGCAAAAGGAAGTTGTGGATAAAAAAAATCCTGGAATGTTTGGGGCTTTGTAGTCCCTTTTGTGGAGTTTCTTCATGTATATAGGGGAAACAAAGGTCAGAAGAAAACAGGGAAGGCTTCTGCCACACAAAGCAGAAAACACATTTCATACATCTAAAGTTCATAAAAGGCAAGATTTCGTAAGGTTTGTCCATGTGGGGGGAAAGAGTGTCCATAGGGGATGGCTAAAACACAAGGGTGTTGCACAAAGGTCCTGGCAGGAGTTCTTGAGTGGCCCAAATGGACCTGGTGTCTCTGGAAGCAAGCTTTGCTCCCCGTCCTTGGAGAACTACAGCTCCCGAAAGAGGCAGAGACCCCAATGTCTAACTATTCCCGACGTTTCATGGGGTCCTCATTGTTGTTAAAGCCTTGGCAAACTGACCAAGACTTAACCCCTATTGTGGAGTCTGGTACCTTGTCCTTTGCAGAACTATAAGTCACCATCCCTTGTTGGGTGGGGGGAGCATGCTCGATGTCATTAAGATCCCATTGAAAGGAGTGGATTTAAATACACTCCTTCCTTCAGATGCCTCAAGAGGTTTAGTGCACATAGTTAAGATCCCATTGAAAGAACTGGATTTAAATACACTCCTTCCTTCAGATGCCTCAAGAGGTTTAGTGCACAACGTTAAGATCCCTTTGAAAGAAACGGATTTAAACACACTCCCAGCTTCTGGTGTGAAGTTTAATGCACAATAGCCCGAGGCTGTTGGGGACTAGCATTTTAATAGACATTAAATTTGCCAACCTGCTTTTCTTCCTCCTGGATTGACTCTGTCTTTAAACTGGCAAACCTATTCTCTCAGTGTGCTGCAGAGCCCACGCCCATGTGCAGCACTGCAGCTTCGTGCTCTCTCACTGAGAGCCACAAGCGCATGTGCAGGCGCAGTATTTTCCAGGCAACTTCGGCTGCTGTGCAGGTGCCTCTGGGTCCAAGCACCCTACGCACTCGCGTAATCCGCTTACCAGGTTGGGCCGCCTCTGCTTGGAGGTACTGTTCTGCAGTGGCTCCAGTCCTTCCTGGAGGTTCGTTACCAGAAGGTGTTGCTGGGGGACTCCTGCTCGGCTCCACAGCCATTGTCCTGTGGGGTCCCGCAGGGCTCAGTATTGTCCTCATGTTGTTTAACATCTACATGAAGCCACTGGGGGAGATCATCTGGAGTTTTGGAGTTCAATGCCATCTGTACTCAGATGACGTCCAACTCTATCACTCATTTCCACCAGATGCTAAGGAGGCTGTCCAAGTCCTGAACCGGTGCCTGGCCGCTGTGACGGTCTGGATGAGGGCGAGCAAATTGAAGTTGAATCCAGACAAGACAGAGGTCCTCCTGGTCAGTCACAAGGCCGAACAGGGTATAGGGTCGCAACCTGTGCTGGACGGGGTCAAACTCCCCTTGAAGACACAGGTTCGCAGCTTGGGAGTTCTCCTGGATTCATCACTGAGTGGAATCCCAGGTTGCTGCGCCCGTACCTTGGGAAGTAAGACTTGGCCACGGTAGTCCACGCTCTCGTTCCATCTAGAATAGACTACTGCAACGCACTCTATGTGCGGTTGCCTTTGAAGACTACTCGGAAGCTTCAAATAGTCCAATGAGAAGCAGCCAGGTTAATAACTGGGGCGGTCTACAGGGAGCATACAACTCCTATATTACGCGAGCTCCACTGGCTGCCAGTTTGCTACCGGGCTTTGGCCTATAAAGCCCTAAACAGCCCCAGCCCAAATTACCTGTCTGAACGCATCTCCCCCTATGAACCATCATGGACATTAGGATCCTCCGGGGGAGGGGGGCACCTAACAACCCTCAAAAAATTGATTTTGTCATTTGGGAATTGTCGTTGCTGGGATTTATAGTTTACCTACAAACAAAGAGCATTCTGAACTCTACTAATGTTGGAGGGCTTTTGCACAACTAAGAGTCGTGCTCCAACTGCGACCATACCTCACGAAGGCTGATCTGGCCGGAGTGGTCCATGCCTTGGTCACCTCTAGGTTGGATTACTGTAATGCGCTCTACGTGGGGCTGCCCTTGAAAACGGCTTGGAAATTCCAACTTGTCCAACGAGCAGCGGCCAGGATGTTAACTGGTGCTCCCTACAGAGAGAGGTCAACCCTCCTGTTCAAGGAGCTCCACTGGCTGCTGTTTATCTTCCGAGCCCAATTTAAGGTGCAGGTGCTTACCTACAAAGCCCTGAATGGTTTGGGACCAGCTTACCTGCGTGACCACATCTCCATCTACGAACCCACGCACTCACTACGTTCATCTGGAGAGGCCTTGCTCGTGATCCCGCCGGCGTCGCAAGCACGTTTGGTGGGGACACGAGACAGGGCCTTTTCCGTGGTGGCCCCCCGTTTCTGGAACACTCTCCCCAAAGATCTTAGACAGGCCCCTACATTGGCAGTCTTCAGAAATAACTTGAAGACCTGGCTGTTCCGATGTGCCTTTCCCGATTAGGAAATCTCCAATACCAAGTCCCAGACGCACTTTATTAGAATTAAGACTGCTGCACACTGCACATTGCACTCGCCTATAATCCTTACATATCACCTGTCACATCAGCACTTTTAATCCTGTACCCTTTACTCTGGCCCGGCTCAGTTTTATCTTGTTTGATGTATTGTTTACTGCTTGTGGTTCTTGTTGTTTAATACTGCTTTAATTGTTTTAATTTGCTTTAAGTGTATTGTATGTTGTGTATTGAGGCCTGGCCTTTGTAAGCCGCATCGAGTCCTTCGGGAGATGCTAGCGGGGTACAAATAAAGTTTAATAATAATAATAATAATAATAATAATAATAATAATAATAATTGGGCCAAACTTACCACACAGGGCTCCCATGACCAACAGAAAAAACTGGAAGGGTTTGGGGGACATTGTCCTTGAGTTTGGGAATTGTAGTTCACCCACATCCAGAGAGCACTGTGGACTCAAACAATGATGGAACTGGACCAAACTTGGCACGAATATTCCATATGCCCAAATATGAACACTGGTGGAGTTTAAGGGAAATCAACCTTGATATTTGGGAGTGGTAGTTGCTGGGATTTATAGTTCACCTACAATCAAAGAGCATTCTGAACTCCACCAATGTTGGAATTGAACCAAACATGGCATACAGGACTTCCATGACCAACAGAACACACTGGAAGGGTTTGGTGGGCATTGACCTTGAGTTTGGGAGTTGTAGTTCACCTACATCCAGAGAGCACTGTGGACTCAAACAATGATGGATCTTGACCAAACTTGACACAAAAATTCCATATGCCCAAATATGAACACAGATGGAGTTTGGAGGAAATAGACCTTGACATTTGGGATTTGCAGTTACTGGGATTTATAGTTCACTACAATTAAAGAGCATTCTGAAACCCACAAATGACAGAAATGGGGCAAACTTCCCACACGGAACCCCCACGACCAACAGAAAATACTTAAGGCCATCCAGTCTCTCTTCACCAGGGCAAGAAAATGTAATCAGAGCCCTCCTGACAAAGAGCCATCCCGTCATAAATATTGATAGATAGATATGATTCTCTCTCTCACACACAAACGGATATAGTATCATAGATTTGAAAGAGATCCTTAAAGAAGGACTATGATATGTTGCATATTCCAGAGTAGGCAAACCAGACACTCTCCACATCAACACTGACAAAGAAACAAGAAAAAATACTGTTTACTCACAAGCAGAAAGGAATTACATATATTAGAAACCAACACTTTCTCATTACTTTATTTTCCAGATCACCAGACTGGGCCACAGCAACGCGTGGCAGGGGACAACTAGTAAATAAATAAATACTCAATTTGCATGTTTTCGGACTGCTAGGTTGCCAGAAGCTGGGGCTAACAGTGGAAGTTCATGCCGCTTCCCAGATTCGAACCTGCGACCTTTCTGTCAAGGCCTTATAATCCTTATTAAAATAAAATACAACAAATTTGTTGAACTATTTTTTAATAAGCCGGAAAGGTATATTTTTCTGATACCTTATCTTCAACATCATGTTTTTCTGTAACATAGGAATGTACATTTAAATGAAAGTGAAGATTCTCATCTCCTCTTATAAGTGGTGATAAAAGCAAACATAATAAAATATCTCAGCCTCGAGAACGGTAGAACATGGATACAGGCCAGCTACGCTGTAGAATGAATGCAGATGGACCTCACTTCAACTGCCAAGGCTTAATGCTATGGCTTCCTGGGAATTGTACTTTCTAAAGGTCATTATCCTTTTCTACCAAAGAATGATGAAGTTAAAAATCTCACAGTGTTATAGTATTAAACTATGCCAGTTATAGTGGTTTCAAACTGCATGATTAATTCTAAAGAGTAGATGGGCCCCACATTAATTGAAACATGATGTCTTCAGTTATATCAGCGTTTCACAACCTGGGGGTCGGGACCACTGGTGGGGTCACGAGGGGGTGTCAGAGGGGTTGCGAAATACCATCAGAAAACACAGTGTTTTCTGTTGGTCATGGGAGCTTTGGCCCAAATCTATCGTTGGGGGGGGGGGGGGGTTAGAATGCTCTTTGATTGTAGGTGA
This sequence comes from Anolis sagrei, assembly GCF_037176765.1. Lineage (NCBI taxonomy): Eukaryota > Metazoa > Chordata > Lepidosauria > Squamata > Anolidae > Anolis > Anolis sagrei. The sequence goes on from NC_090035.1 coordinate 35,715,044, forward strand.
TCTATAAATCCCAGCAATGACAACTCCCAAATGTCAAGGTCTATTTTGCCCAAACTCCACCAGTGTTCACATTTGGGCATAATGAGTATTAATGCCAAGTTGGTCCAGATCGATCATTCTTTGAGTCCACAGTGCTATCTGGATGTAGGTGAACTACAACTCCCAAACTCAAGGTCAATGCCCACCAGACCCTTCCAGTATTTTCTGTTGGCCGTGAGAGTTCTCTTGGTTCAATTCAATCATTGGTAGAGTCCAGAATTCTCTTGGATTGTAGGTGAACTATAAATCCCAGCAACTACAACTCCCAAATGATAAAATCAACCCCCCACAACCCCACCAGTATTCACATTTGTTGGTCATGGGAGATCTGTGTGTCCAGTTTGGTTCAATTCCATCATTGGTGGAGATCAGAATGCTCTTTGATTGTAGGTAAATTATAAATCCCAGAAACTACAGCTCTCAAATAACAAAATCAATCCCCCGCAACCCCACCAGAATTCAAATTTGTTGGTCATGGGAGGTCTGTGTGCCCAGTTTGGTTCAATTCCATCATTAGTGGAGATCAGAATGCTCTTTGATTGTAGGTGAACTATAAATCCCAGAAACTACAACTCCCAAATGTCAAGGTCTATTTTCCCCAAACTCCACCAGTGTTCACATCTGGGCATATTGAGTATTCATACCAAGTTTGGTCCAGATCCATTTTTGTTTGAGTCCACAGTGCTCTCTGGATGTAGGTGAACTACAACTCCAAAACTCAAGATCAATGTCCACCAAACCCTTCCAGTATTTTCTGTTGGTAATGGGAGTTCTGTGTGCCAAGATTGATTCAATTCCATCATTGGTGGAGCTCAGAGTGCTCTTTGATTGTAGGTGAACAATAAATCCCAGCAACTACAACTCCCAAATGACAAAATCAATCCCCCGCAACCTCACCAGTATTCACATTTGGATGTATCTAATATGTGTGCCAAATTTGGTCCAGTGAATGAAAATACATCCTGCACACCAGATATTTACATTACGATTCAAAACAGTAGCAAAATTACAGTTATGAAGTAGCAACGGAAATAATGTTATGGTTGGGGGTCAAAATGAGGAACTGTATTAAGGGGATGTGGCATTAGGAAGGTTGAGAACCACTGAGTTATCTGGACCCAAGATCATGAGATGCTTACTACTGATCTAGTTGGCAATACTAAGCTTTCACAGGCCAATAGTACTAAAGAAGTTAAAATAAAGTATGGGATAACAATGTCCTGTCCTTTTTCTTCTGGCTCCAGGGTTTTTAACAAGTAGGAGATGTGATGTCCTTCCTTTCATTGGCATCATTGTACTAGTGTTTCTAGTTAGTTTTCTCCGTATATCCAGTTTTTCAGAGTGGGCATGAAGTGTTCCTGTCTACCTGGGATAGTATTCACACCCAGCTGGAGAGGCCATCCTTGTCAGGGGCAACTAGATCATTGTATTACATTTCTAACAGAACAAAACAAACAAAGAGACAGACAAAATACAAAGTTTGCAAGCTTGGTAGTTGTCCTCCATTGTGCATATAGCAGGGCTCAGATTGCATTGCAGCAAGTGGTCAGTGGTTTGCTCCTCTCCACATTCGCATGTTGTGGATTCCTTCAATTTCTGAAGGTTTATTTATTTATTTATTTATTTACATCACTTATATCCCGCCCATATCAGCCCGCAGGTGACTCAGGGCGGTCTACATATTGGCACAATTTGATGCCATCAATACAATACAAAAGCAAAAACAATTAAGTGCATTTAGACAAAAAAGGCAGTGCAATAACAATTTAAAAAGAGCTATATCTTCTCAATCCAATCCTCATCCCTTTCATCGTCTTGGCCATTCCTTGGTCATTCTCCATCTCAAGCTTGATTATTCCGGGGTTCTGAATGCCTGCTTGAAGAGACAGGTTTTCACTCTCTTACGAAAGATCAGGAGGGAGGGGGCTGATCTAATATCCCTAGGCAGGGAGTTCCACAGCCGCGGGGCCACCACAGAGAAGGCCCTATCTCTCGTCCCCGCCAAGCGTGCTTGCGAAGCAGATGGGATCGAGAGCAGGGCCTCCTCAGATGATCTTAACTTCCTGGAGGGTTCGTAGGAAGAGATGCATTCAGATAGGTAGGCTGGGCCAGAACCGTTTAGGGCTTTATAGGCTAAAGCCAGCACTTGAATTGGGCCCGGTAGCAAACTGGCAGCCAGTGGAGCTGGCGCAGCAGAGGAGTTGTGTACTCCCTGAGTGCCGCTCCTGTTAGCAACCTGGCTGCCGCACGCTGGACCATTTGAAGCTTCCGGGCCGTCTTCAAATGCAACCCCATGTAGAGCACGTTGCAGTAATCTATGCGGGATGTAACCAGAGCGTGGACTACCGTGGCCAAGTCAGATTTCCCAAGGTACGGGCGCAGCTGGCACACAAGTTTTAGTTATGCAAATGCTCCCCTGGTCACCGCCGAAACCTGGGGTTCCAGGCTCAGCGATGAATCCAGGATCACACCCAAGCTGCGAACTTGCGTCTTCAGGGGGAGTGTAACCCCATCTAACACAGGCTGTAACCCTATGCCCTGTTCGGCCTTTCAACTGACCAGGAGTGCCTCTGTCTTGTCTGGATTCAGTTTCAATTTGTTAGCCCTCATCCAGTCCGATACAGCGGCCAAGCACCGGTTAAGGACCTGAACAGCCTCCTTAGTAGTAGGTGGGAAGGAGTGATAGAGTTGGACAGATAGCACCGCACCCCGAAACTCCGGATGATCTCCCCCAGTGGCTTCATGTAGATGTTAAACAACATGCGGGACAGTATAGAACCCTGCGGGACCCCACAAGGCAATGGTTGTGAGATCAAGCAGTTGTCCCCCAGCAACACCTTCTGGGTACGATCCTCTAGGAACGACCTGAGCCACTGCAAAACAGTGCCACCAAGGCCCATTCCCACGAAGGATACCATGATCGACGGTATCGAAGGCCGCTGAGAGGTGCAGCAGAACCAACAGGGACACACTCCCCCTGTCTTGCTCCCGGCGAAGATCATCCACTAAGGCGACCAAGGCTCTCTCGGTACCATGTCCTGGCCTAAAGCCAGACTGTGCCGTTAGACCCACTTCTCAAAGTATATAAAGCAAAGGTTACTCCCATGCTCTTGTACGGAGCTGAAGTTTGGGGTCTAAACCAGGTACCATTATTAGAGCAATCACAATCACAGCACCTGCGAAGTTTCCTAGGAGTGGACAGGACGACCCCAGCTGCCGCAGTAAGAGCGGAACTGGGAGTACACACAGTGGATGGCTTATCCAAAATCAGGGCCTACAGCTACTGGGCAAAACTGATGGCCATGGAAAATGATAGACTCCCAAAATTGTGCCTGTTAGAGCATATAGAAAATCAACATCAATCCTCTTGGTTAGTTCTCCTGACAAAATACATTAGGAGCTGTGGACTTCCGACTCAGTATCCGAATCTCTTAGAAGAGTTAGACCCAAAAATAGTTGCTCAACGAGTATTGGATATAGAAGGCCAAAAAGACATCGCTACCCTCAGTAAAGCTGGCTCACTGAAATGGTTAGGCCGCTTTAAACATACCTTCCAAACAGCTCAATATCTAAAAACAGAAATGCCTAAACACCTTAGGAGGGTATTTGCCAGAGCTCGTTTTGAACAGCTGGATACAATGGACAAGCACGGAAGGTTTAATCAAGTCCCATATAACCAACGATTTTGTATTTGTGGAGCACCAGAGGTGGAGGATATCACACATGTATTGTTCAACTGTGAGCTGTATAAGAAAGAGAGAGACCATTGCCTTGGACCATACATTATTCAAAAAACACACTGGGACCCATATATTAAAACCTCATTTTTGCTGGCTGGCCAGAACCCTAAAATAACACACAAAACAGCCCTTTTTCTATTCAAAGCAACACAGCTGAGAATTGCACATTTAGAATCAATTGGGGTAAACTGTGGAGGTGACGCAGACATTTGACCTGAACGAGATCTTGTTAACAGCTTGTTTATTTTAACTTCTTTTATAACGAGGGTTGTATGTTGTATGTATGACTATGTATGACTATGTGTTAACTGTGTTATGTGTTAAATGTTTTGATACGGCCAATAGGCCAATCAATAAAACGTATCTATCTATCCAGACTGTGCCGGATACAGATAATCCGTGCCCACCACACATTCCAGGACTTTGCCCAAAAAGGGGAGATTGGAAACAGGCCGATAGTTGACTAATTGAGTGGGGTCCAGTGATGGTTTTTTCAACAGAGGTTTTATTACAGCTTGTTTTAAGCTCACTGGAATTTTGCCTTCCCGAAGGGAGGCATTAACCACCACTTTCACCCACTCGGCCAATCCCCCTCCGGCCTCCTTTAGAAGCCAGGATGGGCAGGGGTCTAGGATGCATGTGGTTGCCCTCATTCCTCCAAGTGTCTTGTCCACATCCTCGGGTTTCACCAATTGAAATGAATCCATCAAAATCAGACAAGCAGGTGCTCGTGTTACATCCTCAGAGACCGCCATTAATATGGTATCCAGGCCAGAACTTTGTCCGCAAAGAACCGAGCAAATGCTTCACAGCGGGCCGTCGAGTTGTCAGGGTTCCCATCCGGAATGGTGGGATTTAATAGACCTCTGACAACTCGAAACAACTCAGCCGGACAGTTCTTTGCGGACGTAATATTGGCCGCAAAGAAAGATTTCTTTGCCGCCTTTATTGCCGCAGCATATGCCCTTTGAAGGGCAACAAACCATGTTTGATTTGACTTGCTCGGGTCCGAATGCCACACGCGCTCTAGTCTCCTCTTCCTTTGCTTCATCGCTGCCAGCTCCTCATTGAACCTAGGAGCTGGTTTAGCTTGTCTACTTGGGAGGGGACGTTCCGGAGCAATCGTGTCTATTGCCCTAGTCATCTCCCCGTTCCAGAGGGACACCAGGGCATCAACAGGATCACCAACCGAGGTGGCGGGAAAATCCCCAAGATCCATAAGTCTCCTAGGGCGGACCTTCTTAATGGGTCCTCCACCCCTGCAGAGGTTATGGGGTGCAGTGAGTCTAAACCTGATCAGGTGATGGTCGGTCCATGGCAACGGAGTAATAGATAACTCCTCAATACCGCCACTGTCCTCCCATCCCTGGCAGAAAACCAAATCCAAGGTGTGTCCTGCACTGTGAGTAGGGCCAGATACCATTTGGGACAGCCCCATGGTTGCCATGGAAGACATGAAGTCCTGAGCCGCTTCTGATAGGGTGGCCTTGGCATGGACGTTGAAGTCCCCCAGCACAATAAGCCGTTGAGACTCCAACGCCAGGCTCGAGACCAACCCAGCTAGCTCAGATAAAGAGTCTGTAGCGCAGTGAGGTGGACGGTACGCTAACAGAATCCCTATTCTGTCCCGGTCACCTACCCTCAGGTAGACACATTCAAAAACGGTTGACTGCAGGATGGGGCACCTGGTCAGGGAGATGGAATCCCTATAGACCACTGCAACCCCGCCTCCCCGTCCTCCAGGTCTCGGCTGGTGCTGTACGGAAAAACCTAGTGGGCACAGCTGGGACCTCCAGGTCTCCGTAATGCACGCCAAGTCTGCCCATTCCTCCAAAATTAAGTCCTGGATGAAAGTTGTTTTACCATTTACAGACCTGGCGTTCAACAGCACCACCTTTAACCCGGAGGAAACGCCATCCTTGGTACCCAAACTTACCTTATCAGAAAACCGCTTCAGTTTTACTAATACATTCTCTAATTCCCTAGGCCGAATTAAAGGTCTCCCTTTCCCGCATCTCCTCCTCCTCTCCCTTATTACTTCAATGGGCCCCCCAGCTAGTAGCACTCCCCCCTCCCTCCAATCCAACAATTGTTCCTCTTCCTCTATGTAGCATGGAGGTAGTTAATTGATTCACTTGATCTTCATTTATGATTGGCATTTCTCCCCATTTATCACCCTCCCCCCTCCTGCATTCTGTAATCCCTTCTAGCCCTCCCCCACCCCCACAAAGGTTGGCTTTGCATCTTGTGGTGCCAGAGCTCAGTCTGTTCAGCACCTTTCAAGTTGCCCAGTACTCTGTGTGCCCAGGGGAGAGTCTCTCATTTGGTATCAGCCATTGGTTGAGATTCTGGGTTTGAGCCTGCCACTTTTGGACTCTCGCTTGCTGAGGTGTTCCAGCGAGTGTCTCTGTAGATCTTAGAAAACTATTTCTTGATTTAAGTCATTGACGTGCTGGCTGATACCCAAACGGGATGAGCTGGAGATGTCACTGCCTTGGTCCTTTCACTATTGGCTGCTACTTCCCGGTGGATGTCAGGTAGTGCAATACCGGCTAAGCAGTGTAATTTCTCCAGTGGTGTAGGGCGCAGACACCCCGTGATTATGCATCATGTCTCATTAAGAGCCACATCTATTGTTTTAGCATGGTTAGATGTGTTCCACACTTGGCATGCATACTCAGCAGCAAAGTGGCATAGCGCAAGGGCATATGTCTTCACTGTGTCTGGTTGTGATCCCCAGGTTTGTGCCAGTCAGCTTTTGTATGATATTGTTTCTAGCACCCACTTTCTGCTTGATATTCAGGCAGTGCTTCTTGTAGGTCAGAGAATGGTCCAGAGTGACTCTCAGGCAGGCATGTAGCCGGGGGAGGGGGGGCTTGAGGGGTTTCACCCCCCCCCCCTCAATTCTCATGGTGGTTCACGAAAAGGCCTTACTGGTGCATTATTTAAACTGTTAGGTTTATTCATATCATGATCTGATCACCATATTCAATATATCCCATATGCATGGGGGTATTGGGGTAACAATACAAAAGGTTTGCTAGGGTACACCCTCTTTCACTCAGACTCAGCCCCCCCCCGAAACTCAGCCCCCCCAAAAACCCCCCTGAATTTTTTTAGCCCCCCCCCCCCCCCCCCGAAATGAAATCCTGGCTACGGGCCTGCTCCCAGGTATTTGGGTGTGCTGCAATGCTCCAGTGGGATTCCTTCCCAGGTGATCTTCAGGGCTCGGGATGCTTGTCTGTTCTTAAGGTGAAAGGCTTAAATGATATCCTTTCAAAACTTTAAACATGACCAACTTCAAGTATGCTGTGCGAAAAATTCCTTCTAATTTTGGCCCAATGAAATCCTGAGAGTCGACTTGGTGCCATCTGCTGAGAACTGGACTATGACTATGGAGACCAGAGCTTCAATGCAGACATTGAGACCCACTAGATCACCTTGGGCAAGCCCCATTTCTTAGCCTCAAAGGAAAGCACAGGAAAACCCCTCTGAATAAACCTTGCCAACCTCCCCCCCCCCCCCCCAGCCATTACAGTATTACTTTAGATAGATATATAAATCTTTAGGATTGGAAGCAACTTGAAGATATACAGTATCAGCAACTCTTACTTATCTTGATTTCTATTCTGTATTATATGGAAACGGTAAAGGTAAAGGTAGTCCCCTGACATTATGGCCAGTCATGTCTGACTCTGGGGTGTGGTGCTCATCTCCATTTCTAAGCCGAAGAGCCAGCGTTGTCTGTAGACACCTCCAAGGTCATGTGGCCGGGATGCCTGCATGGAGCGCTGTTACCTTCCCGCCGGAGCGGTACCTATTGATCTACTCACATTTGCATGTTTTCGAACTGCTAGGTTGGCAGAAGCTAGGGCTGACAGCGGAAGCTCACACTGCTCCCTGGAATCGAACCTGCGACCTTTCGATCAACAAGCTCAGCAGCTCAGTGCTTCAACCCACTGCGCCACCGGAAACTGTACATACCCTAAAAGATGTAAGTTTCCAATGGTCTGTTACCGGAAAGGAGGGTGGGGGGAGGTTTGCCTTCTGTTTGCAGAGATCCTAACCACAAAATGAGAGGAAAACTGATTACAGAAATGTCCCAGAAGTGATTCATTATTGAGAGATAAAGATTTTGGGCAGTCCTCTCTATAAGCAAGATTAAGGGATGTGATAAAAGTTTGTTCAAGATTGGAAATCAGGGTGCAGGCTGAAGATGGAAATTTCCACTTACTAACAAACTTTGCACACTACAAAGAGTCCACATTTTCAAAATATGGGCCCAAATGATAAGTATAGTAGACACAGCTGTCCCTTATTGCTCTGTCTCCATTTAATTTTCATATTTATTTACTTACTGTATTTATACCCCGCCCTTCTCACCCCGAAAGGGACTCAGAGGGTCTTACATAATTTGGCACAATTCGATGCTGCAATTCAACAATATATAAACAAAACAATAAAACAGATCAAATATATAAATATCATAAAACTTTAAAACGTGGTACCTACCTAGTCCTGTGGCCATCACTAGTGTTACTATGCCGATTCCAAACTGCACTACCCGAATGCCTGAGTACATAACCAAGTTTTCACTCTTTTTCTAAAATCCAGGAGGGAGGGGGCCAGTCTGATCTCACTGGGGAGTTCCATAGCTGAGGGGCAGCCACTGAGAAGGCCCTATCTCGTCCCCACCAATAGCGCCTGTGATGGAAATGGGACCAAGAGCAGGGCCTCCCCTGAAGATCTTAACATTCTCCCAGGTTCACAGGGAGAGCTACTGTTGTATGCCAGAACAGAAACACCTCTGTCTTTAAACACTACACCAGTGTGGTGAAATAAGCAAGCAGTTTATTGAAGAATATATGTGAGCAAAAAATAAAAATGATAACAGTATAGTTCAAAGCAATGTTATTCCAAGATAAAAGTCAGTCCATAAACTCCCATGCAACAAAGTTGTTGCCTTGGACTTGGACCCTTGTAAGCCGCCCTGAGTCCCTTTGGGGAGATGGAGGCGGGGTAGAAAAATAAAGTTCTTCTTCTTCTTCACCTCCTCCTCCTCCCCCTGTCGACTTCAAGGTAAAAACACAAGGTCCAAGGTACAGAATCCATAGAGCGAGGCAGCATGAAAATCCAATAAACAGAACAGGAACTTGGCAAAACTTGAAACATGAAGCTAGAAATCTATTTGGAGAAACAAGACTGTCATGAAGTATCAATGTTGATGAGATTGAAGTGAAACTTTCTCTGGTATCAATATAAAGCCTTTCCTGCCCACTGAAACAAAAGGAAAGCATTTTACTTGGCTTTACAATGAGATGAGGCTTTCTTATCTCTCTTCTCCTGGAGACAAATTGACCTCCATCGAGTCTGAGGACTATGCCTCCATTTACAAAAGTCTAATTCATCCTCATTAAATTGGGCACCTGACAAACATCCTTAGAGAAAGACTGCTGTGGCCCATTCCCAGGAATTTGACCTTGTGCATCTGCAGGAGAAATACTCCATTCATCAGACAGTTCGGGCATCTCTCCTGAGCTTAACCCAGGCACAGCAAAACCCTCTCCCTCATTGTCAATAGACACAGGCCCAGAAGAACCCTTATCCCCATTGACATCAGACACAACCACAGGCTGAACACATACAACACTTACATTCAGATAGTAAGTTGAATCAGAAACATTTACGGCTTTATACGGGAAAGCTAGCACTTTGAATTTTGCTCAGGGTCAGACTGGCAGGCAATGGAGCTGACATAACAGGGTGAGGTTCAGTGAACCTCATCCTGAGGTTCAGTGCTCCAGTGAACAATCTGGCTGCTGCCCATTTGATTACTTTGAGCTTCCAAACAGTCTTCAAAGTCAACCCCATTGACTTTGCAGTAGTCAATTTGAGTGCATTGCAGTAGTCAATTTGACATGTAAAAAGCATGGACTACCATGGCCAAGTTTGACTTCCCAAGGTACGGGCACAACTGGCGCACAAGTTTTAACTGTGCGAAAGCACTCCTGGCCACCACTGAGACCCTGGCTTCCAGGCTCAGTGACGAATCCAGGGGGACTCCCAAGCTGTGAACCTGTGTCTTTAGACGGAGTGTAACCCCATCCAACACAGGTTGTAACCCTATACCCTGTTCGGCCTGAATAAGAAGTGCCTTTCAACATTACCTTCATCTTTCCATCGCTATTTATATGTAAATTACTTCTAAAGTAATTTGCTATTGAACATCACCAAACAGCACAAGATAAGGGAAATTAAACTGGATACATATGCAGATGCTTGAAATTCCAGGTGGTGGTGCCTAGCTGATGGAGTAAGCTTGAGTAATCTTGACTGCTCTTCATTGAAAGACACCTATCAAAAGCAAGAGGACCTACAGCCGAGTTCAGCAGCTTACAAGGCTTACCATTCTTCTCCTGAAAGAAGCGTGGGATGTTCAATAGGAAGGAACTGGCACATCATTTCACAGCACAGCAATGCAGATTATATGCTTTCACCAGAGGAAATTGGATTCGCAATTAAATGTCAGCACCAGTAATGGAGTACGATTCAACAACAGCCTTAATTGGCATACACTGAGAAGATCACAGCACAGATGTGTATAGCAAAATGAAGTCACAGATAAAAAAGAAAAAAAACATAATTAAAAATTACTAATCTCAAGAATAAATCTTGCAACAATCTTGTAAAAGAATGCACCAGAGTTGTTCAGGAGATACGGAATTTTATAACACCCTTGCCATTGAGAACACTGCAAGAATGGAACTCCTGTATTTGGTTTGTATCTTATCATACAAAGAATGATAAGATTGTCAAATGTTTCGTCATCATTGTTTATTTGTTCGGTCGCTTCCGACTCTTTGTGACCTCATGGACCAGCCCACGCCAGAGCTCCCTGTCGGCTGTCACCACCCACAGCTTCTTCAGAGTCAAGCCAGTCCCTTCAAGAATACCATCCATCCATCTTGCCCTTGGTCCCATTCTAGTTTCTTTACACTTCTCTTATTTTTTTTTCTCCTTGCTGGCACTGTTTGCAATTGTGCTTTCAATATCTCACTTTTAAGAAACTCCCATCCATCATTAACTCCATTTTCTTTTAGTTTTCCTGTCCATGGAATCATACCTAACATTTCCTTAAATTTCCTGAAGCCATCTCTCCTAAAGTCTAGAATGCGTGTTTGACTTCTCTTGGTTTCCCCTTCTTTTGTATCACAAACTCCAGGAGCATATGGTCATTCCCACCTAAGGATCCCACCACTTCCACTCCATTGACCAGATCCTCAGTGTTGGTTAGAATGAGATCAGGAATAGCTGATCCCCTTGTTACCTCTTTCACCTTCTGGACAATAAAATTGTCTGTAAGACAAGTAAGGAATTTGTTGAACTTTGTACTTTTGGCAAAGTTTGCTTTCCAACAAATATCAGAGTAGTTGAAGTCCCCCATTACTACTATATTGCTTCTTTCTGCATGTTTAGTCATCTGGTCATGGAAGGTTCATCCAGTTCTTCTATCTCATCTAGTTCATCCAGTTCTTTTAAAATAGCAAGGATAATAATAATATTAATAAATTTTATTTATACCCTGTCACCATCTCGGGGCAGCTAACATGAGGCTAAGCCCAAAGATACAATACAGCAAATAAAATACAAAACAACAAAAATTACATCAGAATAAAATACATACAGCAGCAAAATAAAATAAATAAAGCAAAATAACATAATGGAAAATCAAACACAATGGGCGGACCAAATGCACAAGATAAAATGATAAAACCCTGGAGAAGGTAGGAGTAGAAAAAGTGTATTTGAGAGGAGACCAAGAAGGATGAACAGTGGGGTTAGGCCTTCAATTTAGGATGGGGAAAAGTGCATCATAAGGACAACACTGTAGATGGAACAGACAGAAATGGGATGGATGGTCACTCTCCAAAGACACATCGGAAAAGCCTAGTTTTCAGTTCTTTCTTAAAGGCTGCTTGGGTGGGGGCTTGCCTAATCTCGCCAGGTAGCGAGTTCCAAAGCCGGGAGGTCACAGCGGAGAAGGTTCTCTCCCTTGTTCCCACAAGTCATGCCTGTGATAGAGGAAGGGGTGAAAAGAGGGCCTCCCCAGAAGATTGAAGGGATCGTGCAGGTTGGTGGTAGGAGATGCGGTCACGAAGGATCTTGAATGAGCTGATGAAACTCAAAACCTGGACAGCCTACTGAGCAGTAGGCCCACATGTCATTTGGTCACAATATTCTCCACCATGGGCAGATTTGTTTCTTTTTAAAATGATGGTTCTATATGACCTGTCACATTGCATAACTTTGCATATGCCTTGCTAAGGAGCAGAAGCATTCATAAACTCTGTTACTGAATTATGAGGATGCATAATGGGAGCTGCTCTGTCACATAATACCATAATACCATAAAAAGCAGCCCTCTGCTGCATATTAGGCAGCTACACAATTCTAATTCCCACTGAAGTAAGTGCATTTACGAAGACGTATAGCCCCAATAGGATTCTGGTGATTATTTGTTGTTTTGGGGAGATATGCAATGCTTTCAGTAATACTTTACTAATTGTGCCAGATGGGCATTATTACAATGTTATATATAGAATCATAGGGAGACCACAAAGGGCATCCAGCCCAACCTCCTATCATGTAAGAATACACAATCAAAGCACTCCCAACAGATGGCCATCTAGCCCATTTAAAAAGCTCCAGAGAAGGAGACGCCACCACAATCCAAAGCAGTGCATTCCACTGTTCCACAGCTCTAATACTCAAGTGGAATCTCTTTTCCTGCAGTTTGAATGTGTTGCTCTTTATCCTAGCTCAGTGTTTCTAAACCTGGCGGTCAGGGCCTCTGGGGAGTTGTGAGAATTTTTCAGAAAGGTCGTCTAAAACCATCAAAAAACATTGTTCAAGTTTAAGTTCACTTTATTGCAGTCAATGACCAGCTCATGAATCAGAATATATATATATTTTTGGATAGGAACCCATTTGGCAGGGAAGGCTGAAGATCTTTCCACCCATCCTTCTCTTCCTTTTTGGAAACAGATGCTGAAGCCTCTCACCAAAAGCTCTCCTCTGCTGTGATTCACCTCACAGCCGGCCTCTCAGCCAATGGGAAGGGAGAGCAGACATGCTTAGCACATGGCGCATGTGTGGGTGAGGAAGAGTGTGTGAGACTGGAGTGAGGCTCACATCAGAGAGTCCCTACAAGGCATGGGGGTTTTGTGTAGGAAATTTGGCCCCATTCTATAGTTGGTGGGGTTCAGAATGCTCTTTGATTGCAGGTGAACTATACATCCCAGCAACTACAACTTCCAAATAGCAAGATCTATTTCCCCCTAATTCCACCAGTGTTCCCATTTGGGCATATTGAGTATTTGTGCCAAGTTTGGTCCAGATCCATCATTGTTTGAGTCCACAGTGCTCTCTGGATGTAGGTGAACTACAACTCCCAAACTCAAGGCCATTACCCACCAATACCTTCCGGTATATTCTGTTGGTCATGGGAGTTCTGTGTGTCAAGTTTGGTTCAATTCCAACGTTAGTAGAGTTCAGAATGTTCTTTGAGTGTAGGTTAACTATAAATCCCAGCAACTACAACTCCCAAATGCCAAGGTCTATTTTCCCCAAACTACACCAGTGGTCACATTTGGGCATATTGAGAATTTGTGCCAAGTTTGGTCCAGATTCATCATTGTTTGAATCCACAATGCTCTCTGGATGTAGGTGAACTACAACTTCAAAATTCAAGGTCCATGGCCACCAAACCCTTCCAGTACTTTCTGCTAGTCATGGGGAGTTCTGTGTGCCAAGTTTGGTTCGGTTCCATCGTTGGTGGAATTCAGACTGCTCTTTGATTGTAGGTTAACTATAAATCCCTGCAACTACAACTCCCAGGTGACAAAATCAATCTGCCACTCAACCCCATCAGTATTCAAATTTGGGCGTATTGAGTATTTGTGCCAAATTTGAACCAGTAAATGAAAATACATCCTGCATATCAGATATTTACATTATGATTCAGAACAGTAGCAAAATTAGTGTGCTGTCACGCGCTGGGCCTATAGCAATTGGCTTTTGAACAGGACGTGCTCTTTGTGCCCAGTGGGAAGCCGGGGTGCCTCAGCTGAGAGGCCCTAAAGATTTTCCTATGCAAAGTCTTTAGAAACTTGAAAAGTTTAACAAGATCCTTTATTATTGCTTAGGTCTTCAGCAAAACAATCAAATACTTCTCAGATCTTCAACAAGTCAAACAAATACTTCAAGGCTTTGAATCAACAGGTGGCTTTCTTAATCTTGTCCACAAGGGACAGGCAACTGGCTTCGTGAACTGTTTATTTCCTTTAAGAGGAAAACCTTTTTTAACCCCTCCTTGGGCAATTTACTTTTTAAACTACTCCCAGCTCCAAACAGCTTCTTAAGTCCCAAGTAGACCTACCAGTCAAGGCTTTGTAGAATCTCCAGCTGGAGTCCTTTGGAACTGTTTCCCCCCGGAATTTCATAAGAAACTAAACTTCTCTACAGGTGGAGCTGATTCACGTCCTGTAGCTAAGCTTTCTACTGTAAGACTGAACTAAAATGGCTCCCTTTCCTTCCTGAACACTGGGGTAAGGGGCGGAACTAAAAAAAACCCAACAATGATAGGTAGGTGGCTGCAAACCAAGGGAAGCCACCTTATTGCAAAATGCATGGAACTTTGGAATACACTCAAAGAAAGAAAAGGAAGTTGGAGCTCATGGTACATTCGTACCAGCACAATTAGAGTTATGAGGTTGCAACAGAAATAATTGTATGGTTGGCGGTCACCACAACATGAGGAAATGTATTAAGCAGTCACAGGAAAGTTGAGAAACACTGCCTTAAGGGCACAGGTTCCCCAACACTCTGTCTTGGACAGAACTTGTCAGCATTTTATCCGAAGGATGTGCTCATGTGGCCCCTTCCATATGAGTTACACAACAAACCATGATAGGTAAATTATTTATATTTAGCAACCTCTACATCTAGAAGAGTTCTCACAAGCTCTGGGCTTGGTAAGATGAGCAGATAAGCAAGTAAGAGTGTTCTGTGGGCTGACAGTTAACACCTTTAAATAAGAGTCACAAAGATGGTGTGACAAAAGCTAAAGCTGGTATCCTACAACTGATATGTGAGGGTTTGTATGCAAGTCACCAGTCAAGGAGCAGGAGCTCAAGTTCGCATTTTGGTGGCACTGCTGCTCAGGTTCTAATGAGAAATAGTTTTTAAAAAAAAGGATTTCAAGGTGCTCATGTTGTTGGGGACTAACAGTATCTGCTTCTCTAAAACTCACAGAGACAAAAGAAAAGTTGGAGTTCCTATTTCTGTCACGCAGATACTAGAATCCCCCAGTAGCACAATGGGTTAAACCAGTGTTTCTCAACCTTCGAATTTGGAGAGAGAGTGCAGATGAGCTCCCTCTGTCAGCTCCAGCTCCCCATGCGGGGACATGAAAGAAGCTTCACACAAAGATGGTAAAAACATCAAAACATCCAGGCATCCCTTGGGCAAAGTCCTTGCAGATGGCCAATTATCTCATACCAGAAACAACTTGCAGTTTCTCAAGTCACTCCTGATACACACAAAAATGCAGATACTAACCACAACAGTTTTCTAAGGTGGTTTTAGCATCTTCTATTTTGTTTAGCAACTGGCCTTTTAATTTCCCAAGTATTTCCAGAAGCATGTGAGATTTCTGCTGGTGCTTTGAATGATGAACCATTTGGGAGAATGAGCTGTAAGTGAAAGCAAGAACAAGGCAGTATGGAGGAGGTGTGATGGGAGTAAGAAACCAGAAGGAGCCATTGGAAGTGAATGACAAAAAACACATAGTGCTACATTTGTGACTCATAAAGTCATCCCTCTCCCATCTGAAGTACATCAGGCCCCCCTTCTTGTACTGAAGCAAGGATTCCATCCTCTATCCCTTACTAACAGAAAGCTTGTTGTGAGGTCACATCACTCAAATTTTGTTCCAAGCAGGAGGAGCATTGTTGTGCTGCTATCTGCCATAAGGGGATATTTATTTATTTATTTATTTACGACATTTATATAACGCCCTTCTCACCCCGAAGGGGACTCAGAATGTCTTACAAGATACCGTAACTATGCATACAATATATTATATTATTAGCATAATATAATATATTGTATGCATATTGCTATATTGTATTATATATTACTACTAGCTTGGGGACCCGGCGCTGCGCGGGTTATTTGAGAAAGGAATTGTGTATCAAGGTTGATCTTTAACTATTATTTATATGGCTCACAGTGGTCTCAGGAAGTTAGTGAAGGTACTGCGAGTCCCATCATCTCTGGTCCATCCTCCTCCAAATTGCACCAGAATGGAGAGTGGGTCGTGGGGGCTCTGTGTGCCAAGTTTTGTTCTTGATGAGTCATTGGATGAGGGTCACAGTGTTCTCAGAAAGTGAGTTAAGGTACTGCAAGTACCATCATCCATAGTTTGTTCTCCCCCAAAACTCACCAGAATGTTGAGTTGGCAAAGGGGCTCTCTGTGCCAAGTTTGGTCTTTCTTGGTATTTAGATAAGTGTTGCTGTGGTTTCAGGAAGTGAGTGAAGGTACTGGAAGTCCCATCATCCATCGTCCGTCCTCCTCCGAAAAGCGTCGGGATGTAGAGTGGGTCATGGGGACTCTGTGTGCCAAGTTTGGTCTTGATCAGTCATTGGCTGAGGGTGACAGTGGTCTCAGAAAGTGAGTTAAGGTACTGCAAGTCCCATCATCCATGACCCACCCTCCTCCAAACTGAAACAGGATGCAGATAGGGTCACGGGAGCTCTGTGTGCCAAGTTTGGTCTTGATCAGTCATTGGTTCAGTGTCACAATGGTTTCAGTAAGTGAGTGAAGGTACTGCAAGTCTCATCATCCAAAGTCCATCCCTCTTCAAACTGCAGCAGGATGTAGAGTGGGTCATGGGGGCTCTGTGTGCTAAGTTTAGTCTTGATCAGTCATTGGATTAGGGTTACAGTGGTTTCAGTAAGTGAGTGAAGGTACTGCAAGTCCCATCATCCATAACCAACCCTACTCCAATGTAGATAGGGTCATGGGGGCTCTGTGTGCCAAGTTTGGTATTGATCAGTCATTGGTTCAGGGTCACAGTGGTTTCACAAAGTAAGTTTAGATACTGCAAGTCCCATCATCCATGGTCCATCCTCCTCCAAACTGCAGTAGTATGGAGAGAGGGTCATGGGGGCTCTATTTGCCAAGTTTGGTCTTGATTGGACATTAGATGAGGGTTGCAGCAGTCTTGGGAAGAGAGAGGAGGTACTTGAAGTTCCATCATCCATGGTCTGTCCTCCTCGAAATAGCACCAGGATGTAGAGTGGGTCATGCAGGCTCTCTGTGTAAATTGTGGTCCTGATCCTTCATTGTTGGCAGTTGTAATGGTCTTAGGAAGGGAGTGCAGGGATTGCAAGTCCCATCGTCCATGGTGCATCCTTAGTTTGGTTTTGATCAGACATTAGATGAGGGTTGCAGCAGTCTTGGGAAAGGAGTGGAGATTCTTGAAGTCCTATCATCCATGGTCTGTCCTTTTCGAAAGTGCACCAGGATGTAGAGTGGGTCATGGGGGCTCTGTGTGCCAAATTTGGTCTTGATCAGTCACTGGCGAGGGTCTCAGTAGTCTCAGGAAGTGAGTGAAGTGATTGCAAGTCCCATCATCCATTGTCAAATTCTTCCAAACCGCACCAGGATGTAGAGTGGGTCATGTTTGCTCTCTGTGTAAATTGTGGTCCTGATCCTTCATTGTTGGCAGTTGTAATGGTCTTAGGAAGGGAGTGCAGGGATTGCAAGTCCCATCGTCCATGGTGCATCCTCCTCCAAACAGCACCAGGGTGTAGAATGCGTCATGGAGACTCAGGGTGCCAAGTTTGGTCTTTATCGGTAATTGGATGAGGGTTGCAGTGGTCTCAAAAATTGAGCAAAGGTACTGCAAGTCCCATAATCCATGGTCCATCCCTGGCCAAACCACACCAGGATGTAGAATGGGACATTAGAGGTCTATGTGCCAAGTTTGGTCCTGATCAGTCATTGGATGAGGTTAACAGCGATCTCAGAATGTGAGTGATGGTACTGCAAGTCCCATCGTCCATGGTGCATCCTCCTCCAAACTGCACCAGGATGTAGAGTGTATCATGGAGACTCAGTGTTCCATGTTTGGTCTTTATCGGTAATTTGATGAGCGTTGCAGTGGTCTCAAGAATTGAGCAAAGGTACTGCAAGTCCCATAATCAATGGTCCATCCCCAACCAAACCACACCAGGACACTAAGTGGGTCATGAGAGGTCTATGTGCCAAGTTTGGTCCTGATCAGTCATTGGATGAGGTTAACAGCAGTCTCAAAATGTGAGTGATGGTACTGCAAGTCCCATCGTCCATGGTGCATCCTCCTCCAAACTGCACCAGGATGTAGAGTGCATCATGGATACTCAGTGTTCCACGTTTGGTCTTTATCGGTAATTTGATGAGCGTTGCAGTGGTCTCAAGAATTGAGCAAAGGTACTGCAAGTCCCATAATCAATGGTCCATCCCCGGCCAAACCACACCAGGACACTAAGTGGGTCATGAGAGGTCTATGTGCCAAGTTTGGTCCTGATCAGTCATTGGATGAGGTTAACAGCGGTCTCAGAATGTGAGTGATGGTACTGCAAGTCCCATCGTCCATGGTGCATCCTCCTCCAAACTGCACCAGGATGTAGAGTGCATCATGGAGACTCAGTGTTCCACATTTGGTCTTTATCGGTAATTTGATGAGCGTTGCAGTGGTCTCAAGAATTGAGCAAAGGTACTGCAAGTCCCATAATCAATGGTCCATCCCCGGCCAAACCACACCGGGACGCTAAGTGGGTCATGAGAGGTCTATGTGCCAAGTTTGGTCCTGATCAGTCATTGGATGAGGTTAACAGCGGTCTCAGAATATGAGTGATGGTACTGCAAGCCCAAACATCCATGGTTCATCCTCCTCCAAACTGCAGTAGGATGTAGAGTGGGTCATGGGGGCTCTGTGTGCCAAGTTTGGTCCGTATTGGTAATTTTCTGACAGAGCCCCTGGCCTTTTCCTTTCCTCTCTTTGTCATCTCATAATCTTGGAATTGAGGCTGGCCAATCAGAGACTATATGCAAATTTCCTTCTCTCATGTCTCCGTTTCTGCTATGAACCCTTTTCTCCACCAGGGGCTCCTATTGAAACTGGCCAAACAGAGACCATATGCAAATAGCACCACAGTGGCAGCCAATCGGAACGCTGCCACATATTCCTCCCGCCGCATACAAACTTTGACTTTTATTATATTACTAGTTTGGGGACCCGGCGCTGCCCGGGTTGAGAAAGTGAGTAATGGCGGTTCTGTATGCCAAGTTTGGTCTTTTTTGGTCATTGGATAATGGCTGCATTGTTTTCAGGAAGTGAGTGAAGGTACTTGAAGTCCCATCATCCATGGTCCACCCTCCTCCAAACAGCAGCAGGATATAGAGTGAGTCATGGGAGTCTGTGTGCCAAATTTGGTATCGATCAGTCATTGGTTCAGGGGCGCAGTGGTTTCAGTAAGTGAGTGAAGGTAATGCAAGTCCCATCATCTATGGTCAACCCTCTTCCAAGCTGCAGCAGGATGTATAGTGGGTCATGGGGGCTCAGTGTGGCAAGTTTGGTCTTGATGGGTCATTAGATGAGGTTTGTAGCAATCTTGGGAAGGGAGTGGAGGTACTTGAAGTCCAATCATCCATGGTCTGTCCTCCTCCAATCTGCACCAGGATGTAGAGTGGGTCATGGGGGCTCTGTGTGCCAAGTTTGGTCCGTATTGGTAAATTTCTGACAGAGTCCCTGGCCTTTTCCTTTCCTCTCTTTGTCATCTCATAATCTTGGAATTGAGGCTGGCCAATCAGAGACTATATGCAAATTTCCTTCTCTCATGTCTCCGTTTCTGCTATGAACCCTTTTCTCCACCAGGGGCTCCTATTGAAACTGGCCAAACAGAGACCATATGCAAATAGCACCACAGTGGCAGCCAATCGGAACGCTGCCACATATTCCTCCCGCCGCATACAAACTTTGACTTTTATTATATTACTAGCTTGGGGACCCGGCGCTGCCCGGGTTGAGAAAGTGAGTAATGGCGGTTCTGTATGCCAAGTTTGGTCTTTTTTGGTCATTGGATAATGGCTGCATTGTTTTCAGGAAGTGAGTGAAGGTACTTGAAGTCCCATCATCCATGGTCCACCCTCCTCCAAACAGCAGCAGGATATAGAGTGAGTCATGGGGGTCTGTGTGCCAAATTTGGTATCGATCAGTCATTGGTTCAGGGGCGCAGTGGTTTCAGTAAGTGAGTGAAGGTAATGCAAGTCCCATCATCTATGGTCAACCCTCCTCCAAGCTGCAGCAGGATGTATAGTGGGTCATGGGGGCTCAGTGTGGCAAGTTTGGTCTTGATGGGTCATTAGATGAGGTTTGTAGCAATCTTGGGAAGGGAGTGGAGGTACTTGAAGTCCAATCATCCATGGTCTGTCCTCCTCCAATCTGCACCAGGATGTAGAGTGGGTCATTGGGGCTCCATTTGCCAAGTTTGGTCTTGATCAGTCATTGGCGAGGGTCTCAGTGGTCTCAGAAAGTGAGTGAAGTTACTGCAAGTCCCACCATCCATCTCCAAATTTTTCCAAACCACACCAGGACGTGGGTCATGAGATGTCTATGTGCCAAGTTTGGTCTTGATCAGTTATTAGTGAGGTTAACAGCGAACTCAGAATGTGAGTGAAGGTACTGAAAGTCCCATCATCCATGGTCAACCCTTCTCCAAAACTGCAGCAATATTAGAGTGGGTCATGGGGGCTCTGTGTGCCAAGTTTGGTCTTGATTGGTCTTAGATTGGTCATTGGTCATTCCCCAAAAGATGGCGACATGGAAACAGCTATCCCGTTAACACCAGTGGGGCAGAAATTAGAATTTGCTGCAATCCTTGGCTTGCAGCCCACATTTTGCTGCAATTAAAATAGGAAACCTTCCCATTTCCTTCAAGACATCTGAGGAACTAAAAAAGATCGGAAACCGCGCTGCAAAACCTCACCATCTGCTGTGGCCGCTGCCAATTCATCGCGGCCTGAATACTCACCGTGGCGAATTGCCGTGGGGGAAGGGAGAGAAGGCCTGCTTGTTTGCCAGTGAGGCTTCCATCTGGCCTCTAGGCCCGCGCCGCCGCGCACCCCTCCCGCAACATCCGGGAGGGCGGAGAAGGCCCCCCGCCGCCGCGCACCCCTCCCGCAACATCCGGGAGGGCGGAGAAGGCCCCCCGCCGGCGCGCAACCCTCCCGCAACATCCGGGAGGGCGGAGAAGGCCCCCCCGCCGGCGCGCACCCCTCCCGCAACATCCGGGAGGGCGGAGAAGGCCCCCCGCCGCCACGCACCCCTCCCGCAACATCCGGGAGGGCGGAGAAGGCCCCCCGCCGCCGCGCACCCCTCCCGCAAGGGAGGGAGAGAAGATCCATCGCCTCCGCGCTCCTCTCGAACGAGGGGAGAAGGCCTTGCCTGCAATCGACGTTCTTTGGGCCTACTAGGCCGCCGCCGCTCGCGACCCCTCCTCCCGTTACATCGAGGGAGGAGGAGAGAAGGCCTTGCTGCCTGCCGACGGAGTTTCATCGGGCCCATCAGGCCCACCGCCGTGCCCCTCCCGTCGATCTGGGGAGGGGAGAGGAAGTGAGAGCCCCATCCATCAGCCTGCGGCTCATCATCTGGCCTGTACGCTCAAGCGGCATTGAAGAAGGAGGGAGAAGATTCGCCTGCAGTGTGGAGTCAACAATCCCTGGCACAGCAACATCTTGTTCTATCTCTTTTCTTATTTTGTTTTTCTTTCCTTCTTTTTATTAGCTAGTGTAGTTAATTGTGCAGACTGTATGTTGTGTATGTGCTGTGTATGTGTTGACTGTTGATGATGGCAGGAGGTGGAGAGAATAAATAGGATTATATATATATAGGAGATTGATAGCATAGGACAGGGTTAGATAGGAGTCCAGTGTGAAGTGAACCCAAGAATACATGAGACGGTCTGTCGAAAGTATAGGAAGGTATAGGAAGACTGATTGTTGAAAGCATAGGAAGATATAGGAAAGTTTGTGGATGGTATAGGGTTGTGTAAGTTGATGAGAGAGTGTAGTGAGTCTGTGGTTGTGTTGAATCTGTGGGAGAATGTGGAGAGCGTGTCCAATTGTGGAGTGATTGGGGGAATGGTTGGTTGTGATGTGAGTTAGTGTGAGTGAGGGCTGGCAAGCGTTCAGTGGTATTGTAGTGCTGAGTGGTAGTTGTGTGAAGGAACTGTGTGAAGGAACTGTTGTTAGACATAGGAATGGCTGAAACAGAGTCTTGTGGAAAGAACGACCTATCGCTATTGTGCGATTTCTTGGGAGAATCATTTAACCTTTTATCACTCCAACTTAAGACCTTGAGTGATAAAATGGACCACCTCTTCAGAGGACTCGCCCTTATTATTAGAACTCCGGTGCGTTTCGATCTGCCAAGGGCGGACAATTCTCCATGTGCAGATCAGGCCGAGGACTTGTGCTCAAATGGAGAGAAAGGCTCGTTGGACCTTGGGTTGGAAGGAGGGATGAATGATAAGATGAATGAGGGAGGGGGGGCTGTTGGGTATGCATGAGAATGAGAATATCTTGGACTGGCGGAGGACATCTGTTGATATCCAGAGGACAGCTGCTAATTTAACATCAGATCCCACTGTTCAGCCGACTGCAGTTGGTGCCCAGGACCAACATCTCCTGATGACAGACAATTTTGCAGTGGACATTGCTGACCCAATGATAAATAGAGGCAGATGGACCTCTAGGAGGGCGGTTTGTGACTCTTTGGCCCAAATCCTATCGAAAAGACCTTGGGAAATCAGACTGAAAGCCATAACCTGGTTGCGGAGGGATTACCAGTCACCCGACCGCTCTACTTGTCTTTTAATTACACCAGAAGACAATTTATGGCTTGGCGAGCTATGGGCAATGCGATCCTGCCTAAAGAATTGGGGCATTACCATCAGAAGGGTAGTTGTGGACCCTCAAATTCGCCCCCTTATTGACACAGTCGTACCTTCTTGCCTCGCTCCATCAGGCCCCTGTGATAATTCCACAAAAAGCTCCCCAGTTAGGGCCCCCCTTCCTGGTCTGTACCAATTTGAAACCCCATCTGCTCCAGTTGTCTCTACACAATCGGCCATGCTTTCCCGCCCAAGAACAATTCCCTTGTTCAGCCCACTCAACTCCCTTGATGCCTCTCTTTCCAGTTTGACATCGGAAACACCCCTACCTGCAACCCAAGGGAGACTACATCCTAGTCTTACTTCTCCCAGAAGCTGACTAGCCACAGATTCCAACCATGTAGGGGGGGAGGGGGGACCAGAGGAGGGGGGTGCCATTCAGGTCGTGTGGGGGAGGAGACTGGCTGGTTACCATCGTCCGAGGGAGAAGCGCAACAGAGTTCTTGCGACCCTGGAGAAGGTAGGAAGTGGTAGGCCCCATGGCAGTTCCCCCGGTCTTAAGGTCCTGCTGATCAATGCCAGGTCTGTCAATGGTAAGACCGCTGCCATTCAGGACTTGATCCTGGATGAGGGGGCAGATCTGGCTTGCATCACTGAGACCTGGTTGGATGAGCTGGGGGGAGTAAATCTTACCCAGCTGTGCCCACCGGGTTTCGGAGTGCATCAGCAGGCCAGGCTGGGGGGGCGGGGAGGAGGGGTCGCAGTAGTCTTTCGGCAATCCATCGCCGTGGCCAGATGCGCTGTTCCGCAAACATCTGGGTTCGAGTGTGTTCACCTGAGGGTGGGGAACCGTGACAGTGTGGGGTTTCTGCTGGTGTACCGCCCACCCCGCGACCCAGCAGTCTCCCTGTCTGAGCTAACAGAGGTGGTCTCTAATTCGGCCCTGTCCTCCCAACGCCTGGTTGTGCTGGGAGACTTTAACATTCATGCCGAGACCTCTTTGACCGGTGCAGCTCAGGACTTCATGGCCGCCATGACGACCATGGGACTGTCACAAATTATATCTGGACCCACCCATCAGGCTGGCCACACTCTTGACCTAGTTTTTGTAGCGGACAGTGGAATGATCAGAGTGGAAGACCAAAACATCCTTCCAGTGTCATGGTCTGATCATTATCTGGTCAGTTTTAGACTTTCTGCGACCCTTAACCTCCGCAGGGGTGGAGGACAGACTAAGATGGTCCGCCCCAGGAGACTGATGGATCCGGATGGATTCCTGAGGAATCTTGGGGTTCTTCCTGCCATGGAGCCTGGCGATTCGGGCGACGCCTTTGTTGATCTCTACAATAGGGAGATGGCCAGGGCGATAGATACGATCGCTCCCGAACGCCCCATCACGTTGCGCCGTGACAGACCGTCCCCCTGGTTTACTAGGGAGTTGGCTGTGATGAAGCACATGAGAAGGGGGCTAGAGCGCAAATGGAGGAGTTCTCGAGACGTGTCTGACCAAGCACGGGCTAAAGGCTCGCTTAAGGCATATTCCGTGGCTATACGGGTGGCCAGGGAATCTTTCACGACCACCCGTATAGCGTCTGCAGCAAACAGATCATCGGAGCTGTTTCGGGTGGTCGGGGAACTCCTTCACCCACCTGTGGGGGAGGAGACCTTCGACGGTCCGGAAACTCGGTGTTGCGAGCTCGCACACCATTTTGCAGGCAAAGTTGCTCAGATACATCTTGAGCTCGACTCCAATTTCATCGCAGTGCCAGGTGAGGTGACTGAGGCATCTGCTTGTCCAATTTTGTGGGATTCTTTTAGGCTTGTTCCTCCTGAAACCATGGAAGAGGTCCTTGGGGCTGTGAGGGTGACCGCATCGGCTCTAGACCCTTGCCCATCTTGGCTAATTAAATCGGCCGGGGGGGGGGGGTTGGTTGATTGGTTTGTGTTGATCATTAATGCATCGTTGGAGCAAGGGATTTTTCCATCCAATCTGAAACAGGCTGTGGTTCGGCCACTCCTTAAGAAGGTTTCCCTTGACTCCACGGTGCTGAGCAATTACAGACCGATCTCCAACCTCCCTTTTTTGGGTAAGGTGCTGGAGCGGGTGGTCGCCTCCCAGCTCCAGGGATTCCTAGATGACATCAATTACCTAGATCAGTCACAGTCTGGCTTCAGGCCTGGTCACGGCACCGAGACAGCCTTGGTCGCCTTGGTGGATGACCTCCGTAGAGATCTGGACGGGGGAGTGTGGCTTTGTTGGTTCTCTTGGACATCTCAGCGGCTTTCGATACCATCGACCATGGTATCCTTCTGGGTCGACTCTCTGGGATGGGTCTCGGGGGCACGGTTTTGTCGTGGCTCCGGTCCTTCCTGGAGGGACGAACCCAGATGGTGAAGCTGGGAGATGCCTGCTCGGCCCCCTGGCCTTTGACCTGTGGGGTCCCGCAAGGCTCTATTTTATCTCCCATGCTCTTTAACATCTACATGAAACCGCTGGAGAGGTCATCCGGAGTTTTGGAGTTGGGTGCCATCTCTACGCAGACGACACACAACTCTACTACTCTTTTTCCCCTAATTCCAAGGAGGCCTCTCGGGTGCTGGACGAGTGCTTGGCCGCTGTGTCGATCTGGATGAGGAGGAACAAGCTGAAGATCAATCCCGATAAGACAGAGGTCCTCCTGGTCGATCGCAAACCGGATCGGGGTATAGGGTGGCAACCTGTGCTAGACGGGGTTACACTCCCCTTGAAAGCACAGGTCCGCAGTTTGGGAGTCCTCTTGGACTCATCGCTCACGCTTGAGGCTCAGGCGTCGGCGGTGTCCGGGAGGGCTTTTGCACAATTGGGACTCGTGTGCCAACTGCGACCGTACCTCACGAAGGCTGATCTGGCCGAGGTGGTCCATGCCTTAGTCACCTCTAGATTGGATTACTGCAATGCGCTCTACGTGGGGCTGCCCCTGAAAACGGCTCGGAAATTCCAACTGGTCCAACGGGCAGCAGCCAGGATGCTAACTGGGGCTCCTTACAGAGAGAGTTCAACCCTCCTGTTCAAGGAGCTCCACTGGCTGCCATTTATTTTCCGAGCCCAATTCAAGGTGCAGGTGCTTACCTACAAAGCCCTAAACGGTTTGGGACCTGCCTACCTGAGTGACCGCATCTCCATTTATGAACCCACACGCTCACTTCGATCATCTGGTGAGGCCCTGCTCGTGATTCCGCCTGCGTCACAAGCGCGACTGGTGGGGACACGAGACAGGGCCTTCTCTGTGGTGGTCCCCCGACTCTGGAACACCCTCCCAAAAGATCTTAGACAGGCCCCTACATTGGCAGTCTTTAGAAAGAACTTGAAGACTTGGCTGTTCCGATGTGCCTTTCCAGAATAGGAAATCTCCATTAACAAATCCTCGAAGCACTTTAGTAGAACTAAGATGATTGCACACCGCACACTGTACTTGCCCTATAATCCTCGTATACCTCCTGCCACTTCAGCACTTTTAATCTTGTACCCACTACTCTGGCCTGGCCCAGTTTTTATTGTTTTGATATGTTGTTCATTGCATGTCGTTATATTGCTTTAACTGTTTTTAATTTTGCTTTGGTGTTATATTGTTTATGTTGTGTTTTGTGGCCTTGGCCTTTGTAAGCCGCATCGAGTCCTTCGGGAGATGCTAGCGGGGTACAAATAAAGTTAATAATAATAATAATAATTGCTACTGCGGCCTACAATCGAGCTGCTCCTGGAAGGCCTTGACAACTGGTAGGCCTTGCTTCCCTCCGGGCCTTTCCATAGCCCGAGCTGGGTCCTTCAAACCGTGGCTGTTTCCTGCCACCGGGCCTGCCTTGGGAGGGGGTGTGGGGACAAAGAATCCATCTGCTGCCTCTGCTGGGCCCCTTCGCCGATCGGGAAGGGGCCGAAGAGCTGCTGGGCCGAGCCACCGGGCCGCCATTGTTCCCCCTCGCCAGTCCGGGAGGGGTGAGTTTTTCCATCGGGCGGGCCCCATCGGGCTGAGATCATCCATCGGGCCCTACCATTAACCTGGGAAGGTCTGCAGAGCCTGAGGGCCGCCTGGTCTGCGCAGCTGTTGTCCCCCCCCCCCCTCCCCAGCTGGGAAGGAAGTGTGAGGAGCACCGCCAGACCCCATCACTCCCCCTTGCTGGGAACTTGCAGGCTGAATTGTTCAATCGGGGCCCCCTCTCTGTCATCTAAGAGGGGGCCAAAGAGAGCCTGCCTGGCCCCCCTTTTGCCATTGGGAGAGGGCCGAAGAGTCGCCTGGTTGTGCTGCTGCTGTCCTCCCCCCCACGTTATTCGGGAGGGGGGCAGAAGGAAGGCCAGCCATAAACTCCCCCTTGCCGGTCCAGGAGGGGTGAGCAACCGGGTCTCCCACCACCTTGGGAAACCAATCGCCTTTCCAGCAGGCCCCTCCTTGTTGGGAAGGGTCGAAGAGCTCCGGCCTGCAGCTGCCCATCCTTACCCCCTGCAGGGTGAGGAGGGTGGAAGAAACAGCAGGGTTCCATTATCATCGGATTGCCTTTTGGATAGGGCTGAGAAAGCCTTTTGGCCTAGCCTGCCAGGAAGCTCTGTTGCCATCTTGCCTCTTTTTCTTTTTTCCTCTATTTTTGTTTTACCTTCTTCTTTTTTCCCCTCTTTTCTGATTAGCTGTTGTAGTAGTTATAGTTGGCTGTATGTTGTGTGTTCGTTGTATGTGCTGGTTGTTGATTGTGACAGGAGGAGGAGAGAATAAATAGGAATACACATAGGAGATTGATAGCATAGGACAGGGTCAGATAGGCATTCAGTGTGAAGTGAGCCCAAGAGTACATGAGACTGACTGAAGGCATAGGAAGGCATAGGAAGGTTTGTGGATGGTATAGGGTTGTGTATGTTGATGAGTGAGTGTGAAGGTCCATGTGTGTTGATGAGAGAACCTGTGGAAGAATGTGGAGAGTATGTGAAGTGGAGGAGTGACTGGAGGAGTGGTTGTTGTGACACGAGTTGGTTGTGAGTTAGGGTTGGCAAGTGTAGGGTGGAGTTGTAGTGTTGAGGGGTATCAGTGATAGGAATTTAACATAGGAATGGCTAAAACACAGCCTCATGTGAAGAACAATCTATTACACTTGTGCGATCTCTTGGGAGAATCTTTCAATCTTCTGTCGCTTCAATTTAAGACTCTGAACGATAAAATGGACCTCCTTTTTAGAGGACTTGCCCTTATTATCAGAACAGTGCAATTTGATCTCCCAAGGGCAGACAATATTTCATGTGCAGATTTGGCTGAGGACTTGTGTGTAAATGGAGAGGAAGGCTCGTTGGACCTTGGGTTGGAGGGAGGAAGGGAGGGAGGAAGGGACTATGGGAGGTCTGAGGGAAGGGGAGGGTTGTCTAGTATGCATAGAAGTGAGAGCAATTTGGACTGGCGGAGGACATTCATGGATATTCAGAGGACAACTGTTAATTTAACAACAGACTCTATTGCTCAGCCAACCGCAGCTTGTGGCCAGGAACAACATCTCCTAATGACAGACAAGTTTGCGGTTGAGGTTGCTGATTTAATGATCAATAGAGGCATATGGACCTCTAGGAGGGCTGTTTGTGACTCTCTGGCCCAAATCCTATCAAAAAGACCATGGGATATAAGACTGAAAGCCATAACCTGGTTGCGGAGGGACTATCAGTCACTTGACCGCTCCTCTTGTCTTTTAATTACACTGGAAGACAATTTATGGTTCGGCAAGCTGCTGGCAATGCGATCCTGCCTAAAGAAATGGGGCATCTCCATCCGAAGGGTAGTTGTGGACCCTCATATCCATCCCCTTGTTGACACAGTAGTACCTTCTCGCCTTGTTCCATCAGGTCCCTGTGAGAATTCCACAAATAGCTCCCCGGTTAGGGCCTCCCCTCCTGGTCTGTTTCAATTCGAAACCCCATCTGCTCCAGTTGTCCCTACACAATCAGCCACACTTTCCCGCCCAATAACACTTCCCCTGTTCAGACCACTCAGCTCCCTTGATGTCTCCCTTTCTAGTTTAACATCGGAAGCACCCCTACCTGAAATTCAAGGGAGACTATACTCCAGCCTTTCTTCTTCTGAAAGCTGACTAGCCACAGATTCCAACCATGTGGGGGGGGGGGGGGGACCGGAGGAGGGGGGCGCCATTCAGGTCGTGTGGGGGAGGAGATTTGCAGGTCACCAGCATCCCAGGGAGAAGCGCGAGTTCTTGTGACCCTGGAGAAGGTAGGAAATGGTAGGCCCCATGGCAGTCCCCTTGGTCTTTTTTTTTTTTTTGTATAAATTTTTATTAAAGTGCATTTTCAAAAATATTACATGGTACATCGGGGAAGGAGAGAGGATAGAGGGGGGAGGGGGGGAAGGCAGGGGCAAGCAGGGGAACTATTTTGTTTTACAATATTTGTTAAGCGCTCTTGTAGCAAAAAGTCTTAAAAACAAGGGGGGGAGAAAAGGGAGGGGGAGGGAGCAGGGGGGGAGGGAGAAACAGATGGGAGGGTGGGGGGGTTGACTTCCGTGTCCGGACACACCGCGTTTTTAAATTGGTCTGTCCGCTTCGAGTCTTGCTGTGATAGGGCTACCCCTCGTATTTCTAAAGTGCTCGTAGGTTTAGTCGCTCTCTCATCTCTCTATTTACTTCTTTTCTTCTTCAAGGAATCTATTGAGTAGATTCCAGTCTGTCCTTTTTAGGGGACGGCCATATGAGTCCTTCAGAGCGTAGGTTAATATATCCATTTCTTTGATCTCTAGAACTTTCTCCATCCATTCCTGTTCTGTCGGGGTTTCCTTTAGTTTCCAGTTCCTAGCAAATACAATTCTTGCTGCTGATGTAAGATAGGTTAATAGGATATCTTCGTTTGTGTCTAGCTCCCATTCCTCTTTGAATATGCCTAATAGGTAACACTCTGCTCTTTCATCAATCCTGATGTTAAGTATTTTCTCACAGATTTTGTTAATATTCTTCCAGTATCTCTGGGCGACGGGGCAGGACCACCATTGATGGAAAAAGGTGCCTATTTGGACTCCACACTTCCAGCACTTGTTGTTTGCTGTTTTGTACATCTGGCCGATTTTCTGAGGAGTTGTATACCAGCGATGGAACATTTTGTACCAATTTTCTTTTAGTACAATGGCATACGTGTATCTAATCTTTTTCATCCAGATTTGCTCCCATTCGTGGAGGCTTATCGTTCTGCCTAGATTTCTAGCCCATTTGACCATGCAGTCTTTGATTTTTTCTTGTTCAGTAGCCCAATCTAGCAGGAGATTGTATATGGCAGTGATGTTCTTCTTGTCTTTTTTCAAGATCTTTTCCCAGAATAAGTCTTTCTCCAGGAATCCTTTTTTCTGGTCTTTGTTAAAGTGCTCCCTTAGCTGAAAGTATTGGAGCCATGAAAGTGAATTGAATTCCTTAGTGAGTTCCTCTTTCGTTTTCAGATGAAGTGTTCGGTCCTTTTTTATCGTTGAAGTTCTGTAGGTGGGCCATTTCCTCCAGCCTAACAATCTCCTTTGTTCAGCTTCAATGGGGGAAAGCCACGTGGGGATTTTCCCTAGGTATAAGATGTTTTTGTATTTTTCCCAGATCTTCAGAAGAGGTCTTCTAATTGCGTGGTTATTGAAGTTTTTTTCTTTTTTGGCTTGGTCTAGCCATAAGTAGGCGTGCCAGCCAATTCTCAAATTAAAACCTTCCAAGGCTAGCGTTCTCTCTTTTTCCAATAATATCCAGTCTTTTATCCAGGATATTCCGCAGGCGTCATGGTAGAGGCCCAGGTCTGGTAGGCCAAGACCTCCTCTTTTGGTTGAATCAATCATACTTAGGTGTTTTATCCTGGGTTTCTTGCCATTCCACACAAATGATCGTAACTTTTTGTTCCATTCATTGAAAGTGCCCTTGCTTTGGATTATAGGAAGATTTGAGAAAAGGAAGAGAAGCCTCGGTAGGATGTTCATTTTGACGACACTTATTCTTCCCAGCAGGGAAATCTTGAGATTGGACCAGGTCTTAAGATCTTTTTTGATTTTATCCCATACTGGCGTGTAGTTATTTTTGAAGAGGTTAGCGTTATTCGCCGATATGTAAATGCCTAAGTATTTTAATTTTGAAACTATTTGCATTCCTGTGGATTGTTTGAGTTTTTCCTGATTCTCCTTGTTTATATTTTTTGTTAGGATTTTTGTCTTGTCTTTATTAATTTTGAAGCCTGCCAGCCTTCCGTAGGACTCTACTTTTGCTAGCCAGCTTTGGGCGTATTTTCTTGGTTCTTCTATGATGCCGATCAAGTCGTCGGCAAAGGCTCTAAATCTCAGGGCTTGTTTCCCGACGCTTAAGTGAGGAAATGATTTGTCTGATCTAAGGCTTCTGAGTAGGATTTCTAGGGTCAGGATGAATATGAGTGGGGAAAGTGGGCAGCCCTGTCTAGTCCCTTTCTTTATAGCTATCTTTTTTGATGGACGCTTGTTGATCCATAACGTGGCGTCTTGTGTGTTATAAATAGCACCTATCGCGTTTATAAAACTGAATCCGAAGTCCATTTCCTCCAGGATCGAGCGGAAGAACTCCCAGCATACATTGTCAAAAGCCTTCTCCGCGTCGACCGCGATGAAGGCAACTTCTATCTGATGGTGGAGATCGTAATATTCCATCAGGTCGATGATGTTTCTTGTGTTTTCTTTCATTTGCCTCCCCGGGAGGAAACCTGACTGTTCTTCCCCTACCCATTTGACTAGAAAGGATTTCAGTCTCTCGCCTAGGATCGAGCTAAATATCTTATAGTCTAAATTGAGAAGGGATATGGGCCTGTAGTTCCTCACTTCCGTTGGATCTGTGTTCTCTTTTGGTATCACAATGATGGTTGCTGAGTTCCAGGAGTCGGGGATCTTTTTCTCCATCATAGCTTTATTCATAACTTTTTTCAAATACGGAGTAATTTCCTCGCACATTGTCTTATAAAACGAGGCCGTAAAGCCGTCTGGGCCCGGAGCTTTTGCTGGTTTCAATCTTTTTATCGCTTTCTTGATCTCTTCTTCTGAGATCTCTTTGTTAAGCATTTCTCTCTCTTGATCTGTTATCTTTTCCAATTTTTGTGCTCCCAGATAAGACATTATTTCGTCTTTGTTGATTTGATCCTCTGAATATAGATGTTCATAGTAGTTGGTGAATTCCTCGATGATATCTGGATCCGTGGTGGCGTCTCCCTTCATAGATTTAATTCTCACTATATAGCTTTCTTGTTTTTTCTTCCTGATCTTCCTGGCTAACCACCTCCCTGGCTTATTTGCCTGTTGGGATTCTTTCTGCCTAATGAACCGTAGTTGGTTTCCTAACTCTTCTATTGTTAATGATGTCTTCTGTCTTCTGAGGCGGTCTATTTCTTTTTTTACTTTTTTGTCCTCCACGTTTCTTTTGAATTTTTGTTCTTCTATTTCTAATGCTTTATTGATCTCCACTAGTTTCTGGTTTTTTGTTCTGTTCTTTTTAGCCATTTGCTTTATAAAATGGCCCCTCATCACGGCTTTACAAGCGTCCCAAAGGGTTTCCGTCTTGATGTCCTGAGAGTCATTCAGATCAAAGTATTCTCTTAGTAGTTTTTTATTCAGTTTAATATCTTCTTCATCTTTAAGCAAGTTATCATCTAGTCGCCATCTGTGTTGTTCTTTCCTTTGGTTCAATATGATTTCTAGGGCGCAGTGATCTGACAGATCTCTAGGGAGTATTCTGATTTTGGAGATCTGTGAGTTGATCGATTTTGAGGCCCAGATCATATCTATTCTGGACCATCTATCGTGGCGACCAGAGTAGAATGTATAATCTCTCCCTGTGGTGTTTAAGTTCCTCCATGAATCTTCTAGATCCCATTCTTCTTTGAATCTCAGAAATTTTATCGGTAGAGTATTAAGTTTGTCCCCTTTAGGTTTCTTAGCGGTTTTACTTTTGTCCCATTCACTATTTATTACTCCATTAAAGTCCCCTAACAAAATTAGGTGGTCGTGTTCTGTCTCATGAATTTTTTCGTTCAAATCTGTTATGAATTTTGTTTTGGGGCCGTTTGGTGCGTATAGGTTACAGAGTAAGATAGTTTTGTTCCCCTGTTTTATTTTTACCCCAATTACCCTTCCATCTAAGTCTTTGAATGCAAGTTCTGGAGATAGTTTTTCTCTCACATAGATTATAACCCCTCTTTTTTTTTCTGCTGCAAGGGAATAGAATTCTTTCCCCAGGTCTTTGTTCATTAAGTGCACAGTATGCCTATGCGCAATATGGGTCTCCTGTAAGGCGACCAAATCGTAATTACCTTTCTTAAGCCTATTAAATAAGCTCCTTCTTTTAAAAGATGAATTAAGACCGTTGACATTATTACAGAAAACCTTTATTTCACTCATACAATCATTCATATTTCTTGTGTTGATCTTGCTCATCCTGAGCCGGTCCTATGTCGCCTCATTCATTTTCGTTATTCAAAGATTTAGTTTTGGATTCTTTTGCCTTGGGTTCGTGAAGTCTGTCCTTGTCCGGGGAGCCGAGGGGGCGTTTCAGCTGCTTCCCCCCCAGAAGTCTTTGGTCTCTTGGGCTTTTTCCTTGGTCCTTCATGTAGTGGTCGTAAAAATCTCGCGCCTTCTCCTCGTTGGTCAGCCAATGTTTTTGCTCCTTATACGACACCATTAGTCCTTCAGGTTTTTCCCATCTGAACTTGATGTTAGCCTTCTTCAGTTCATCTGAGAGGAAAAAGTATTTTCTTCTTTTGGCTATTATGGACTGGGGGAATTCTTTCATAATAATCACTTTATTGTCTTTATATATTGGTGGTGTGTTACTGTTGATCCTTAAGATTTCATCACGAGTTCTCTTTTTAGAGAAGAGAACTATTGTATCTCTAGGGGTTTTATTTTTCTTTGAAAAATTCGTCGTGATCCTGTATGTCTTGTCGATCTCCAGGTCCAGGTCCCTTTGTTCTTTATTGAGCATAGTCGCTGTCAGTGCGATGATAATCTGTCTTATATCTTCATTTGGCTCTTCTATTATGTTTCTAAATCTTAATTGGGACTCTAGATCCTTCATTTCCAATCTTTCCTGTAGGTCTTTAGTTTTCGTAATCTCCAATTCTAGTTTTTTTATTTTTTGGTCTAATTCTATATGGGCTTTCTCAGTTTTTATCTTGTCATCTTTAATCTTTTTTATGTCTATGGCCATATTATTCATTTCTTCTTTTAGAGTTCCAACTTCGGACGTGAGATCTTTCCTTAATAGTTGTATTTCTTCTTGAAGGTTTTTCTGTTGTGTTTCTTGTTTTGTTTCTATTCTTTTAAGATCTTCTTTCAATTCATTCTGTTTTTCTGCTATCTTCAAGATTTCTCTTAGTATCTCTTTGTTTATCGAATCTTCCGTTGTTGAGCCCTTTTTTGTTTGTCCTTTGTTTTCTTTGTTTTCTTTGGCTTCCTTTGGGTCTTTCACTTCCCTATTGTCTTTATCTGTTTTCTCCACTTTTGCCTTGGGGGTCATCATTTTCAATTTAATGAACAAGTAATATGAATAATGTTATTTTCCCCTACTGGGTTATGGTTTTTCCCCCAGTGGTGTGAGGATCTTCACTTGGAGTTCACTCTTCGGGGTAGCGGGGGGGGGGGGGGAATGGAGTCTTTATTTTCCTAAGGGCCTCTGCAAGCCGCGTCCCTCCAGGATGGCTGCCACTCTCTTCTTGTGGTTGGTTTGGAAGTCAAGCGTCTTTTATTGGTGGCAGCCCCAGAGCGAGGGTGTCGAAGGGGGGAGGGGGGGAAAGGCAAGGGACGATCAAGAGGAAGGGGATGTCTGAGAGAGGGGGAGGGAGAGGGGGAGGCAGTCCCCTTGGTCTTAAGATCCTGCTGATTAATGCCAGATCCGTCAATGGTAAGACTGCTGCCATTCAGGACTTGATCCTGGATGGGGGGGGGGGCGGATCTGGCTTGCATTACCGAGACCTGGTTGGACGAGCTGGGGGGAGTAAATCTCACTCAGCTGTGCCCACCGGGCTTCGGAGTGCATCAGCAGGCCAGGCTGGGGGGGCGGGGAGGAGGAGTCGCAGTTGTCTATCGGCAATCCATCGCCGTGGTCAGATGCTCTGTTCCGCAAGCATCTGGGTTTGAGTGTGTCCACCTGAGGGTGGGGAACTGTGATAGCGTGGGGTTTCTGCTGGTGTACCGCCCACCCCACGACCCAGTAGATTCCCTGACTGAGCTAGCAGAGGTGGTCTCCAATTCGGCCTTGGTCTCCCAGCACCTGGTTGTGCTGGGAGACTTTAACATTCATGCTGAGACCTCCTTGACTGGTGCAGCTCAAGATTTCACGGCCGCCATGACAACCATGGGGCTATCACAAATTATATCTGGCCCTACCCATCAGGCTGGACACACACTCGACCTAGTTTTTGTGGCGGACAGTGGAATGATCAGAGTGGAAGAACAAAACATCCTTCCTGTGTCATGGTCTGATCACTATCTGATCAGTTTTAGACTTTCTGCGACCCTCAACCTCCGCAGGGGTGGAGGACAAATTAAGATGGTCCGCCCCAGGAGACTGATGGATCCGGATGGTTTCCTGAGGAATCTTGGGGTTCTTTCTGCCATGGAGCCTGGCGATCCTGTCAACGTCTTGGTCAATCTCTACAATAGGGAAATGACCAGGGCGATAGATACGATCGCTCCCTAACGCCCCATCACGTTGTGTCATGACAAGCCGTCTCCCTGGTTCCATGGGGAACTGGCTGTGATGAAGCATACGAGGAGGGGGCTAGAGCACACTTGGAGGAGATCTCGGGACGTGTCTGATCGAGCACGGGCTACAGCCTCTCTTAGGGCGTATACCGTGGCTATACGGGTAGCCAAGGAGTCCTATACAACTACCCGTATAGCATCTGCAGCAAATAGATCTTCGGAGTTGTTCCGGGTCGTTGGGGAGCTCCTTCAGCCACCTGTGGTGGAGGAGGTTTTTGATGACCCGGAAACTCGGTGTAGCGATTTCGCATACCATTTTGCAGGCAAAGTTGCTCAGATACGCCTTGAGCTCGACTCCAATTTCACCGCAGTGCCAGAGGAGGTGATTGAGGCATCTGCTTGTCCAACTTTGTGGGATTCTTTTAGGCTTGTTCCTCCTGAGACTGTGGAGGAGGTCCTTGGGGCTGTGAGGGCAACCACTTCGGCTCTGGACCCTTGCCTGTCCTGGCTAATTAAATCGGCCAGGGAGGGTTTGGTTGATTGGTTTGGGTTGATCATCAATGCATCATTGGAGCAGGGGTTTTTTCCATCTCTCCTGAAACAAGCTGTGGTTCGTCCACTCCTTAAAAAGGTTTCCCTTGACTCCACAGTGCTGAACAATTTCAGACCCGATCTCCAACCTCCCTTTCTTGGGTAAGGTGTTGGAGCGGGTGGTTGCCTCCCAGCTCCAGGGCTTTTTAGATGACATCAACTACCTAGATCAGTCACAGTCTGGTTTCAGGCCTGGTCACGGCACCGACACAGCCTTGGTCGCCTTGGTGGATGACCTCCGTAGAGAGCTGGACAGGGGGAGTGTGACTCTGTTGGTTCTCTTGGACATCTCAGCGGCTTTCGATACCATCGATCATGGTATCCTTCTGGGTCGACTTTCTGGGATGGGTCTCGGGGGCACGGTTTTGTCGTTGCTCCAATCCTTCCTGGAGGGTCGATCCCAGATGGTGAAGCTGGGAGACGCCTGCTCGGCCCCCTGGCCTTTGACCTGTGGGGTCCTGCAAGGCTCTATTCTGTCTCCCATGCTCTTTAACATCTACATGAAAGCGCTGGGAGAGGTCATCCGGAGTTTTGGAGCTAGGTGCCACCTCTATGCAGATGACACACAGCTCTACTACTCCTTTCCACCTAATTCCAAGGAGGCCTCTCAGGTGCTGGACAAGTGCCTGGCCGCTGTGTCTATCTGGATGAGGAGGAACAAGCTGAAGATCAATCCCGACAAGACAGAGGTCCTCCTGGTCGATTGTAAACCTGACCGGGGTATAGGGTGGCAACCTGTGCTGGACGGGGTTACACTCCCCCTGAAGTCACAGGTCTGCAGTTTGGGAGTCCTCTTGGATTCAACGCTTACGCTTGAGGCTCAGGCGTCGGCGGTGTCTGGGAGGGCTTTCGCACAACTGAGACTCGTGCACCAACTGCGACCGTACCTTGCGAAGGCGGATCTGGCCGGAGTGGTCCATGCCTTGGTCACCTCCAGATTGGATTACTGCAATGCGCTCTATGTGGGGCTGCCCTTGAAGACTGCTTGGAAGCTCCAACTGGTCCAATGATCAGCAGCCAGGATATTAACTGGGGCCCCTTACAGAGAGAGGTCAACCCTCCTGTTCAAGGAGCTCCACTGGCTGCCATTTATTTTCCGAGCCCAATTTAAGGTGCAGGTGCTTACCTACAAAGCCCTGAACGGTTTGGGACCAGCCTACCTGCGTGACCGCATCTCCATCTATGAACCTACGTGTTCTCTTTGGTCATCTGGAGAGGCCCTGCTCGTGATCCCACTGGCGTTGCAAGCGCGTTTGGTGGGGATGCGGGACAGGGCCTTTTCCGTGGTGGCCCCCTGACTCTGGAACACCCTCCCCAAAGACCTTAGACAGGCCCCTACATTGGCTGTCTTCAGAAAGAACTTGAAGACCTGGCTTTTCCAATGCACCTTCCCAGATTAGGAAATTTCCACCACCAAGTCCCATAAGCACTTTATCAGAACCAATGATTGCTGCACATCGCACATCACACTTGCCCTGGAAGCCCTATATACACCTCCTGTCACATCAGCACTTTTAAACTTGTACCCATTGCTCTGGCCTGGCCCAGTTTTATTGTATTTAC
Source organism: Anolis sagrei (assembly GCF_037176765.1). NCBI lineage: Eukaryota > Metazoa > Chordata > Lepidosauria > Squamata > Anolidae > Anolis > Anolis sagrei. The sequence continues at coordinate 35,752,665 of NC_090035.1, forward strand.
TGTATTGTGCCTGTTGTTTATTTTGCTTTATTCTGTTTTTAATTGTTTGAATTGCTTAGATTGTATTGTTGTGTTGTGTGTTGAGGCCTCGGCCTGTGTAAGCTCCATCGAATCCTTCGGGAGATGCTAGCGGGGTACAAATAAAATTTAATAATAATAATAATAATAATAATAATAATAATTAGATGTGGATTGCAGCATTCTTGGGGAATGGAGGTACTTGAAGTCTCATCATCCATGGTCTGTCCTCCTCAAATGTGCACCAGGATGTAGAGTGGGTTATGGGGGCTCTGTGTGCCAATTTGGCCTTGATTGGTCATTGGATGAGGGTCACAGTGGTTTCAGTAAGTGAGTAAAGATACTGCATGTCCCATCATCCATGGTCCATCCCCGGCCAAACCACACCAGGACATAAGGTGTGTCATGAGAGGTCTATGTGCCAAGTTTGGTCCTGATCAGTCATTGGATGAGGGTCACAGTGGTTTCAGTAAGTGAGTAAAGATACTGCAAGTCCCATCATCCATGGTCCGTCCCCGGCCAAACTACACCAGGACATAAGGTGTGTTATGAGAGGTCTATTGTGTGGCAAAGGCATTCTTTATCAGTTATGAGTTAGTGAAGGTACTGAAAATCTCATCGTGCATAGTCCATCCGCCTCCAAACAGCACCTAGATGTAGATCAATCATTGGATGAGGGTCGCAGTGGTCTCAGAAAGAGAGGTAAGGTACTGCCAGTCCCATCATCCAGAGTCTGTTCTCCCCCAAACATCACCAGAATGTTGAGTTGGCCATGGGACCTCTCTGTGCAAAGTTTGGTCTTTATTGGTATTTGGATGAATGTCTCGACCTTTTCCTGCATCTCTCTCGACCTTTCGCCTGCATCTATGGCAGGCATCCTCAGAGGTTGTGGGACAATTCATTCTATGAACAGAAAGATGGAGTAGCGATGGGGAGCCTTCTCAGCCTAGTCATAGCAATTTCTACATGGAACACTTTGAAAAACAAGCCCTGAAAATGAAGTCAAACATGACCCGTGTGCCGTTATGCCCAGACGCTTTAAAATAAAACTTTGACGTGCTGCTATCTAGGTCTGGGCGAACTGCTGGGGTCTTTCTTTAGAAGATTGAGCTTTCTTGAATAACTGAGTCCACTTCAAGTTTAAAACATCAAACAAGGTATTTATTCACAAAGTCCTGGTAGACTTGGCTCAGCTTATCAATATTACAAAACAAACAGTCAATTGGGGTTCAATAATTGAGGCAATCTTTCTCCAAAAAGGGTATAACTTTCTCCAAAAAGGGTATCTCTATAACTATCTAGATAATCCTCTATAACTATCTAAATAGTTCTCTTTTAATCTATCTATCTCCAACTAAATAACTCAGTCAAACTCAATTGTTTTCTATCTATGACTCAATTACTCAATAAATCTATCTATCTATCGGTCTCAATTGTTTTTACAATGGTATCTTCGGAGGTACCTGTCTGCCAACAGTACATCATGGATTCTTCCTTAAGTCTGAAGGGGCAGGGAGACCTCCAAAGTGGATGCTTCCACCCTGGAAGCAGGGGCAGGCCCAAAGAGCTACTCTCTGGCCAATCACTGCAGAGAGCCCGCAAACCAGCCGTCCTGCCTCTGGCTGCCAACTTTTTAGGCCTTGCAGAGGCTGCAGCAGCCTGGGAGAAACACAAGGAGAGGCTGTTTCCAGCAACTTAAAGGTAATGCAAAATCCATGCTCCTGGGAGATGGAACAACCCCCCCCCCCCATAAAAGACTTAAAAGTAACTTATAGTTTTGCTAAGGACAAGGACACAAGACTGGGCAATAAGGGTTAAGCCTTGGTCAATTTGCCAAGACACTAACAACAAGAAGGACCCTTCCCATGTTAAATAGTGTGTATCATTTAATCAAGGTTTTTATGCCTTATTTTCATATATTTATAGCAGAAGTTAACAGATTTATTACTGAGAAACCGCCTCCCTTTACACTTAGAAGTTCAAGAGAGTACATAAGTGTATTTTTTTTCTGGCTTTGGAAAAAAATACACTTATGTACTCTCTTGAACTTCTATGGGACTTTTTCCCTTCTGAAGGACTCTTTTGCCCCACATCAATGCCCCATTATGGGCATACTTTCTATCCAGATAAATATTATGAACTATGGACTTATATTGAGCCATGATCAAGGCTCTTATCAATTTCTCTATGGGACTCTGGTGGGAGGGATAAGTGGGTATGTTTTCTATATCATGATTTCTATATTTCTCCCTGTGTATCTGACCTCTTCCTTACCCTTTTGCCCAATTCCCTTTTATTGAAAAATGTATAAAAATATAAGCAGCCACCCTCCGCGACCCTGGAAAGAAGGAAATCTTTAGTTGAAAAGACCCTTATCAAAAGACACTTTTTGTATGGATAATAACAATGGATCGTGACCTTTGGGGCTCAGAGTTGGTCCCCCCAGGGGAGGTGGCCGCTTGGCATTGATGATCATATCTCAATAGGACAAAAGGGGCCTTCGGAAAGCCACCCTTTGTCCTGATATGTTAGTCATTTAAATCTTCCTCCATCAAAACTTCAGCCAGATTTCCTCATTGTTCCCATATCTCGGCACCCAGAAAATCTAGATCTGACAGGCTTGCCAGACATCAACGTTTATTGCTTTCAATCATAGGCAATAGGATTGGCTGGCTTGCAGGCCCTTGGGACTCACTGACACTTCCTATCACCATAATCCTCTCACCATAATCCATTGTTTCCCTCTCATCCCACCTCCCTCTCTCCTGATTTGTCGGGAAACCAAGGTGGTAGAAGCTCAGCCATTGGCCCAGGTGCTCAGGAGGCGGCCAAGCCTCCTCCCAGCTGTAGAGCGCCAGCCAATCATCATTGAGCTGGCAGGGGCGCGCGGAGCTGGAAATTCAAACCGGACAGCTCTGTTTTATGTATAAAAAGGCCTTTATTTGTGTACACTGCAATATTTCACCAAGCACATGCTGTGCTTGGCGAAATATTGCTGCTTTGCATCCTTTTCAGCTGGATCGAAATAAAACCAACTCGGTGGCGCTTCCTTCAACTTTGGTGAGATTCCTTTGGGAACTTAGGAAAATCTTTTAAATTGTGGCTTCTCTTTGCTCACCATTGTAGCGAGCCCTCTTTGGTGGGTCCGCAGAGTCTCTCCTTCAGGGCGAAACCCTTTTAAATTTCTCCTCGTTTTCAGAATCAGCAACAAAAAAAAGCCCACTGTATGGTTGAGATATGTGGATGACACTTTCATCATTTGGACCCATGGAGAAGAAGAACTAAGCAGGTTCCTGGACCATCTTAACAGCATCCACCCAAACATCCAATTCACCATGGAAAAAGAAAATGAAGGAAAATTGCCTTTTCTAGATGTCTTAGTCATCCGCAAACCAGACAAACGATTGGATCGCACAGTTTACAGAAAACCTACACACATGGATAGATACCTAAATAAAAACTCCAACCATCACCCAAGTAAAAAAAGAAGCACAATTAAATCCCTGGCAGACTCCACCACAGACATCAGATGAGCTGCAAGACCAAGAACAAGCCACAAGAGTAAAAACCAAGATCCACCCAGAGGAAAAGTATTCTTGCCATACATCGAGAACCACTGACTGCATAGGGAAGCTGATGAAGAAATACAACCTACAGATAATCTACAAACCCACTAAGAAAATCCAAAAAATGCTACATTCAGCAAAGGACAAGAGGGATCCTCTTACCTCTACAGGAGTCTACCATATACCATGCAGCTGTGGGAAAGTCTACATAGGGACCACCAAACGCAACGCCCAAATACGAATTAAGGAGCATGAAAGGCACTACATACTGCTTCAACCAGAGAAATCAGCCACAGCAGAGCACCTGATGAACCAAGCTGGTCACAGCATACTATTTGAGAACACAGAAATGCTGGACCACTCAAACAACTACCATGTCAGGCTACATAGAGAAACCATTGAAATCCACAAGCATGTGGACAATTTCAACAGAAAGGAAGTAACCATGAAAATGAACAAAATCTGGCTATCAGTATTTAAGAACTCTAAAATTATAACAGTAAATAAAAAGCAAAACTCAAACACAGGGGAATTCCAGAGAAGAAACAATCAGGAACAGCTAATCACCTCTCAACAAGGAATTCCCCCAGGCAGAAAAAAAGCCACACCTAAAAACTAGGCCTGGGCGGTTTCGTTCGTTAATTTTGTAATTAGTTAAATATTCGTTATTTTTAGCAATTACAAAACGATTACAAAACATATTTTCAAACCCGGAAGTGTTTTTAAATATCGAAACGGCATCCTCCATCTTTTTTACGGGCTTCCACCTGTTTCGGAAATGATGTTTTAGGGATGGAGGATGCTGGGTGCGCTGGGAGCCAATCCTGCGCTCCCAAGCACCGTGGCTGATTGTGATTGGGCGGGCTGCCCTTTAAAAGCGGCTCCGCGTGGCCACATTGCTCATAGCTGGGGAAGGCGAGGAGACGGGAGGTTCGGGAGGGAGGCTTGGCTTGCATTCATTCATTGCTTGCATTCATTCATTCCCTGGGCTGGGAGCAGCGGGGAGGCTTTGCCGTTCACTCCACAACAGGGCAAGCATTTTTAAATATTTCTGAAAAATATCTTTCTTTTATTCTTAAAAAAATTCAAAAAATATTCTAAAAAAAGAAAAGACCCTTGTGTGCCTGTGTGTGTGAGTTTGTCCCTGTCCTGTGGTTGTGTTTGCTCCACAACAGGGCAAGCATTGTTAATTTTCCATTTTTAAATATTTCTGATAAATATTTCTTTTCTAACGAATCGATTCGTTGCCACCTTAACGAATCAACCCCCGTCTTCATAACAAAGTTTCAGAGGTGATTTGCGCGTGCGCGGGGGGTCCGCCATCTTAACGAATCGATTCATTAATATTAACGAAATTTCGTAAATACTGAACTTTTTTAAAGGAAAATTTTGTAATTATTTTAAATATCGAAATGCAAACCCCCCCCCCCCCAAATACAAATCGATTTTAGAAACAAATTTTTGCGTTGTTACCCAGGCCTACTAAAAACTATCAAGCCATCAAATGCTAATAAAGGTGGCCAACTGAAGCATTCACACCTAGCTCCACCAGACAAGAGCTCTTTCTCCCACCCTGGACTTTCCACAGATATATAAACCCAAGTTTCCTAGTTTCCAACAGACCTCACAACCTTTGAGGATGCCTGCCACAGATGCAGGTGAAATGTCAGGAAAGAATGCTTCTAGAACTAGGCCATACAGCTTGAAAAACCTACAACAACCCAGTGACTCCAGTCATGAAAGCCTTCAACAATACTATTGGGCAATATTCAGTGTGCCTTCTCTAGCTAGGGCTTCAGGAGTTCCTTCACAAAACTGAATTGTAGCATTACCATTAACTGTCAGCCGCAAGGAGAGGCAAGCAGCTATACTCCAATTAATGAAGCAGACAAGTTCCTAGGTACCAAATGCAGAAATAAAAGAACAAATAGGGATACACTACAAAAAAGAAGAACAGTTCAACATGTTTCAATAAAAAGGTTAGGTAAAGGTTTTCCCCTGACATTAAGTCCAGTCATGTCCAACTCTGGGGGTTAGTGTTCATCTTCATTTCTAAGCCAAAGAGCCGGTGTTGTCAGTAGACACCTTTTAGGTCATGTGGCTGGCATGACTGCATGGGGTACTGTTTTCCTCCCAGCAGAGACAGTATCTACTGATCTACTCACATTTACATGTTTTCAAACTGCTAGGATGGCAGGAGCTGGGGTTAACAATGGGAGCTCACCCTGTCCCATGGATTCAAACCACCAACCTTCCGGTCAGCAAATTCAGCAGCTCAATGTTTAACCCATTGCACCACTGCGGCCCCTGGGATCAGCTCTTTCCTAGTTCAAACTTTGATTGGCTTGTTCACTGCGGACACATTGCTGCAACTCAACAGTGAAAGTGTATTTTTTTGTGCGGCTCCCTTTCTTCCTCCTGCCAATATTGCTGCTAAAAAGCTTAGAGCTAGAAAGAGGAAAAAACAGCCTTTGTAAAAGGAGTTTCTCCATCAGAAGTTTTGTTAACCTCAGTGCTTCAGTTATATAATTATATGTGTACTCTTCTGTCTGTATTTTGTTCAAAACCTGGTATAAACATGATGCAAAAAACCAATGTTTACATCTTTCAACCAGTCACTTCATAATTCTAGGGCTGGCCCTGGTAGCAGGACTTTTGTCAGTGGTGGCCCTTTGTTTCATGCCTTCCTGCTCTTACTACTGCTTCTGTTTGCTTTTGCTCTCCCTTACTCAGCTGGAGTTGGGGTGAGAAAAGGGAGAAAAGTATGTGGCAAGCTGGTCTTTCAGTGAATGCAACCACTTTTAAGCCATGAGTGTGTGTGTGTGAAGATAAAGAAATGATTAAAACATTTAATGTAACTTTGACCAGATTCATTCTGAGATGAAGGGAACAGCAGTTCCATCCTACATACAAGACACCGAGTATGCTCAAAGAAGAGCCTGATGACAGCAAAGACAATCAAAGCACTTTTGTCAGTTAAAAGCAAGGCAATTTCTTGTTCTCAAGAAAGGAACAGCAGGATCTCTTTTGCAGATTCTTTTCTTTTGCACAAGAGACAGCTGAGAGGCAAATGGGTATCTTGGGGATATCAAATGGAGGCTGCTTCCATCAGGAGACAGAGCTGTTCAGGTTCAACTTTTCTTCAAGACTGCATCTCTTTCTACGAACCAGCAGGCGCTCTTGAGATTGACAGGGGAAGCTTTACTCTTGGTCCCACCACCGTCTCAAGCGCAGTTGGTGGGGATGAGAGGGCCTTCTTTGTGGTGGCTCCACGGCTCTGGAATACCCTCCCAAAAGAGATTAGATTAGCCCCCAACCTTCAATCCTTGCATTCCAACTTGAAAACATGGATGTTCAGACAGGCCTTTGACCTTGAATAGGCTGAGTGGGCCCATATGAAGCTGACACTTGGCACCTGTGAATTCACAACAACAAAACTTTATTTATATACCATTCTATCTCCCCGAGGGGACTCAGACTGGTTTCCAAGTTACATCATCAATACATACAAACAACATAAACATAAAATTAACAAAGTAATATAAGCATAAAAACACAATAGCACATTTATATTTAAAATATTTAAAATAATCCTGCCTGTTCAAGGCAATTTAAAAAGGAAGGCAGTTAGTTTTATCTACTGTTGTTTAAAAATGGCATTGTTTTGATTTTATGCTAACGTGTTGACAGGGGGTTGGTGTTATCATTTTATGTGACTTGTTTTATACTTTTGTACCGTTTTTACCGGTTGTATGTTATATGTTATATGTGCACCTTGCAGTGCTTTGTAAGTCACCCCGAGCCCCTTTGGGGAGATGGTGGTCGGATATAAATAAAGTATTACTACTACTACTACTACTACTACACAGTATGTCACAGCAAATGAGATCTATATGCTGGATTTCGTATCACAAAATCACAAGTCGAAAACTGGTGATGTCTGGTGTATTATGTTCCAAAACTTTGTCAGTCTGAATTAGAATGTCCCACAGTATTTTTGGTGTTCGCTTTCCATGATCTTTGCAGGTTTATGATCCCACCAGTTTTTTACTACTGGCAGGTGGTACTTGTGACATAAGTTCCAATGCATCATTTGGGCCAACGAATTGTGCCTCTGTTTGTATTATTATTATTATTATTATTATTATTATTATTATTATTATTATACTCCTGGTCAGTCGGAAGACAGATAGGGATCCAGTCTGTGTTGAATGGGAGTCACACTCTCCCTGAAGACACAGGTACACAGTCTGGGTATCCTCCTGGACTTGGCACTGAATCCGGAGGCCCAGATGCCACCGGTGACCAGGAGAGCCTTTGCACAATTAAAAGTAGTGCACCAAGTGCGGTCATTCCTTGAGAAGCCAGATCTGGCCATGGTGGTACATGCCATAGTCATATCTTGTCTTTATTATTGTAACACGCTCTACCTGGGGTGGCCTCTGAAGAGCGCTTGGAAACGTCAGGTGGTCCAAAGAGCTGCAGCCAGGTTTCTCACTAGGACTGGCTACAGGGAGCAAACAACCCTCATATTGCCGCAATTCCACTGGCTGCCAGTCTGCTTCTGGGCACAATTCAAAGTGCTGGTTATGACCTTTAAAGCCCCTAGATGGTTCAGGTCCAGGCTATTTGACTGACCACATCCCCTTGTATGAACCTGCCCAGGACTTGAGATCTCCAGGAGAGGCACTTCTGTCAGTCCCACCTCCATCTCAAACTTTGTTAGTGGGAATGAGAGAACAGGGCCTTCCTTCTTGGTGGCTGCCCCTCGACTCTGGAATTCCCTTCTTTCCTGGGAAGCCAGAAATGTTCCCTCTTCTGTCCTTCCAGCAGCAGCCTAAAACCTTCTTATTCAGACGGGCTTTTAAAGAAGGTTTATAAGATCAAGTCAAAGCTTCTAGCTTTGAATGTTTTAATTGATTTTTAACTGGGATTTTAAATATACAGTTTATATGTAATTCTGTTTAATGTTTTTATGTTAAGCCACACTGAGTCTCTTTCGGGAGAGATAAAGCAGGGTATACATGATATTGTTGTTGTTTTTGTTAGTTTGTACTTTCCAATGTTGCTATTCTGTATAGCAGCTGTATGGCATGACATATCTCTGCATCCACAGATATTTATGTATGTGATTCTGGTGTTCTAGCTGTTACTTTTGATCAACAGAATGCGTTGCAGTGACTGGCATCCTGTGAGTTCTGATAGTCTATGCTCAATTTTAAATATCATAACCCACATTTTGGAGGAGCCCCCAGTGGCACAATTGGTTAAACGTTTGTGCTGGCAGGTCTGAAGACTGACAGGTCAAAGATTTGAATCTGGAGAGAGAGCAGATGAGCTCCCTCTGTCAGCTCCAGCTCCCCATGTAGGGACATGAGAGAAGCCTTCCGCAAGGATGGTAAAACATCAAAACATCCGGATGTCCCCTGGGCAAAGTCCTTGCAGACGGCCAATTCTCTCACACCAGAAGCAACTAGCAGGTTCTCAGGTCGTTCCTGACATAGAAAAAAAGCCCCACATTTTCGGTTGTTGCAGACATCACAACTGCCAAATATTGAAGTTGATTCGATGGCAAACAATGACAACTCCATTATCATAAGCCAATGTCCTGATAATGTGAGCAGATGAAGTTGCCATTACTACAGAACCAAAGGGCCAGACAAAAAATGGGCAACCAACTTATCAAACCAATGTGCTTATCCAATGTGCTTATCCAAGATAACTGGATATTGTTCCTCTCTTTGTTTAAAAGCCCCATTCAGGCAGCATCTAATAAAAATTGTATCAGATCCCCCCATGGAGATGAAAGTATCTTTTACTTTCAATAGGAAATGAAAAAGATGCTAACTGGATAACGAAACCCAAGTCTCAGGAAAGCACAGTGACAAGAAAACAAAGTTTTCCAAATTAGCATCTCATAATCCTAGGAGTATAGATACAAACTGGGAGAAAGGAACCGATAACATAGGCATTGAGGACCAGAATCCTGGAGATATCAACTAGTAGTACAGCTACTTTTGCACTGAATATGGCACCCAAATGTTAAAGGGCTTGCCCCCTTTCCTGAGATGCCACCTCAGCTTTTAACATATTCACACTGATGTAGAAGACCAATTATAGTAATGAGACAAATGCAAAAATTGAGTTTTATAGTTTTACTTATTATTTGATCACTGTGTCTCCCTCTGATTCCTTTGTTTCACAGTCTCTAAACCTATTATTGGACTTATCTGGGCACCACAATTCAAGAGAGATATTGACAAGCTGGAATGTGTCCAGAGGAGGGCGACTAAAATGATCAAGGGTCTGGAGAACAAGCCCTATGAGGAGCGGCTTGGGGAGCTGGGCATGTTTAGCCTGAAGAAGAGAAGGCTGAGAGGAGATATGATAGCCATGTATAAATATGAGATGAAGCCACAGGGAGGAGGGAGCAAGCTTGTTTTCTGCTTCCTTGGAGACTAGGACGCGGAACAATGGCTTCAAACTACAAGAGAGGAGATTCCATCTGAACATTAGGAAGAACTTCCTGACTGTGAGAGCCATTCAGCAGTGGAACTCTCTGCCCCGGAGTGTGGTGGAGGCTCCTTCTTTGGAAGCTTTTAAGCAGAGGCTGGATGGCCATTTGTCAGGGGTGATTTGAATGCAATATTCCTGCTTCTTGGCAGGGGGTTGGACTGGATGGCCCATGAGGTCTCTTCCAACTCTTTGATTCTATGATTCTATGATTATCAGTTTTTCTCATGACACACTGACCACTTTTATATTGTTCATCTGCTAGTTGAACTGGTTCTGTACATAAACCACTCATGCCTCTCATTTAGCCTTCAACAATCCTACAGCAAGATAGGTGTTTTCAAGACAGCTTATGAGAGCTTGAAGCTAAAAGAAGATACATCAGATTGAGGATTTATTTAAACGTGCAATGACAGTTATTTAAACTTTGTAAAATATCTGTTGCTTTCAGAATATTTTTTACCATAGCTAAGCACTGGGCTTTATCATCATCATCATCGACTATCACTCGCGGCCCAGTATAATTTCCTTCCAAGAGTCTTGGTGGTGGGTCCGTAGGTGACTGTTCTTTCACAGTGACATTTCCAGGTGGAAGGGGGTTCCAACAAGGGTTGGTTTGACGTGCCCTCCTCTTGACACATTTCTCCATTTTACCCTCCATTCATGCCTCTTTGAATTCCACAGCATTGTTAGTAACAGCTGACCTCCAGTTAGAATGTTCTAGGACCAGAGTTTACCAGTTCTGAGTGTCTGAGCTACATTTTTAAAGTTAGCTTTAAGCCCATCTTTAAATCTCTTTTTGGTGTTCTATTTTCCATTCTTGAATTGAGGTTAGAGTAACTGTTCTAGAGATGGTGATCAGGAATTTGGACAATATGGCCAGTTCAGCCAAGTTGATGGTGGAGGATCATGACTTCAGTGCTGGTGGTCTTTGCCTCTTCCAGAACACTGACATTTGTCCAACTGTTTTCCCAAGAGATTTGCAGGATTTTTCAGAGGCAATGTTGATGGAATAATTCCAGAAGTTGAGAGTGGCGTTTGTAGATGGTCCACGTTTCACAGGCATATAACGGAGTTGGGAGAACAATGTTTTATAAACAAGCACCTTGGTATCCCTATGAATGTCCCAATCCTAAGCTCTCTCTGCTTCATTCAGAAAAAAAATGCTCCATTTGCAGAGCTCAGATGGTATTGTTTTTCTGTGTCAATGTTGACTTTTGTGGGGATGTGGCTATCAAGGTAGCAGAAATGGTGAACATTTTCTAACATTACACCACGAAGCTGGATTTTCCCAGTGGTTAGAAGGGAGATACCTCAAAAGCTTCCTCAGTCTGTTCTTTTCCTTTTTTGAAAAGGGTGATGATAGTGGCATCCTTGAAGTCTGCTAGGATCTTCTTGGACAACCACATTTTTTCAATGAGCTGGTGGAGTTGTGTCAGCTCAGGCCCACCTCCTTTAAAGATTTCAACAGGGATCCATCAAGTCCTCTGGCTTTGTTATTTTTAATTGGTTGATGGCTTTCACAGAACAATAGAGAAAGCAATATACTACCAAAAATTATTTATTTATTTATTTTGAGGTTTTATATACCGACCCTCTCACCTTCAAAGAGGGATTCGGACCGGTTCACAACATGTGTTAACATACGAAGAATATACAATAACAACATAATGCCATTTCATTACACGGTTAAAATATCAGCACTATACATGTTAAAACATTATCATCACAGTTAAAAGAGCCAAATCATCCGACACCATCACAATACCATTCATCATCCTCCTTTCATGAGGGCAAAGAATTAAATCAGTTGTCAAATGCCGCGTTCCACAACCAGGTCTTTGTTAGTTTCCTAAACGTCATGAGGGAGGGGCAGTTCTGATCTCTAATGGCAGGGAGTTCCAGAGTCGAGGGGCCACCATCGAGAAGGCCCTGTCCCTCATCCCCACCAGCCGTGCCTGTGAAGGTGGAGAGACCGAGAGCAGGGCCCCTCCAGACGATCTTAGTGGTCTTGATGGTTTGTAGGGGAGAATACGTTCGGAGAGGTAAACAGGGCCGGAGTCATTTAGGGCTTTATAGGTTAACACCAGCACTTTGAATTATGCTCGGAAGCTAATCGGCAGCTAGTGGAGTTCGAGTAACAGTGGAGTGGTGTGCTCCCTGTACCCAGCACCTGTTAGTAATCTGGCTGCTACGCGTTGTACTTGCTGCAGCTTCCGGGCAGTCTTCAGAGGCAACCCCACGTAGAGAGCGTTGCAGTAATCTAAACGGGATGTAACCAAAGCGTGTATTACCGTGGCCAAGTCAGCCCTCCCAAGGTACGGACGCAGCTGGCGCACAAGCTTTAATTGTGCAAATGCTCCCCTGACCACCGCTGAAACCTGAGGTTCCAGGCTCAGCAATGAATCCAAGAGAACTCCCATACTGCGTACCTGTGCTTTTAGGGGGAGTGTGACCCCGTCCAGCACAGGCTGTAACCCCGTACCCTGTTTGGTCTTATGACTGACCAGGAGTACCTCTGTCTTGTCTGGATTTAGTTTCAATCTGTTGTCCCTCATCCAGTCCGTGACAGCGGCCAAGCACCGGTTCATGACCTGAACAGCCTCCTTAGTGGCAGGTGGAAAAGAGTGATAGAGTTGGACATCATCTGCGTACAGATGACATCGCACCCCAAAACTCCGGATGATCTCTCCCAACGGCTTCATGTATATGTTAAACAGCATAGGGGACAAAACTGAACCCTGCGGGACTCCACAGTACAATGGCCGCGGAGTCGAGCAGGTGCCCCCTAAAGACACCTTCTGAGAACGACTCTCGAGGAACGACTGGAGCCACTGCAATGGCCCATTCCTGCGAGGCGTCTCAGAAGGATACCGTGGTCAACGGTATCAAAGGTCGAAGAGAGGTCCAGCAGAACCAGCAGGGACACACTCCCCCTGTCCTATTCCCAGCGAAGATCATCCACTAAGGCGACCAAGGCTGTCTCAGTACCATGTCCCGGCCTAAAGCCAGACTGTGATGGATCTAGATAGTCCGTGTCCACCAGGAATTCCTGGAGTTGCGAGACCACCACACGTTCCAGGACTTTGCCAAATAGGGGAGATTGGAAACTGGCCGAAAGTTGACGAATTGAGTGGGGTCTAGTGATGGTTTTTTCAACAGCGGTTTGATGACAGCTTGTTTTAAGCTGGCTGGAATCTTGCCTTCCCGAAGGGAAGCATTAACCACCACCTTTACCCACTCTGCCAAACCCCCTCTGGCTTCTTTTACCAGCCAGGAAGGGCAGGGGTCTAGGATGCATGTGGTGGGCCTCGCCTCTCCCAGAACCCTGATGACCTCGTCGAGTTGAACAGATCGAAACGAATCCAACAAAAGTGGACAAGCAGATGCTTGAGTTACATCCTCAGAGACTGCAATTAATGTGGTGTCAAAGCCCGCGTGGATCAAAGCGACTTTGTCCGCAAAGTACTGAGCAAATGCTTCACAGCGTGCTGGCAAGTCGTCAGGGGACCCACTCAAGGTGGGATTCAACAACCCTCTGACTACTCGGAACAGCTCTGCCGGACGGTTCCTTGTGGACGCAATATTGGCCGAGTAGAAAGCATTTTGCACGGCCTCTATTGCCGCGCCATACGCCCTTAGATAAAGGCGTAGGCGTGTTCAGTTTGGCTCACTGGGCTCTTTCCTCCACACGCTCTCTAGCCACCTCTTTGTTCGCTTTAGCTCCACCAGCTCCTCATTGAACCAAGGGGCAGGTTTTGCTTGGCGACTTAAGAGGGGGCGCTCCGGAGCAATCGTGTCTATTGCTCTAGTCAACTCCCTATTCCAGTAAGTGACCAGGGCATCGACAGAATCACCATCCAAGGCAGCAGAAACATCCCCAAGAGCCATCAGGAGTTCTTCTGGATCCATAAGCCTCCTGGTGTGGACCATCTTAATGGGTCCACCACCCCTGCGGAGGTTAGAAGTTGCGGCAAGTCTAAACTTGATCAGGTGGTGGTCAGTCCATGGCAAAGGGGAGATTGATAACTCCTCCACACCGCCACCTTCTTCCCAGCCCTGACAGAAGACCAAGTCAAGTGTGTGTCCAGCACAGTGGGTAGGGCCAGATATTAATTGGGACAACCCCATAGTTGCCATGGCAGCCATGAAGTCATGAGCCGCTCCTGAAAGAGTGGTCTCTGCATGGACATTGAAGTCCCCCAGCACTACAAGCTGCCGGGACTCCAATGCCAGGCCCGAGACCAACTCTGTAAGCTCAGGTAGGGCGGCTGAGGTGCAGCGGGGTGGTCGGTACACCAACAACAGCCCTATTCTGTCCCGGTCTCCTAGCCTCAGGTGGACACATTCAAACAACGTCGACTGTAAGGGTGGGCCCCTGACCAAGGAGATGGAATCTTTATAGACTATTGCAATTCCGCCTCCCTGCCCCCTGGATCTTGGTTGGTGTTGCACGGCATAACCTGGTGGGCAAAGCTGGGTGAGATTAACCCCTCCAGCCTCGTCCAACCAGGTCTCCGTGATGCACGCCAGGTCTGCCTTTTCATCCAGGGTTAAATCCTGAATGGTTGATGTTTTACAATTGACAGACCTGGCGTTCAACAGCACCACCTTTAATCCAGGAAGACCGTCTACCTTGGTACCCAAGTTTACCATGTCGGGAGAATATTTTGGAATTTTTCTTAAGGTTTGCTCACGAATTGGCCGAATTGGTTTTTTAACTCTCCCTTTCATCACCTCGATGGGGGGCCCCCAAGCACCGGAACTCCCTCCCTTCCTCTCCCCTCTATCATTCTCCACATCCTGGTAGTTCACTAGTGTGCTGTTATATGATATGTCAATAGCCCGGGCAGTTATTAAACCATCATTTTCGCCATTATTGTAGTTCAATTCCTCCACCTTATAAAACCATCTCCAATTTTCCCCGGCCATTCGACCATTGTTGGGAATTATTATATAATACACGATGTAAAGTGCAAATGCAAAATTAAAGTGATCGCACAATAGTACCATTGATATTAGTAACTAACAGAGATCTCACAGTTAATTAAAGTGCTGGAGTGCTAACAAGTCATCTTTCGCAGCAGTGCAATGGGGGATTAGACTACAGAGGTATTCCTACACAGTGCAATTCTTTTTGGCAAGAAATTGGCAGATTGGCAGTATAATTGACATTAGGTAGGGGCATAGGAAAAAAGTGCCAGGTGCAAGTCACAGTAGCTTGAGAGATATTCACAGCAGGACCTCGGGCTCCAGGAGGGAGCCGTATAGTTCCTCTACACTCAAATTACTGCATTTACATCGATTGTAATGTGCACCTCAATTCTTATTTTTTGTTGTTGAATGTAATGCAGGTCTTCCCATTGCCTGTCAGCCATTCTGCTGTCTGCCTTGAAACAGCAGACAGGAAAGTGGAAGGTGTGCCTCTCCATCAGGCCAAAGCTGGTGAACTCACCAGTCTCGGCCTGACAGATAGGTGGCAGTTTCCCAACTAAGCCCTCATTCACAAGGTTTTCAAACTCGAGATTTTGAAGGCCTCCTGAATGAGGGCAGTTGGGAAGCTGTGCCCCTTTGTCAGGCTAAGGCTGGTGCATTCACCAACCTCACCCTGACAGAGGGTCGTAGATAGGTTTACATTAACAATTCTAGCATGCCATCAAATGTAATGCACTTACTTACTTACACGATACCTCGTAGTCCGAGGATGATGGTCCTCCAAGGTTAGTGTTCTGACGGTGGGTCCGTAGGTGACTGTGGAGCCCTATTCTTGATCTACATCTTCTCCAACAGTGAGGGCATTGGTTTCCAGGTGGAAGGCGGTCCCGGTCGGTGTTGGCTTGACACACCTTACTCTTGGCACGTTTATCTCTTTCGCCCTCCCATTTGTGCCTCTTCAAATTCGACAGCACTAATGGTCACAGCTGACGTCCAGCTGGAGCGCTCAAGGGCCAGGGTTTCCCAGTTCTCAGTGTCTATGCCAGAGTTCTGAGGTTGGCTTTGAGCCCATCTTTAAATCACTTTTCGTGTCCTCCACCACTCTGTTTTCCATTCTTGAGTTCGGAATAGAGCAACTGCTTTGGGAGACAGTGATCGGGCATCCGGACGTGGCCAGTCCAGCGGAGGTGATGGCGGAGGACCATCGCTTCAATGCTGGTGGTCTTTGCTTCTTCCAGCATGTTGACATTTGTCCGCTTGTCTTCCCAAGAGATTTGCAGGATTTTTTGGAGGCAGCACTGATGGAATCGTTCCAGGAGTTGCATGTGATGACTGTAGACTGTCCACGTCTCGCAAGCGTGTAGCAGGGTTTATAAACAGGCACCTACGGATGTCTACTCTAATCTAATGTGCACCTCACTTTTGGCTATGTAATTTAACCAGAAAAAGTGAGAATTAGAGTTGAGTAAATATGGTGTACTGTTCTCCCAAATTCAAAACCACAATTCTTAATGGCTTACTCATGAGTAAGCACATGGAGGATTATTCTCCCCTCCCTTCCTTGCTTAGGGGAGTGAGGTCTCATGCTTGTGCTCCTGTCCCGGTGCTCTTTCTATTCACTAGTGCACTCTTCTCCTTTGACTCCACAAAACTGTCAGGGATGTTGTTATGGGATACAGCTACTAGTGCTAGAACTTAGGCCTGCCATTGTCATCCTGTTCCTCAGGAACGAATGAATTTTATTACAGTTTCAGACCAGGAGGAGTCAAAGTTTAGTGGCACATTGCCTCCAGAGCCAGACAAGGATCCAGAACAGAAATGTGAGCATGTGGGCTTACCTGATGAGGGGTGATGGCAGCAGTTGCAGCAACAGAAGGTGAGACAGGAAACCCTTACATAGCAGCTCTTGATTCTGCAACCTTCTCTCTCACAGTCCTATACTTTGATTTTTGTCCTTCAAACTTTTTCAAGAGAAGGAATACAGCTGCAAACTCATTTCCAAACGCAGGCTGTCAATTGCATCTCTTTTGCTGTCACTCAAGAAGCTTATTTTTCCAGATTTGCCATAGAAATATTATCACATTTCTATGGCAACAAATGTGTATACTCAGAGGTGGTTCCTGTTAGGATAGAAAAATTGACACAAGTCCCTGGGACAAGCAGAGAAACAAATGTGGTGCCAACAAAAGATGGATCTGGGACACATTAATGGCAGACACTACCCTGTGCAGCAAAGGTTGCCTATGGTGAAGGACATATGCATGATAGATGGAGCAGATAGGAAGGAAATAGGTTTGAGTTGGCCCAATATAGCAACAGCAAGTGTGCTTCTCCTAGTGTTATTTTAGGACCCTTATATTGTAGTGTAAGGGAAAGTACGTATATTTTCAATGCCTGCTCTATTAGGCATAGCAAGGCAACCATCTCAAAATACATATACTGTATGTCAATGAAGAGCAGACTTCTAACCATTTTTTCTAAATGTCCTGGCTGCTCCCCTTGGTGGAGGAAAGAGATGTCTATCCTATATGTCTGGTGTGGCACCTTTTAAATTAGCCAGAAGTCTTCAATAGCAGGTTATTCTTATCTCACTACCAGGTTTCAACTATTTGGATAGCAAAACATCTTGGGCGAGCCCTAAACATTGTTGAGTAAAGAAACAGCAACATTTCTATTTAGTAGTTTACAAAGGAACTATGTTAATGTAACAGATTTGCTTATTCAGTGGCTTCTTGCATCGATGGCAGGTGCCTATTGAGACAGGATTCCTCCCTCCCCATGTTGAAATGGCAGCTGGAATGGCACTGCAATGTAAATTGCAAAAAGGATAAAGCTTTTTATTGCTTGAGTCAGGCTAACTGAAGGATCATCCTACACAAGCCTGGTCAAACCCCAAGTACTTTTTATAGGTTTTTATTTCTGTCTTCATAGGTGATTAAAAGGCACAGTGAGATTAAAAGGCACAGTGAGTGCCCTGGTGGCACAGTGAGTTAAACCGCTGAGCTGCTGAACTTGCTGACCAAAAGGTCAGCAGTTTGAATCCAGGGAGTGGGGTGAGCTCCCACTGTTAAGCCTCAGCTTCTGCCAACCTAGCAGTTTAAAAACATGCAAGTCTGAGTAGATCAATAGGTACTGCTATGGAGGGAATGTAATGGCGCGCCATGCAGTCATGCCGGCCACATGACCTTGGAGGCATCTACAGACAACACCTGCTCTTTGGCTTAGAAATGGAGATGAGCACCTGCCCCAGAGTCAGCCACATCTAGACTTAATGTCAAGGGGAAACTTTTATCTTTACCTTTATCTTTGGTCAATGGTTCTCAACCTGCGGGTCCCCAGGTGTTTTGGCCAATATCTCCCAGATATTCCGGTCAGTTTACCAGTTTATCATTGAAGGCTTTCATGGCTGAAATCACTTGGTTGTTGTTTTTTTGGGCTATATGGCCATGTTCTAGAGACATTCTCTCCTGAAGTTTCACCTGCATCTATGGCAAGCATCCTCAGAGGTTGTGACCTTACCAGCTGTTAGGATTTCTGGGAGTTGAAGGCCAAAACATCTGGTGACCCACAGGTTGAGAACCACTGCCTTAGGTAATCAAATGCATTATCATGTTGTTATCTTCCATCAGTTCCAGTTGACTGCCTTTGTCTCTCTTTAGAAGATATGGATGAAGTATTATTAAATATAATTTATAACAGTGGTTCTCAACCTGGGGTCCCCAGATGTTTTTGGCTACAACTCTGAGAAATCCCAGCCAGTTTACCAGCTGTTAGGATTTCTGGGAGTTGAAGGCCAAAAGCATCTGGGGACCCCAGGTTGAGAACCACTGATCTATAAGATCTCTAGTGAACATGCTAAGTTCCATCTAATGTTACTAATGGTTGGAGATCATAGAAACTTGCATTCCAAACTCCTTCCTGAAACCCTAACGAGCCACTGCTGGTCACTGTTGACAACCATCTGGAAGAGTGGTTCTCAACCTGTGGGTCCCCAGGTGTTTTGGCCTACAAATCCCAGAAATCTCAGCCAGTTTACCAGCTGTTAGGATTTCTGGAGTTGAAGCCCAGAACATCTGGGGACCCACAGGTTGAGCACCACAGGTCTAGAATAACTTAACAAGAAGGAGATTCTTACATTAAATTATCTACTCCAGCAACAGCCAAGTGACAGCTGGGAACAGCTGGTATTCTTTCGGTGATGCCAGCATACATACTTTTTCTTACCTTACAAAATGGAGTATGCAATACTTCCTTCTGTACCAAGAGTGTTAAGAGTAACTTTACATTGTGAACATGTGGTGCTTCTTCTCCCTTCCTTGAGTAAAAGCATCTGGAATTAGTTTAGGTATAGCCATGTAGGTAACCTGATATTGGAAAGATGGCCTGTGCCCTGCAGCTACTGTTACAGAGTGGACAAAGGAAACATTTTCCATTACTCTCCCTATTGTTCTACCAACGCAATGTAGGATCTTGGGTCACTTAATCCGCAATATGTACACATAGCTTTTGTGACTATATACAGTAAGCTCTCAACAAGCAAAGTCTCAATCTAGGTGTCACAGCCTATAACCTACAAATCACCAAATCAATATAAAATATTTTAAGATTAAGCATTCCAAGTGCCATTGCACCAGAAATGTAGTGCCATTGCATAGTTGATTGTGTAAGTAATTTATTATTGCATTTGGCTAACAGTTTATTTTTGGCACCTTAAACCACCTTATCACCCCTTGTCCTTCTGTATCACATATTTGGCTCGTTTTCCAAATTATTTAAAGAATAGGGTAGGCATTTGTTTCCAGAAGCAGAAAGCTTTACTTACCATTACCTGTAGGAGCCTGGATACAGAACAATGAGCTGTTAATCTGTAAGAGATGTGCCAACTTGCCAGAGACACCAACTATGGACTCGTTCTTGGTCTCAATGCAAGCTGAATGGTCTCTTCTTGCATTGAGATCCAACTACAAGAGAAATAAAATCTGCTACAAAATGTAGGTCTGTGATACGAATGTCATCATTTTCATTCTTCTTTATTCTTAAAAGTATATTTTGTCTGAAGGAGTCAGTGAGCTTCAAAAGCTTGCATAGTTTGTTTTGTGCATTTTGTTTGACCAATTGAGGTAGTAAAAGGGTAAAGGTTACTCCTTGACATTAAGTCTAGTAGTGTCCAACTGGGAGATAGCACTCATCTCCATTTCTAAGCCAAAGAGCCGGCATTGTCTATAGATGCCTCCAAGGTGATGTGGCCGGCACCATTACCTTCTCCCCAGAGCGGGACCTATTGATCTACTCATATTTACATGTATTTGAACTGTTAGATCGGCAGAAGCTGGGGCCTACAGTGGGAGCTCACCCCACTCCCTAGATTCAAACTACCGACCTTTCAGTCACCAAGTTCAGTAGCTCAGTGGCTTAACACGCTGTGCCACCAGGGGCTCCGCCAACAGAGGTATCACTTTTTTGGATTTGGTTTTATTTTGCTGTATAGTAAGTTACCCCTGAATGTGTTTTCCCGGATCTAATATTAGAAAAATGCTTGCATCTTTGTTTTCATAAAAGGTTGGGAAAAAATGAATTACTTTTGCAATGCCATACCAGCACAAATAAAGTATACAAACAAGGAAGATTTTTATTAACTTTGTGTAAAACGGTTGTTTCCAGAACTTTAATGAAAATTAAACTTGAAGAGAGTAGCTGCTGCTGCTTTAATAAACTTTAGCCTATTGAACAGATGCTATTTCCTTCTTTTATGCCCTGGATATGATGCAAGAGGAAAAAAGATGATCTAATGTAAATTCTATGTAGCCAAAGAATATAATTTATTTCTTATATTTACTACTTGGTTTTCTAATGTAATTTCTCTGTGATGTGAGGAGAGGGGAAGAATGAGAAAGTATAGGTCTAGGTGCATCATGAAAACAATATATGACAAAAGCAGATGTAAAGCAGTTCATATGCAATTGGTCCAACACACATCAACTTAACATGTCCACATTCTATCTTTCACACACCTGATGTTCACCTAAGTTTAAGCTTTAATATTTTTTTAAAAATGGCACTGGGCCTAATTTCAGGTAGGCATCTTTTGGATTAAACAAAAAAAAAATCATAGAATCTTAGAGCTGGAAGAGATCACAGGCACCATCTAGTGCTATACAGGAACATCCCATCAAAGCACTCCCGACAGACGGCCATCCAGCCTCTATTTAAAAACCTCAAGAGAAAAAGATTCCACCACTCCTAGACAGCATATTGCACTGCCAAACAGCTCTATGTGAAGTTCCTCCTAACGTTTAGATGGAATCTATTGCACCATGCCCTAATCTCTAGAGCGACAGAAAACAAACTTGCATCCTCAATATGACATATTCTCAAATATTTAAACATGGCTATCATATTCCCACTCTTAATTTTTACTCAGATATCTTTTAAGATTTATATCATGGACCTGCTCACAGGTGTAAACATCCTTGACAAATAATGCTATTCCTTCTCCTTTCCTATTTGGCCTATTTCTCATAATTAGGTTGTACCCCTCTTTTACTATATTCTAGTCATGAGACTCATCCCATCGGGTTTCAGTGATGCCAATTACATTATATATGCCTAGTTGTACATTATGAGTTCTAGATCTAATTTCCTGTGCTCTGTTATAGAGACATCAGACTATGGACTGTCCCACCGTTGCTTATTTTTAAGTCTTTTTCAAACTTCTCACTGTTCCGAGTCCTTGTACTGTTCACTATATAACAGCTAAGTATTCTCTTGTTAATTTTCTCCTTTCAAGAATACCGTTTCCCTCCCCCAGATAATTCAGTAGAAAGCCCTACCTATCCTTTACAAAAAAACCCTGATTAATTAAACCTTAGACCAGGGGTCCTCAAACTAAGGCCCAGGGGCCGGATACGGCCCTTCAAGGTCATTTACTCAGCCCTCGCTCAGGGTCAACCTAAGTCTGAAACGACTTGAAAGCCCACAACCCGCCAACTCAGTCCTGATGGCGCTATCTACAAACCAAGTTATTCACTTCTATTATCCTTCTCTTTTCTTAAATTGTCTTTGAAATGGGACCTGGGAAGCAAGGCTCTGCAGCTTCTTACCCACAGCACTGTAATCCGATTGATCTTCCGAAGGGTTTGCCTTGCATTGTTGTTGGGTCCCATATAGACAAAAAGGGAAATACCTCAACAAATCTTCAGCTTCTCTGTTACAACACAGATTTTTGCTCAACTCATCTTGTCAGGCTGGAACCACTGTTCCTCTTTCCCTCAGCAAGGAGTCCTCTACCACCACCACCTGTCTTTTTGGAGGTTTAGCAGGACTTTCCATGTGCTGACTCTTTCATGGGCACCTACATATTCCGAGGACATGTTCTGTTACACTTTTGTTGTTCTGCACTATCACTAATGCTGGAGAGAGTTCAAATGTATTTAGTAGCTCCAAACTCGGGGGATGATTCCTGGTCCTCCTCCTTCTATGATTCTATTTGGTTGTTGTCCTGAGCCACTGTTGCTTTTGCACACAATATAAGTCACTTCTACACATTGCCTTTGTCTGTGTATTTGTCTGTCACTGTTGTTCACTGTATAAAAGGCATTGAATGTTTGCCTGTGTATGTGTACACTGTAATCTACTCTGAGTCATCTCGGGGAGATAGAGAGGAATAGAAATAAAGTGTATTGTTATTATTATTATTATTCCCATTAAAAAAAATCAAAGCTTCAGCATATCAGAATGTAATACTAAGCATTCAAGTAAAATGTGGAGTTTTACTTCGTCCTTTTCATGGCAGATACAACAGACTGTTCGTCTTCCATTACCAATACAATCTTTAGAGTTAGAGCAGGGTATTTGCTTAAATGACCTGGCCAGAGGAGATTGAAAGAGGCATGTCCTTTATTCCTCTCATTTCGCAAGGAAATGCAAAAAAAGATTGAACATGATGTGTTATGTTATTTATTTCACTCCCACTTCGAAGAGTAAGGCTAAATTGCTACTTCCACAGCCTTCTGCATCATACCAGCTTAAATTCAGCAACAGCAAGCCTGATCATATATCTTTTGGGGGAAATGCAAGCAGATTCATGTAAAAAGAACACAGCACACTCACTTTAGTAAAATATTTATTAAGGAAAACTGGCCATTTACAAGTCAAGGTGGAAATAAAAATAGCAAATAGATTTATCAGTGGACTAATTTGCTGCAGTGACTATACCCATTTGCTACTTTGGTACATATGCTGTGCCAAGAGATTCAATGCACAACCCAAGCGTAAGATGTTATGTCCTTCAAAATGACCACTGACCCAAGGGAAGATTGCATTTGACTATGGCTGGGAAGGGAAGAGTGGAGTTCATGAACAGTGGGAAGGCAAGTCTGAAAAGGGGAGCTGCCTTTTCTACTTCCCACATATAATTAAGAACAAGATCATCATGATGAGGCTATCCAAAGCCTAAAATGAAGATATTGCCACCTCTCTTACAATTTGGGTGAGGACAACTGCATTTGTAGAGTCAGACAGAAAAATCTTCCAGACTTATTTTTCTATAGAGTTAGGATGTTTTCAAAAACAAAATCAGATTCACAGGTGTGCAGTCTGTCCGAATTCTGACAGAGAAGTTTCAATTATTCTAATAGGATACTTTGCTTGAGAAATAGACAGAACTGCGAAAGGCATCTTGAGATTCAACAGCCTAGTAAAACTGAATCCTTTTGATTTCTAGACCCATCAATATAGTCACAATGTTTCTTAACTATGAGAAAGAAATGTAGTGCACAACTGGATCTATGACAATATGCGCATTTGAAGCAAAACAAGAATGGCAAAACCATTTCATTTCATTTCATCACCCTCAGATCTGAAATAAGCATCAAGGAGAAAAATGTACAGTTTAGTTCTTGAGTCTAAGTTCTGGCTCTAACCTGGTGGTGAGGGTTGTGGCCAATATGCCATCGCTGTGTTCCATTCCAAGAAGTCAAGATTGTTTATTTTGGCTCATTTACTTTGCCCTTCTCCTCTAAGCCTAACTTACACTAACATTAAGAACAGGGCAAGGTAAATATGAGACTGTTGTTCTTGTTCAATGTCCCTGTCATTATATGTACATTCATTTGGAGAATGCAAAACACACGGAAATAGTAAGTGTCCGAATTTGGCAGTGGGTGGGCTGTGGGCTTATTCCTCGGCAGACGCCATCTTGCACCTCAAACCCCAAGCTTATAGAGAATGCCACAAAACTGGATTGCTTCTTGCGTATAGATTTTTTTCTTGGTTCTGTGAATCATGGTAACACATACTGTGCCAATAAATCAATTATAGCCATCAAGTACCTATCCTAGTAAGCTAACTCACCTTTGTCTTTCCAGGCCTGGGTGATGTCATCGGTCCGATATCCCCTTTATTCCAGAATTACAGGACATGTTTTGCATCATAGTAGCATAGACCCTGCAGGAGATTTCTCTTGCTTCCTCATACAGCAACTTCTGAAATGTCAGGGTTTAACAGCATAACAATTTTCAGTATAGCTGCCATTATAAAAGGGTCTGATCCATGATTCTTGGTCAACTTAGTCAATGTGTTTCATGCAGCTTTTTCTGCATACCTCTTTGATCATTCTGTTCTTAGTCTTCAAATATCAATGGATTCAATTCTGAAAGTTTTCCAAAACAGACAAGGTTAAATTATGGTGCTTATGGTTTGACTCTGTATAAGGATGGGGAAATGTCCAATACTACCAATAGAGTACGTCTACTTTCAATACATGAGAATCAGGAAGAAATTATTTTTTTAAAGAGCCCAATCCACTACCCATAAAAAATCATGAGAAGGAAAGCAAGGTTACTAGCACTTTTTATAGATATTTAGGAACTGAATGTTTCATTGAAAGTAAATAATCCAAAGATGCATCAAGATGTTCAGGATAACTCAAAAGGCCTAGCTATGCTTATTTTCTGAGTGGTCCTCTTAGCCTCAATTAAATGCTGATGTTTGGTCTTGCACATCATGTAAGATGCTTGTTTTCATATCCTATTTCATCAGACTACATATAAACTTATTACAAATTGACTTTATCATGCACGACCTTCTGTTTTGCAATGAAGAACAAATTGATCAACAGGCTGTATAACATCATGGGAGTATGGTGTAACAAGACTGGCAAGAGGAGATGAAGTAGTACAGATTTTCAATAAGCAAGTCTGAACTCTGTTGTCTTTAAACCAATTATTTGGAAGAGGTAAGAATACATTATTGAAGAAAAAGAAGAAGACAATGGTGGTCTCTGTGGAAATGATAACTTGCTTCAATTACACATGGCTTATATAGATTTCCTACTTTAGTGACTCATTCTTAGTTATTATTAACACTAGACAAATGCAACATGAATCATGGTTCCTTTAAAGGTACACTAAACAGTATGGCAAACTAAGCAACTGAATTAAGATACAGATGTTAAGCATGCATTTACTATAAGCTCCCTTGCCAAAGCAGTTGTGTAAAGGACACTTTTAACTGTAAGTGCCCACATACAAAAAAGAAATGTCACTGGAATGTTTGATCAAGAATCTCTCATTAGTTGCAGAAGGGACTATGCACAGTAAGATTCTCTTTCCAAAAGAAGATATTAATATGCTTACTTAATATATTCTTAATTCTGAAGTTACAATTTCACGTTCAAGTTTCAAACAGACATATGTAATTGATCAACAAAAAATAAGGCTGGACAATCTATGGTCTTCCATTAGACCTGGCCAGCAGTTATGGATTTAAGCGTTACAGTCCAACATTTGTCCTAACATATTATAGACTCCAGAATTTAAAATATTAACAGATTTTGAAAAAATACTATTTCTCTTGGAGAATATTAGTGATTTTGTGCATTTTCCTTCTGGGTAGACAGATAGCATAAAACTGAATATTTATCATAATTCAAAACAAATGGATGCTAGCCTTTGCTCAGTGCAAGAAAGCCTGCAGCAAGCATGGGGCACAGTGATTGCCATCCCCTCTCTGTTTACATGATCGTATTATCTATTAAACATTGGACATCTTTGTACAATGTAAATTGTACAAAAGCCAGATGCAAGATTAAAATTCACAAGCAAGCCTTATAAACCACCACCACTATCTTCTTACCTGTAGATGTTGCTTTGGGAATTGAATAAAGCTGAAAGACATTTACATGTGAAGTACTTCAGGACATCTGTTTTGCTGCATATTAAGTGATGACAAAGCTTGACCTTCTGATAACAGGTTAAAAGACAATTTCTACTGCTGTCAAAAAACCATTCCTATAGGAAAGATATACATTTTAACAAAACAGAAAGCTAATTTCTATTGATTGAGTAGGGAAGGTGTAGTTAACCCAAACTTCAACATAAAATCAAAATTTAAAATCTTTGACAAATATGCTGGCATAATTTGAGAAAATTCCATCACAGCAACCCACATTTGCATTGCATAACCAGCTGGTCAATACTGAAAATGTAGATCCATCAACTGACATCACCAATATAAGACAGAATCATAGAGTTGAAAGAGATCACAAGGGCCATACAGTCCAATTCCCTGTCATATAGGAATGTACAACTAAAGTACCCGACAGATGAAAATCCACCCTCTGTTTAAAAGCCCCAGTCTCTGTTTTAAAAACCTCCGGGGGGGGGGGGGGTAGCATAATAGTAACATAGATAGTAAGAGCTTCCTGACAGCTCTTATTGTCAGGAAGTTTTTTCTAATGTTTTGACGGAATCTCTTTTCTTGTAGTTTGAATGTGTTGATCTCTGTCAGCGGTTCTCAACCTGTGTCCCCCCAGATGTTTTCACCTTCAATTCCCAGAAAACCTAACAGCTGGTAAAGTGGCTGGGATTTCTGGGAGTTATAGGACAAAATACCTGGGGACCCACAGGTTGAGAACCATTGCTCTATGTCTTAGTCTCTGGAGAAGTAGAAAACAAAGTTACTTCCCTCTTAATATTTCCTTTCAAATATTGTATACTAATACACAGACATATTTTCAGAATGAAGAAACTCAACAAAATGTGTGGACAGGGAGAAAAGCAATCCAGGAACTTGACGTGAATCTCAAACTGTCTGGTGGATAAACACTGATTGCTTTTTACACCAGAGATCTTTTTAGTACCATGTGATGAAATTCATATAATCAAAAAGGGTGAACATGATGAATAGCATATTTTTACTCAACTTTTGAAAAGTTTGGCTAGTGAAATATAACCATGGTCAATAATTATTTTAATCCTTAACAGAGGGAATGAATAAACCTGTTAGCTGAATTGTTTTCCCTTAGGAATCTGCAACTGAGTATTTACTTTATTGATTGTAAGCAAGAGTAGCTGTGAGTCCGAAAACCAAAATGCGATGACTGCCTACTTCCACATGACCCTTCCTGTCACATCAGATAATCCTCAGCAATCAATCTCTTGCTTCTTGCCCTTGTTATAAGGGCTCAGGTGGGGTGATATTCTTCCTGGCTGTGGCAACAAATGTAGAATACCTAACCCCTGGCCCACATAATATGGTTTACGTCACCCTATTTTAGGTGTAAGCCTCCTAATTTGTTAACAATTTTTTCATCTTCAGTTTCATTTGTTCACTTTGACAACTAATTTATTTGTTCGACAGCTTTTGATTTGTACAGTGATCAAGATTTAAAGTTTGTTCTGCTTCTTGCTAAATTTCTGACCAGTTTTCAGAATTTTTAAAATTATAAAAGTAGAATATGCATTATACAAAGTGGTGATACAACACATAATTTCTCTTTTTTAAAAATCAACATATAAAATTTTTAAATGCCAAATCAACCCCAATATAAAACAGGTACAGCAATTTTTCTAATTTTAAGAGATAGCCAACAATGGGATCACAGTGGGAACAATGGGAACACACTCACAAAACGGCAAAACAACAAAACTCCACAACCCCCCCAACGAAACTTAACCAAAATTCCCATGCCCATAACACAATCCACAAGGTACAAACGTATCTACTCAAAATGAAAAACAACACAACACACTCACAAAATGGCAAAACAACAAAACTAAAAAAAACCCCAATGAAACTTAACCAAAATTCCCATGCCCATAACACAACCAACAAGGGACAAACATATCTACTCAAAATGAAAAACAACACAACAACACACTCACAATACGGCAAAACAACTGAGCATGCGCATTGGCGCCCAGCCGCAAGTTCCCTGGGCGCGCACACAGCCTTCCGGCCAAAGTTCCCTCTGCAGAAGCCATGCCCACCCCAAGCACCGGCAAGCCGCTTCCCGCACACACACACCTCCTGCCGCATGCACACACACAACCCCACGCTCCATCACTCCCACCACTGCCGCACACACACATGCAACCCCACGCTCCATCACTCCCCCGGCAGCCGCACACACACACGCAACCCCACTCCCCCACTGCCGCACACACACACGCAACCCCACGCTCCATCACTCCCCCCGCCGCCACACACACATGCAACCCCACTCCCCCCACCATCGCACACATACACGCAACCCCACACTCCATCACTTGCCTGCCACTGCACACACACACGCAACCCCACGCTCCATCACTCCCCCGCCGCCGCACACACACACGCAACCCCACGCTCCATCTCTCCCCCGCCGCCGCACACACACACACAACCTCACTCCCCCTGCCGCCGCACACACACACGCAACCCCACGCTCCATCACTCCCCCGCCGCCGCACACACACACGCAACCCCTCTCCCCCTGCCGCCGCACACACAAACGCAACCCCATGCTCCATCACGCCCCTGCCACCGCACACACATATACAACCCCACGCTCCATCACTCCCCTGCCCCAATCTTACCTCCTTTTACTTCACGGCACCTCCAAACCCCACCCCGCCCCTTCCCGCCCTGTCAAAATCCAGGAAAGACAGGAAGGAAGGAAAGAAGGAAGAAAGAGAAAAGGAGGTAAAGAAAAAGGGGGAAGGAAGGAAAGTTAGAGAAAGAAGGAAGAAGAAAAGGAAAGATGGAAGGAAAGGAAAGAGAGACAGCAGAAGAGAAAGAAAAAGGGGGAAGGAAGGAAAGAGGTAGAGAAGGAAGAAATGAGATAGAGGGAGGGAAAGAAAAAGGGGGAAGGAAGGAGAGAAGGAAAGAAAAAAGGGAATGAAGGAAGGAAAGAGGGAGTGAAGGAAGGACGAAGATGTAGAGAAAGAGGGAGGGAAGGAAAGAAGGAAAGAGGGAAGAAAGAAAAGAGACCAGAAGAGAAAGAAAAAGGGGGAAGGAAGGAAGGAGAGAAGGAAAGAAAAAAGGGAATGAAGGAAGGAAAGAGGGAGTGAAGGAAGGGCGAAGATGTAGAGAAAGAGGGAGGGAAGGAAAGAAGGAAGAAAGAAAATAGACCAGAAGAGAAAGAAAAAGGGGGAAGGAAGGAAAGAGATAGAGAAGGAAGAGGAGAAGGAAAGATGGGAGGGAAGGAAGGAATTAGGGAAAGAAGGAGAGAAAGAGGGAAGGTTGGCCACAGCAACACGTGGCGGGTAAAGGTTGTTATTTCTATTATTATTATGCTATTATTCCTATTAGACCCTGGGGGAATGGGAGAGGTGTCAGGTCCCAGAGGCAATGCATTGCATTATTGTTATTGTTATGATGGTGGTGAAATAAAAGGGAATAAAAAGTGAAAGAAGGAAGCAAACAGGGAGGAAAGAAAGGCAAAGGAAGAAAGGGGGAGGGAATGAAGGATGAAACCAAGGAGCGAAAGAAGGAAAGAAAGAAAGTAGAGAAGGAAGAAAGGAGAGAAAGGGGGAGGAAAAGGGGGAAGGAATAGGTAGGTACCTCTCTTTCATAATAGTCCAGATATCTACCTCAACTTTAGTAAGTGATGGAGTATGGGGTTGCGTGTGTGTGTGCGGCGGCGGGGGGAGTGATGGAGCGTGGGGTTGCGTGTGTGTGCGGCAGCAGGGGGAGTGGGGTTCCGTGTGTGTGTGCGGCAGCAGGGGGAGTGATGGAGCGTGGGGTTGCGTGTGTGTGTGCAGCTGCCGGGGGAGTGATGGAGCATGGGGTTGCGTGTGCGTGTGCGACTGCCGGGGGAGTGATGGAGCATGGGGTTGCGTGTGTGTGTGCGGCGGTGGTGTGATTGATGAAGCGTGGGGTTGTGTGTGTGCATGCGGCAGGGGGTGTGTGTGTGCGGGAAGCGGCGCACCGGTGCTTGGAGTGGGCATGGCTTCTGCAGAGGGAACTTTGGCCGGAAGGCTGTGTGCGCGCCCAGGGAACTTGCGGCTGGGCGCCAATGCGCATGCTCAGTTGTTTTGCCGTATTGTGAGTGTGTTGTTGTGTTGTTTTTCATTTTGAGTAGATATGTTTGTCCCTTGTTGGTTGTGTTATGGGCATGGGAATTTTGGTTAAGTTTCGTTGGGGTTTTTTTGAGTTTTGTTGTTTTGCCGTTTTGTGAGTGTGTTGTTGAGTTGTTTTTCATTTTGAGTAGATATGTTTGTACCTTGTGGATTGTGTTATGGACATGGGAATTTTGGTTAAGTTTCGTTGGGGGGTTGTGGAGTTTTGTTGTTTTGCCGTTTTGTGAGTGTGTTGTGTTGTTTTTCATTTTGAGTAGATATGTTTGTACCTTGTGGGTTGTGTTATGGGCATGGGAATTTTGGTTAAGTTTCGTTGGGGGGTTGTGGAGTTTTGTTGTTTTGCCGTTTTGTGAGTGTGTTGTGTTGTTTTTCATTTTGAGTAGATATGTTTGTACCTTGTGGGTTGTGTTATGGGCATGGGAATTTTGGTTAAGTTTCGTTGGGGGTTTTTTGAGTTTTACTGTCCTGTTGAACCAACCTAACAGATTTATATAGTGTATATAGATGATGGCTCCATAGAAATATATTAGCAGATTCAGAGAAGTCCTTTCTCGGTATTTATAAAGCACTTAAATGAAAAAGTCAGCTAGATAAGAAGTGATTGTATAAACATTTTCTGATATCCTTCAATGAGTTTGAATCTAAGAGGAGTTTGTTGACATTGAGGTGTCTTCTGTTTAAATGTGAATAGGACTTGGACACTACAAAACAAATCTGTGATTCCAGCCATGAAAGCCTTCAACAATATATATTCTGTAATCCATAATATATAACTCAATATCGTGTATAAATCGATGGCAGGTTTTGGCACCAAAATTACAAATGTTGATATTACCTGTGTATAAGTGAAGGGTCATTCTGTGCAGATGGAAAAGTGTCAAAGCTGCTTGAGGGAGCCAGCATCCAGGCATTCAAAAAAACCCAGAAGTAGTGCCAAAGTGGAGAATTATGGGTTGCTTACCTGTAACCGTAGTTTCCTGAGTAGTCACCTGCGAAATAGCACTTATGGTATTCCTGCGCCAGTGCAGGCCCAGCTTTCGGAACCTTCTAGACTTAAAAAGAAACATTTTGCTCCCCAGTCCCGCCCTCCCCCCCCCCCACGAGTATATAAGGTCCGTGGGCGGGACCAACCGTCAATTCTCTTCCGCCGCACAGCAGCCAGAAGGAAAGCGGCATGACACTCGAGGGGAGGAAGGGAGGGAATGTGCTATTTCGCAGGTGACTACTCAGGAAACTACGGTTACAGGTAAGCAACCCATAATTTCCTGTCGTAGTCAACTGCGAAATCGCACTTATGGTAGACTAGCAAGCTATAGTTAGGATGGAGGGAGTCATGCCACTGCAGAAAAAAGTACATTCCTGCCAAAGCACACATCCCTCCTGGATCTCACATCAAGCTTGTAATGGGATACAAAGGTGCTTGGGGACGCCCACGTGGCCGCCCGACACACCTCCTCCAAGGGCACTCCTCTCAAAAAGGCCACGGAAGTGGCCATTGCCCTTGTTGAATGAGCATGCACCTGCTGCGGCAATTCCTTGCCCGCTAAACGATAGCAGGTGCGAATGGTAGATACAATCTAAGCGGAAAACCGCTGCGACGTGACCGGTAAACCTTTTGTGTCCTTCCTATACTTAAGGAACAACCTAGGGGATTTCCGAAATTCCTTAGTCCTTTGTATGTAGAAGGCCAGTGCCCTTCTGACATCTAACAAATGTAAGTTCTTTTCCAGCGGTGTTTCCGGATTCTGAAAGAATGCCGGAAGAATGATCTCCTGCGAGTTATGAAAACGAGTGGATACCTTGGGCAAAAACGCCAGGTCTGTCTGTAGGACCACCTTGTCTTTATGAAACTTCAAATAGGGCTCATCCATTCTAAGAGCACACAATTCACTCGATCTCCTGGCCGAAGTGATAGCCACTAAGAAGGCTACCTTCCAAGTGAGTGAGGCTAGGTCCGTTGACGCTAAGGGCTCAAATGGAGCCTTCATCAGCGACGAGAGAACCAATTCCAGACTCCAAGAGGGAGTAACCGGAGCCGTTGGCGGTTTGACATTTGCTAGTCCCTTCAGAAAAGCCTTGACCGATAGGTCAACGAAACAGGACGGGAGTCCCGTCTTCCTTCTGGCCCATAAAATGGCCGCCAAATAACACTTTATCGAAGAGTTAGACATGCCTGCCTCTGAAAGGGACAATAAAAAATCCAAAATCACTGAGATAGGTGCGGACTCAGGTTGCACCCCATTTGCTGTTGCAAATCTGCTAAATCGTGCCCACTTGTACGTGTATGAGCGTTTGGTAGATGGTCTGTGAGCCGCGTCAATAATGGCTAGAATAGACTCTGAAAAGGGAGCCTCACGATCTAATCCGGTGGAAGAATCTGCCATGCGGTCAACCTCAGAGTTTGGACATCCGGATAGAGAACCTGTCCCTGTTGGGAGGTTAGAAGGTCCGGCTTGTTCCTGAGTCTCACAAAGACTCTCCCTGACAATTGAAGGAGCGGAGCAAACCACGGTTGACGTGGCCACCACGGCGTCACTAGAATGCAGTGCGCACTGTCCGATTGTATTTTTGCTACTACCCTCAAAAGAAGAGGGAAGGGTGGAAATGCGTAAACTAGGGGACCCTCAGTTCCTGAGGAATGCGTGCCCTAGACAGTCCCCTTGCAGGGATGGCTGAGTCCTCGCGCAGAATGCTTTGCATTTCCTGTTCTCCGTGGATGCGAACAGGTCTATGTTCGGATAACCCCACACCTGGAAGATCTTTCCTAATTCCTCCAAGTCCAGCGACCACTCGTGGTTCCCCATTGGGCTCCTGCTCAGAGAGTCCGCTAGGGAGTTTTGTTCCCCCGGGACATGAGAGGCCCGTAAGAACGTTCCCCTCTGGATGCACCATTCCCAGATGCTGATCGTGAGTTGCAGGAGCTGGTGTGAGTGCGTGCCGCCCTGTTTGTTTAGGTAGTACATGACGGTTGTGTTGTCCGTCAGGATCTGTACTACTGTGCCTCTTACCATGCCTTCAAAGGACTTTAGAGCTTTTCCTACTGCCATGAGCTCTAGAACGTTTATGTGTAACGTGCTTTCGCTTTGAGACCACTTTCCCTGAGCGACAAGTCCCCGTGCATGGGCACCCCACCCCGACAGGGAGGAATCTGTTGTGATAGTTAGCGTAGGAGAGGGGGGCTGAAAGGGGAGTCCCATACAGACCCATTGGGGTTGCGTCCACCATCCCAAGGAGCGCCGGACCTGTTCCGGGGGGGACAGCCTGATATTTTGGCTGTCTCTGAGGGGGTTGAAAACTGAACCAAACCATGCCTGCAGAGGACGCATCCGGAGCCTTGAAAACGGGATTACCGACGTGGTAGAGGCCATATGGCCTAGCAGGATCTGGACCTGTCTGGCCGAAACCGTGGAGGACTCCAGGAATCGGCTGATAAGCTCTCGAAGGTTGGAAACCCGATCGCCAGGTAGGTAAGCCCTCTGCGTGCGAGAGTCCAGCAAGGCTCCAATAAATTGGATCTGACGGGACGGCGTCAGGGACGACTTCTCCATGTTGACAATCAACCCCAAAGACTGCAAAAGACAGAGAATGACAGAAATATGGTGACGCAGTTGGTTGTGTGATTGGGACACAATCAGCCAATCATCTATGTAGGGGTACACTATAATGCCCTGAGTGCGTAGATGTGCCACTACCACTGCTATGCACTTGGTGAAAACCCGCGGGGCCGTACTCAGTCCGAACGGGAGTACATTGTAATGAAATGCCTGCGAACCCACCATGAATGTCAAAAACCTTCTGTGGTGTGGTGATATTGAGAAATGGAAGTATGCGTCCCTAAGGTCGATGGTGGCGAACCACACATCTTTCGTTAACAGAGGTAAGATCGAAGCCAAAGTGACCATTCGAAATTTCTTTGGAATGATGCATTTATTCAAGTTCCTTAGATCCATAATAACCCGAAAACCTCCTCCGCGCTTTTCAACTACAAAATAACTGGAGAAAAAACAATGCGGGAACATAGACGGCGCAACAGGTGAAATGGCCCCTTCTTGTAGGAGCGTATTTATCTCTTGCAGGAGTGCCGGAGATGGTTGCGTGCTCGTAATCCTGCCCGTTCCCGGGGTCTCATTGAATTCAATGGTGTAGCCCTGTCTAACAATAGCTAACACCCAACTATCAGTAGTGATACTTTCCCAACAATTATAAAACATAGTCAAGCCTATCTCCAAACACCGGGGGAGAGTCAGCTAGAGAACTCGGGGAATGAACATTAACAACCGAGGCAATTTGGACCCCAGCGGGTTCAACACTGAAGCTTGCGGAGGAGTTGACTGAGGGGCTCTCAATAATAGGGTCCCTGCCATCAAAGGCGCTTCCGCGAGGCGCCCTGCTTCGGTTTGTTTTGGTAGGGTTGGAATCGTGGTTTAGAATTATAGGAGGATCTCCTATTTCCCTGATATCTAGGTGATGATGAATTCCTTCCCCTGAAGGGCCCTGAGTAAGAGTTATTAAAATTCTTACGGAAATTACCCGCAGGAGGTTGCCATCTTGTGCGTTGTTGGTTGTAGGGCTGCCAGGTATAACCGAATTTATTAGCAGCCTGGCGTACTTCCTGCTTCTCCTTTAATGTTCCGTCCGTTTCCGGATTGAACAAGCCTTCCTCGTGTAGGGGCAGGTCCTCGGCTAAGGCCTATCCCTCCTCAGATAAGTTAGCAGCCCTAAGCCAGGCGTGCCTTCTGATTGAAGTGGCCGTAGCAAACAGATGGCCCGCAGTTTCGGCCAGATGTTTGGCAAAATCCTTTTGGATTTTTGACAGGATCAACGCCTCCGTGTGGAGAGCCTTAGGAAAACGTTCCTCCTGGGGCAGTTTGTCGAGGTATGGGAGCATTTTATTCCAGAGGAAGCTCTGGTACCCGCTCATATATGTCGCGTAGTGCGACATCCTTGTTAGCAGACCGGCCATAACATGAGCTTTCTTCCCCATGGCATCAACTTTTCTGCCCTCCTTGTCTGGGGGAGCAGAAAGGATTCCCTTTGGGCGCTTTGACTTAACCACTTCGGCTACTACCGTATTCGGTTTGGGGGGATTTGTCACCCATTTTGCTTTGGTCAGGTCGATTCTGTACATGTTGTCCACCCTCTTGGGGACAGCTGGTACAGCGGCCGGTGGTATGTCTAGTATTTTAGCTAACTTCAGCAGGTAGGGGAGCATGGGTAGGGCAGTTGAGGTGGCCACATTCTGTTCCTCACTAGGGAACATTGGGTCCTCGACATGCTCCGGGGCTTTAGGGGCCGGGATGTCGAGGGCCTTAATCATTCTGTCTACCAGACATGCAAATTTGTTAAAGTCGGGTGGTAAGGGACCCGGTTCAGAGGCGCTGGGGACCACTGCTTGGTCAGGAGTCTCTGAATCGGAGTTCGATTCCTCCGGTTCAGTGGCCCTCTGTTCCACATGGGGAACAGGGTCCTCAAGGTCCCCTATAGGGGTCATTGCAGGCTGACAAGAGACAATTGGCACGGGTGTGGGATCACCATTAGCAATGTCAACACAAGCAGAAGGATCAATATACAGCGATTGATTAACACAAGCAGAACGTTCATTACATGCATTTTGTCCCACACAGAGTTCTTGGTTTGCCCTGTGGGCTCCTTCAGGGCGTGAAACAGTTTCTTGTGCACTGGCCGTTATTGCCG
This sequence comes from Anolis sagrei, assembly GCF_037176765.1. NCBI lineage: Eukaryota > Metazoa > Chordata > Lepidosauria > Squamata > Anolidae > Anolis > Anolis sagrei. The sequence goes on from NC_090035.1 coordinate 35,788,732, forward strand.
TTGTAGGTGGCGGCATTAAGGCTGGGGTAGGGAATACAGTCGTTGATGTGCCCAAACCCCTTTGAGCAATGCCAGGGATGGCCTCCATGCATGGTATGGGCGCAAAGGGAGGTGTATGCTGGAACAACATTTGTCCAGATGGAGCCACTTGCCAGAAGCCCGGGTATGGATAAGGGCCTGGTGTGAATTGGGGCCGCAAAGATGAAGAGGAGCAGGATCTGCGAGCTCGGCGTGCCCTCCTGGCCGACCTGGAGGCGGGGGAGGAAGAGGATGACGAGGAAGACGAAGAGAACGACGAGGTTCGCCTGGATCGGCCCCTCGATCCCCGTCGGTACCGACGGCTGGAAGCTCTGCTTCGCCTAGATGCAGATCTGCTCCGCCTGGAGGGAGACCTAGATCTCCGAGGTCTGCGGTGCCGCTCCTCCCTCCTTGGCGAGGTCGGCGGGGGAGTCGGGTTCGGGAGGGGCAGGAGAGTTCCCCTCGGGCTCGGCGAGGGCGAGGGGCCCGCGATCCCGAGCGGCCTGCCCCATTCATCGACATCGGGGGCCGCTCCTTGCTGCGCGTCCGCGCCTCCTCTTCCAGCGGCTGCCGCTCCTCCTATCTCGGGCGGGGCTGGATCTGTGGGGGCGGGGCTAGCCGAGGCGCCCACTCCCGCCTCCCTCGCTGGAGTCATGTTCTCGGAGGCCTCACGGCTGGTTGGAGGAGGAGAAGAGAGGCCCGGGATCGAAGGCGCTAGGAGAGCCTCAGTCGATGCCGGGGAGGCTCGAGTTTGCGCGCTCTTCGCGCCCAGTTCACGGGGCGGCGCCGGTCTTCCCGGCGGAAAGAGGAGACTCGCCGTAGGCTGCGCCTGCACGGGGCGCTCTCGGCCCTCTGCTGGAGTCTTCCCCTCCTTCTTAGAGGCGCTGCGGCCCTGAGGCTCCGCGCGGCCATCTTGCGCCTTCTCTTTAGGCTTTTTGGCCTTCTTCTTGGGAGCAATCTCAGAAGGTAAGGAGGATGCCTCAGGCCCCGGCGGTGGTCTTGGGGACGGAGGGGGCAGCAGAGCCCTTTCGTAAAGGGCCGCCTTCAATCGCGTCTCACGGTTCTTCCGCGTCTGCGGAGTAAAGGCCGCACAAATCGCACAGGTTTGGGAGAGGTGGATTTCTCCCAAACACGCAAGGCATAACTCGTGCCCATCCGTGTCTGGTAACACGTTAGGGCACTTGCTGCACTTCTTAAAGGAAGTGGTCGCCATTTCAATAGCTACCCGTGCCAGTTTAGCCAAAGAATCGTCGTTCAGTCCAAGTTAGGGGAGCCAGATATCAGAATCGTTGTCAAAAGATCAGTCCGAGTCAAAAATATCACAGGTTCACTAAGCTGATGCCTACTCTATCGGAGGAAAAAAGAGAATTGACGGTTGGTCCCGCCCACGGACCTTATATACTCGTGGGGGGGGGGGAGGGCGGGACTGGGGAGCAAAATGTTTCTTTTTAAGTCTAGAAGGTTCCGAAAGCTGGGCCTGCGCTGGCGCAGGAATACCATAAGTGCGATTTCGCAGTTGACTACGACAGGAAATATTTACTTACACTGATAAGTTGACTCCAGGGGTTTGGGGCTGAATTTTTGTTCGCTTTTTAAAAACTGATATACAAGTATATATGTTGTGTTGAAATCAGTAAAATATTTTTAAAACAGTGGCAAACTGTCAACACTCGCAACACTCAACATTACCTCATTAAGTAAAGGTTTGCCCTTAACATTAAGTCTAGTCAAGTCCAACTCTGGGGGGTGGTGCTTATTTCAATTTCTAAACCGAAGACCCAAAGCAGTACCTACTGATCTACTCACATTTGCAAGTTTTTGAATTTCTAGGTTGGCAGAAGCTGAGCTCACCCCGTGTCCCATGGATCTGAACTGCCGTCCTTTCGGTCAACATGTTCTGCAGCTTAACGGTTTAACCCACTGTGCCATGGCAGCCCCATTATATTGGCAGGGTATTTTGTACAAGAACTTTACTTTGCAGTCTTCTGCAGCATCAAGAGCAAGAATAGCAGCTACTGGAAATCAATATATTGTCAATGTCGGGAACAGCTTAAATCAGAAAATCTTCAGGAAATGTACTGAAGAAAGTACTGCTTCTAAGTTTCTTTAAAAAAAATTCTACAGATAAGCATTATGCCCATATACAAACATTCCAAGTGGAAGTGGCTAAACAAATGTTGGGCCGTTCAAGAAAGCACCAAAAGTAAGGCAGGAGTTTGGAGGATCTTCAGCTCACAATGAGATCTGAACCAGTGAAGGACTTCATACATATATAAAAGCATGCTAACTTCGATGGCGTTTATTATGTCTATTATTTTCACCCAATAACTTTTATTATTATTATTATTATTATTATTATTATTATTATAATAACTTTATTTGTACCCTGCTAGCATCTCCCGAAGGATTCGATGCGGCTTACACAGGCCGAAGCCCCAAAACACAATACAACAATACAATACCTAAAGCAAATTAAAAACAGTTAAGCAGAAAACAATATTTTTTATTTATTTATTTATTTACTTTACTTGTATACCGCAGTTTCTCAGCCCAACAGGCGACTCAAAGCGGTTTACAACAAGGATAAGAATCAATCAACGATATACAATTTAAAACCATAAAATCATAATATACAATATTGACACAACAATAGACAACACAATGCATCTCATAACTAGAGTCGTGATCCAATCCGTCGTCCAAATTTCCATTCCTGTAATCATCACATTCATTGCACTGTTTAACCGAATGCCCGTTCAAACATCCAAGTTTTTAATCTTCTTCGGAACACCATTAGTGAGGGGGCTGATCTTACCTCCATAGGAAGGGCGTTCCACAGCCAGGGGGCCACCACAGAAAAGGCCCTGTCTCTCGTCCCCACCAGCCGCACCTGTGAAGCAGGCGGGATAGAGAGCAGGGCCTCCCCAGAAGATCTTAGGGTCCTGGCGGGCTGATAGGCAGAGATACGTTCGAATAGGTAACTTGGGCCAGAACCGTAACAGTAACAATACAACAAGACACTATTAAAACTGGGCCGGCCAGAGTAGGGGTACAGGATTAAAAGTGCTGATGTGGCGGGAGGAATGTAGGATTATAAAGTAAGCGCAGTGTGCAGTGATCTTGGTTCTATTAAAGTGCTTCTAGGACTTGGTGCTGGAGGTTCCTAATCTGAAAAGGCACATCGGAACAGCCAGGTTTTCAGATTCTTTCTGAAGACTGCCAATGTAGGGGCCTGTCTGAGATCTTTCGGGAGGGCGTTCCAAAGTCAGGGCGCCACCACAGAAAAGGCCCTGTCTCGTGTCCCCACCAAGCGCGCTTGCGACGCCGGCAGGATTACGAGCAGGGCCTCTCCAGATGACCGAAGTGAGATGTGGGTTCGTAGATAGCGATACGGTCACGCAGGTAGGGTGGTCCCAAACCGTTCAGGGCTTTGTAGGTAAGCACCTGCACCTTAAATTGGGCTCGGAAAATAAACGGCAGCCAGTGGAGCTCCTTAAACAGGAGGGTTGACCTCTCTCTGTAATGAGCCCCGGTTAACATCCTGGCCTGTCAGGATCCAGTTTCCGGAGCCCAGAATTTGGCGCCGGAAACTGAACTCCTGACGTTTCACCCTGATAAGAACCCTGCAGCTGGTGGCCTTGAAGAAAGCAGTTATTTGATGGCGGGAAGCTTTTGCGCGGGGTTTTGGATCTGGCGGGAATTTACTGTTCGAACAAGTGGGAGGGTATATAAGGGGTTGCCTGCTGCGCCCAGGCAATTCCGGCTTTTCTTGTGTCTAAGCATCCGTGAGTAAATGTTTTTGTTTGATTACGAACAAAGTCTCGTGTCATAATTGAACCAGCTACCGTGAGCTGACATTAAGCCAGAATTCCCTTCGCACCATCCTGCAGCAGTGGTGAGGTGCTGTGATGGAAGAGAGGAGCGAATCTCCTCTGGAGGAGGAGGAAGACACCCTTCTCGGGGCAATGGGAGGAAAGCCCTCATTGCTCCTCGGAGAGGCCGAGGCAGAGCTCGAAAGAGTGGCAGCGCTTGTCTCCTCGACAGCTTACGCTAACCCCAATGGGGTCACCCAAAGGCGAGCGAGGGAGATCGTAGGAGGAGGCAGCAGCGACATGGATTTCGCCTCGCCCCAGAGGTATGGCGACTTGGAGGAGAGGGTGGCAGCCATGGAAACCACATTAGCCATGATGTCGAGGCTAATGGACCGATTGGCCCCCCTGCTGGAGGAACATCAGCCCCGCGCAGAGTCTCCGTGGGACGCGAGTGTGGGGAGCAGCCAGTTCCTAGGAACAAGGTGCAGGACCCATATGGCCCTAAGCGAAGGAGGAGGAGGAATACCCCGAGGAGCGGCAACAACCCCGCAGCCCTTTACCTTGACAGCCCCGGCCGGGGCAGGGCGTGGCACAGAGGAAGCCGGAGCGCCATTCAGGCAACCCGCACCCCCGGGAGGAATGGCGCACGCGGGCGCCCAGGGAATGTAGCCCCAACCCCTACAGCAGAGGAGAGAGGAGCTGCATGCAGAATTCGGAGGGAAGTCCGAAGACCTTGATTTCTTCCTAACACTGGTACGAGGGTATTTGGAGGACAACATGCATACCTTCAGATCGGAGGCCAGCCGAGTGAGAGCCGTAGGAGCAGCGTTGAGGGGAGGCGCAGCGAGTTGGTTATGTCCAGCTCCATGCCCGATGCGACCCATGCTTGGGGTCAGCGAGGGCGTTCTTAGCCGCATTGGAAGCGCGCTTCCGAGACCCCTTCGAGCGCATCAAGGCGAGAGATAGGCTGAAAACCATCACTCAAGGCCAGAGAAGTGTATCGGAGTTCGCCGAGGGATTCCAGTTGCTTGCTGAAAGGGTCCCAGAGTGGTCAGCCCAAACTAAAGTAGAAATCTTCAAAGAGGGCTTGAGAAAGGAGCTGCTGGCCTGGGCGCTTCACCGTGACGACCCAGGGACGATCCAGGGGTGGATCCAGTGGCAGGACGTGTGGCCCAGGTCAAGAGGCACCAAGGAGCAGCAGCGCAGACCGGATCGCCCAGGACGGAGAACCGAAGGCCCAGTAGAGAGCCACATAGAAAGGAACCGGCGAGCGGAGAGAGGAGCAGGCAAAGCGGATGTTTTGTTTGTGGCCGTTTGGGCCACCGAGCGTCCGGGTGTTGGCAGCGGAAGGGGGGGGGGATCCCCTGCAGCTCAAAGCGAAGCCAGCAGCCGGGAAAAAGGCAGAGGAATGCGTTTTCCTTGAGGCCCCGAGGGGAACTTTGGTGAGTCACAGCCCTAGAATGTTAGTCTTCCCCATCAAGCTGGAGGGGGTAGATAAGTGGGCTGGCTGCAAAGCCTTTGTAGACTGTGAGTGCTCCAGGAACATAATGACCCCCGAGCTAGCCGAGGAGCTGAATTGTGAGAAGGTAGCCCTGCAAACCCTCATAGCCTTCACCCAACTAGACGGAGTCGAGATCAAGGCGTATCTGAGCAACTTCGCCTGCAAAATGGTGTGCAAAGTCGCCACACCGAGCTGCTGGGTCGTCAGAGATCTCCTCCACCACAGGTGGGTGAAGGAGCTCCCCGACAACCCGAAACAGCTCTGATGATCTATTTGCTGCAGATGCTATATGGGTGGTCATGAAAGATTCCCTGGCCATCCGTACAGCCACGGAGTATGCCCTGAGAGTCTTTAGCCCGTGCTTGATCAGACACGTCCCGAGATCTCCTCCACTTGCGCTCTAGCCCCCTTCTCGTATGCTTCATCACAGCCAGCACCTCGGTGAACCAGGGAGATGGCCTGTCACGACGCAACAAGATGGGGCGTTCGGGAGCGATCTTATCTATTGCCCTGGACATCTCCCTGTTGTAGAGATCCACCAAGGCGTCGATAGAATCGCCAGGCTCCAAGGCAGGAAGAACCCCAAGATTCCTCAGAAAGCCATCCGGATCCATCAGTCTCCTGGGGCGGACCATTTTAATCTGTCCTGCGAAGGTTGAAGGTCGCAGAGTCTAACACTGATCAGATAGTGATCAGACCATGACACCGGAAGGATGTTATATTTTTTCTGTAAGTGCTGACTAAAAAATCAAAAATAAAGCACCCTTAATTTACTATCTAACAAATGAGGGCAGTTCTTGAAACTTATGGGGCTGCACTCTTCTGTGCAGCCACTCTTACAAAAACAACTTTTCCCCAAATGCCTTCTAGGCAATATGTTTTTGTCCCTTCTTTTGGAATTATAGGCCCTTTTAAAAAACCAAATAGATGTCATTTATTATTTTTTAAAAAGGTCTCTCCAGAGTATAAATTAGCTCAGTTCCTAACCTTAACATTGTAGCAATGCCTCCATATCTCCTAGGAGGAATTTTAAGGCAAAAATGTATGTGTTTTTTTTAAAATCACAGATGGTCCAAGGGCTTTCAAACATCATGGAACTGACCTCCACATTTCTTAGAGCTCATTCTGAGACAAATAAAATTGCAAAACCTTGATCCCTATGCCATAAAAACATTTCTGAGGAAGCCCATGCCACAGGACATTAAAGTGAATCAAGTCCTTCAGATGCATGTTATCTGGATCCAAATGGTAGGAATGTATCGTAAGAACTGTGAACAGAAGGAAAATACCTATAATTTCTGCTGTAACAGTTCACACAATGCTATAGAAATCCAGCCCTATAACAACTCTCATGCTTCTAAACTATGCAAATGAGATGCACAAGTAAGTTATCATGATTGACTCCAGTGATTTTTGTATCCAGTGTTGCTAGGATTTGTATTTTCCTCTCCTCTTCTTCAAACTACAGCTTTCAATGGCATCAAATCTTGCTTCAGATCATTTCTCAATGAGCACCTGTACCACAGCAGGGTTTGGGGTTTTTTTGTCTATTTTGTTTTTGATGCACACGTGAGTTGTATTGAAAGGGTCACTGATTCTGTGGAATGCTACTTTTTGAAAGGAACTGAATATTCACTCGTTAGTCTAAACATGTTTGTTGCTGCTCTACAGAAAGATAATCCATGGAACAATTATCAGCAGTTCTAAAGAAATAGCTGTGTTAGTCTGTTATGACAAATGAAGGGAAGATTGGCGGCGTGGACACATTCTTTTTTGTCTCCTCCCCTTTTTCTTGTTTTCAACAGGTAACAAAATCCACAAAATAGTGATACCTTTATTGGCCCCAATAAAATACATCATGCAAGCTTTTGAAGCTCCGTTGGCTTCTTCCTCAGGGATAGATGTTAAAATCATACAGGAGAAGAAAAGAATGATAACAGTCACATGTTTACATTCTTTTCCTTCAGTATAATTTTTAATACCTGTATCTAAAGAAAATGCCAGCTGTGTTTTTCATGTGTTTGGTTGGCAAAATAAATATATCACACCTTTGTGGATTTTGAAATTTGCTGAATTTTGCATATGATCAACATGGCCATGCTGATTAGGTTTTTAGTACCATTCTGGAAAAGACTTTCAGCTTTTCCTAAATGCCCAATGCAAACACTGAATATTAGAAATTTTGCAACAAATGGAAGTAGTACCACGAACCATTTTTTTTTACAACTGCAGCCATCTTTCCTCCCATTGCTAAAACTGCATACACATTGTATTGAGTAACAGGTAGACAACCTGGTGCTGTTCTACAGATAAACCGAGAATTACAGCCTGGATTTGGAAGAAAATTTTTATTTTCCAGCTTGTAGCTGGGAAAAATGATCAGTTACTGCAGCAGGTTAAAAAAGAAAAAAAGTAACTTTATAGCTCCAATCCAGTTTGTATATTCTACTGAACTCTATCCAGTTTTACCATTCTGCACAGCATTTGTCCAAAGGATAAACCATCTTATCATGAACAGAGGCAGTTTTGAATCTAATTTTATATACCAGTTTCAACAATACAATATAATACTAATAATAATACAATATAATAATTATATATTACTAATATTTGTGCTATTCTAATAATATAATATATTGTATGTACATATAACCTGTAAGCTGCTCTGAGTCCCCTTTAGGGTGAGAAGGGCGGCATATAAATGTCGTAAATAAATAAATAAATAAGACCGAGAAGTACTGAAATGAAGTCCACTGAACAAACTTCTAATTCAAACCTTATTATAATCAGCAGCATCACATTCATACTCACCAGTCATCAACAATTACATCTACCGTAACAAGGGGATTGTTAATTAGGAATCCAAACAATTAAGATTAGCTAAGAGGAGAAAGAGGGCAAGTAGCATAATCTTTCCCACCACCCAGAGGAAAGCCCTTTCACCTTGAGAAAAATTAGAAAGAAAGTTTATCTTACCGATAACTCCAATGGTTACTGTCCCCTGCGAACCCCACCTAGCAAGTCGACATCATGACATGTCAGGTCAGGGCAGCCTCAACCACGCTTCCCTGATAGTCAGGTAATAAAAGGAAGGAGTTAAAACAGAAATTACATGTGCACTTTTCTGGATAACATCAGAAAATGTAGTGCAATACATTCTGAACTGTCATTCAGAGCTTCTGGTAACCTCTTTGCAAGGTGTTAAAATATTCCTCCAAAAACAAAAATATTATCAGCCACAGCATTTTTTAACAGTTTCGAATCAATACCCAGATACTAATAAGATATGAGAAGCATTAACAACCATTTCTAATTAGGTTCTTCCATCCAAGCAGTTGCAAAAACTAAAGATGCACCTTGGCGAAGAATTAGGCATCAAATTTGCTATGCACAGCTAGTGAGTACTAGTCCTAAGTTAACAGAAACTCCCATTTTCAGAGAAATGGGGAAATATAATCCAGAACCTTTGCTTTATAAAACCCTGAGAGCTTGAGGTTTAAACAGTTCCTTTCCATGGCACAAAATCTAGCATCCAATAAAATACTTACTTCTACAAATAGTACAAATTTAAACCAAAGAGCTAGGTGCAGGTTTTGAAAAATCTGGCTCAGATGTTAGAAATTGCAAGAACCCAAATCATGCTTGGCCAGGCAAAATCAAAAAGCCCCAATGATGTTCCAAGATTTGCTTGCATAAGGACTCCAATTATCAACTCTTAGAACTCCCTTGTACTTTTTTATCAAAATATGGTCATAAATTTCTTTACTCTGCTTATAATAGCCTCATTACAAGCATGTGTTAATGTTCCAAATGCAAATGAATTCAAATAATAGTGTACAAATGTAGACACAGTGAAAATATAATCAGGCTTTGATAAATGAGGCAGTCATTCATATAGCTGATCATTAAGCTTAAGATCTTCAAATCCTTTTGAATTTTAGTAGAATTTCGGAAGAAAAATGCTTTAAAAATGCCAAGCTTCTCAGGATTGACATCTTCTGCTAGAAAAAAAGAATGGTATAGCTAAAACAATGGTTGCATCTCTATAAATTTAAACTTTTCACAAATAAGAATAGAGCTGCTTAATATATAAAGTAGTTTGTGTCGCAATGATAGATCTGCGTAATTAAGAATTCGTAGAAATCTTTTGACAGAGGTTTCTTGAGTACCAAGACTCTGGCATCAGTTTGTTTGAAAATTACCTTCATATCAATAGAGACACTGAAGCAACTGCTATAAATGAGTGATCAAATGTTGAACCCCATTTCATGATTCCTCCCACACCTTGAAGAAATAAAAGGCTTGTGATTCTTCTGATAGGGGTTTTCTACTCCAGAATTGCTCTGATAGTCAAAGGGCAAAATACAGACGAACAAAATGTATTTGGAACTGCAACATTGATATTTAGTTATTGTTTAAGTGCTACTAAATACAGTAGAGTCTCGCTTGTCCAACCTTCGCTCATCCAACGTTCTATATTATCCAATGCAGTCTGCCTCCCGCCCAGATCCACAGCTATTTCAATACATTGCGATGTTTTGGTGCTAAATTTCTAAATACAGTAATTACTACATAATGCTACCATGTATTGAACTGCTTTTTCTGTCGATTTGTTGTAAAACATGATGTTTTCCTGCTTAATTTGTAAAATTGTAATGTAAATTGACGTTTAATAGGCTTTACATAATCCCTCATTATCGAACATTTTCACTTATCCAAGTCTGCTGGCCCGTTTCTGTTGGATAAGTGAGACTCTACTGTAGCAATAAAGCTTCCTAGAAAATCCGAATTCAATTCAAGGAGAAATATATATCACTGAAATAAATGTTGCATTAAAATATTAAATTTGTTTCTAGATTTGTGGGATGGCTACTTTTGAGATCATTTTAGATGGCATTCTATGATTTGTTGGAATCGAATGATTTCTCTTTCCATGTGAGTATCTATGAATTGAGACTCCAAATTCTTTTTTGGACTATCAGATGTTTTCTTATCAACAACACTGCCTTTTATGGAAGTCCTTGTTTATGGCCCAGAGTAATTATTTAAGCACCTTTTCCTCTCAGGCAAGTAATTGAAAGTAAACTCCTATTTATAATACAATGCTTGAGTTTGGAACTGATGGCACAAAAACTGGTAAAACCTATTTTTGTATCACTGATTAACAGAAAGCAAGGCACTGCCCACATTTTATTAGATGTATTTAATGATACAAATGTTACATCGTTAAAAACCTATAAGTATGTGCCCAAATGTAATTTAATATAATTAGGTACAGGTAAAGGGTTTCCCCTGACATTAAGTCCAGTCGTGTCCGACTCTGGGGATTGGTGCTCATCTCCATTTTTAAGCCGAAGAGCCTGCATTGTCTGCAGACACCTCCAAGGTCATGTGGTTGGCATGACAGCATGAAGCACCATTTGATTGCATTAATGACTGCAGTTAATTATTATTATTATTAGCATAAAGCATGGGGGGGGGGAGGTTTGCAAAGAAGCCCTCAACACACACAATTATATGATTGAACTAGTAAACTGGAAAGCAGCTTCCCCTTCAGTCTTTAAGTCAGATACTAATCCATTCAGTGTCTGTCCTGACTTGCAACAAGCTAAAATGTGGAAGAACAATGGTGACATAACAATGCAATTCTTCCCAACAAAAAAGGGACTAAACAAGGCTTAGACTAGACATGGGCAAACTTTGGTCCTCCGGGTGTTTTGGATTTCAACTCCCACAATTCCTAACAGCCGGCTTAGACAGTAACTTGGTATTTTGTGCAAAGATCCCAATGTTCTAATTCAACACATACTGATAAATGTGGGTCGAGTTCTTAATTACAAATAATCAGCCTGGACAGTTAGGAGCTGTGTTGGTACAATGAGTTAAACCCTTGTGCCAGCTGAACTGCTGACCTGAAACCGCAAGACAGTATGAGCTCTCGTCTGTAAGCTCTAACTTCCCACATGAGTACATGAGAGAAGGCTCCCACAGGATGGTAACACATCCAGGCGTCTCCTGGGCAACATCTCTGCAGACAGCCAATTCTCTCATACCAGAAGCGACTTGCAAGTCGCTTCTTACACATTTTTTTAAAAAAGCCTGGTCAGTTTATTTGGAAATTTAAGAACTTTGAATTTCATTTCCTGTATCAAAATGTGCTTCATTGCAATGCACCACAATGAAAAGGATGTAAACCAATGAAAAAGTAGTATGGATTGAGAAACAAAAGGGTATTTTACGACATTAAAATCAGGATCATTTGAAACAGTCTTCATGTATTGTAGGATGAGTGATACAACCAATCAATGGAATTTGCCATTAAGTAAGGTGCAAATCTAATATTTTAGTCAAGTTAGTAATCTTATTTGATAGTTATTTCATAAAGGGATATTTACGTCTTAGTTATACTTTCTTTAAAAATACATTAATATTAAGCAGGACGGAATTGAGAAGGATGGAATTATGTTCGCATCATTAGATGTTAACCAAATCAATAACAAAAACAGATTAAATTTACAGATCTCTTTCCCAAAAAACTATTCATACCTAATAGAACTTGTGCAAGCTTTCAGGTGTCCTTGAAGCTGTTAAAATAGCAACCAATCTAACATTAAGCAGAAGTAGAGTGCCAATTAATAAATTTTGTTTTGATTCTATGATCAGACCTTTCTAACTCACATACCACCAATATTGGAAATTCCAATGAATTTTGCATCAATTTGATCACTCACATAGGCAGCTTTTTTTTTTAAATGTTTCTTACAAGAATTACCAATGAAATAATGTTTTAGGACACGATTGAATTTGAAATAGGTAATGTTTTGAATAGGATTTTGAGTTTTATTGAAATCTTACATGAACAAGAAGAAATTGGAAATACAATCACATCAAGGAACAAATTGCCACATTTAGGCCAAACAAATTTTGTAGGGCAGATTTTCAAAAAGGTGTGAAGTTATAACAATTTAAAAACACAGTTAACCTACTTCTAAGAATGCAAAACATACAGTCATGTTCTTTTCAATACAAGAAAACTTAATTTTGTTTTAATTTCTTAAAACTATGGAGACAAAGTACTAGCTTTACTTTATGTACAGCATATGCCTATGTAGTCTATCCCAAATAAAAAAAGGAAACTGTCCAAAAACAGAAGGTTTGCAAAATCATGATTTAACAGTGTTGCCCATCCTGCTGATAAAACTGCTAAAATGAAGCCTAAAACGATAAAAAGCACTATATCCCAAACTGTGTGTTTGGGAATTCTGCAAGCTCAGTAATGTCCAAGTGCATTTATGAGAAAAGGAAAAAAAAAGACTTGAGTATATACACAATCGAGTGATTCTTCAGCCCAATACAAATGGCAGCCAATAACTACTGAAGAATGAATCATTAAGCCAATTTTTGGAAGGATGTAGAGCTCTAGCCAATTTTATCTTGCCAATATTCCCACGCCCTCTTTTTTTTACTTCCACTGTTGCCCATAAGTATCCTGATAAAATTCCTGATTGTCATTATTGTAACCATAGTTACCGGCATAGTCACCACCTTGCTGGAGTGGTTGCTGAGCGATTGGCTGTGAGCCCCAGTTCTGCTGGTTGTTGGTCTGGCGGCGCTTGGAGTCAGGTTGGTTGTAGCCGTCTGCCTTTCTCTTGCCTCCCACGTTGCCCCCACGGTTGCCCCTGGCGCTGCGAGCACCACGTACTCTCTGTTGCTGGGCAGGGCCCCCTCTCCCACCCCGGGCTCCTCTTGGCGGTCCCATGGGTGCCCCCCTATGGGAATAGCCAGCTCTACCTCTCGGTGGTGGTGCTCCCCGCCCCCTAGGTGGTGGAGGTGCGCCTCGCCCACCCCTTCCTCCTCCTCTTCCTCTTATAGCATAACCATCGTCATAGCCATAGTAAGGGTCTTCATAGCCACCACGGTAGTCATGATAGTCATAGCCATAATAATCATCATAATAATCTTCATAGCCATAGTAATCTGGGGGATAGCCATAGCCACCTCTTCCTCCACGACCTCGGCCTCTAATAGGAGGTGGCATGCGAGGCGGAGGATAGTAATAATAATCTTCATACCTAGTGAAAAAGAATAAAAAAGAATGGCATTCATCTTGTGCACTGGACTAATTTTAAAACTCCAGTTCATGCAGAGTTTGGCAGATTTTGGTTACGTTGTTTATAGCAACGTGGTTACGTTGTTTATAGCTGCCTATATGACACACAAATAATCAACAAACTTTAACACTCACGCAGTACTTCTGGAAGCTTGTCTGGCAGCCTGGCGTTCCTTCCTTTTCTTATCTGGAGGCTTAGCCAACACTATTTCAATTTCTTCCCCCTCTATCTCTTTTCCATTCATTTCATTCATGGCCTGTTTGGAAAAGAAAAGGATGCTTAACTTTGATTGATAACAAATACAGCGTTCATCCAGGATTTCTGAGTTTATCTTTCAATTTTAGTAAATGGATAAAAGGTTAGTAAGTAGACTGCATAAGATTTTCACGGATGAAGTCATATCCATTCTGCAGGTTTTTAATTAGCAGGTTGCTTAAGAGTAACTTAAGTACATAGTCTTACGTTACTCTTAGGGTAAAGGTAAATGTTTTGCCCTGACATTAAGTCTAGTCGTGTCCAACTCTGGGGGTTGGTGCTCATCTCCATTTCTAAGCCGAAGAGCCGGCGTTTTCCGTAGACACCTACAAGGTCATGTGACCGGCATGACTGCATGGAGCACCGTTACCTTCCCATGCAGAAAATTCATTTATGTTTCATATACATCTTATACACATAACCAGAAGGTAATATCATATACAATATTTTAATAATGCTGTGCATGAAGTAAGGTTTGTGTACACTGACTCAGTAGAAAAAATGTCACTATCTTAGCAACCTATGTTTACAATTTTCAATTCTGGAGTATTTTACAATTCGGGAAATGGGATATTCAAGACATTTAATGAGATTGTAGCAAAGGATGGATCTGAATTTAATGCAATTACAAGTGTTCCAAGCGACCTCAACTGGAAATTTATTTATTTATTTATTTACTACTAGCTGTGCCCTGCCATGCGTTGCTGTGGCCTATAGTAAAACTTATCAACGTTGAGGTAGATATCTGGACTATTATGAAAGAGAGGTACCTACCTATTCCTTCCCCCTTTTCCTCCCCCTTTCTCCCTTCTCTACCTCTTTCTTTCTTTCCTTCTTTCACTACTTGGTTTCATCCTTCTCTCTTTCCTTCATTTCCTCCCCCTTTCTTCCTTTGCCTTTCTTCCCTCCCTGTTTGCTTCCTTCTTTCTCTTTTTATTTCCTTTTATTTCACCACCATCATAACAATAACAATAATGCAATGCATTGCCTCTGGGACCTGACACCTCTCCCATTCCCCCAGGGTCTAATAGGAATAATAGCATAATAATAATAGAAATAACAACCTTTACCCGCCACGTGTTGCTGTGGCCAACCTTCCCTCTTTCTCTCCTTCTTTCCCTCCTTCCTTCCCTCCCATCTTTCCTTCTCCTCTTCCTTCTCTATCTCTTTCCTTCCTTCCCCCTTTTTCTTTCTCTTCTGGTCTCTTTTCTTCCTTCTCTCATTCCTTCTTTCCTTCCCTCCCTCTTTCTCTACATCTTCCCCCTTCCTTCACTCCCTCTTTCCTTCCTTCATTCCCTTTTTTTTTCCTTCTCTCCTTCCTTCTTTCCCCCTTTTTCTTTCTCTTCTGGTCTCTTTTCTTCCTTCTCTCTTTCCTTCCCTCCCTCTTTCTCTACATCTTCGCCCTTCCTTCACTCCCTCTTTCCTTCCTTCATTCCCTTTTTTCTTTCCTTCTCTCCTTCCTTCCTTCCCCCTTTTTCTTTCCCTCCATCTCATTTCTTCCTTCTCTACCTCTTTCCTTCCTTCCCCCTTTTCCTTTCTCTTCTGTCTCTCTTCTCTTTCCTTCCATCTTTCCTTTTCTTTCCTTTTCTTCTTCCTTCTTTCTCTAACTTTCCTTCCTTCCCCTTTTTCTTTACCTCCTTTTCTCTTTCTTTCTTCCTTCTTTCCTTCCTTCCTTCCTTCCTTCCTTCCTTCCTTCCTTCCTTCCTTCCTGTCTTTCCTGGATTTTGACAGGGCGGGAAGGGGAGGGGTGAGGTTTGGAGGTGGCGTGAAGTAAAAGGAGGTAAGATTGGGGCAGGGGAGTGATGGAGGGTGGGGTTGTGTGTGTGTGTGCGGCAACGGGAGGAGTGATGGAGCGTGGGGTTGCGTGTGTGCCTGCGGCGGTGGGGGGAGTGATGGAGCTTGGGGTTGTGTATGTGTGTGCGGTGGCAGGGGAGTGATGGAGCATGGGGTTGCGTTTGTGTGTGCGGCGGCGGGGGGAGAGGGGTTGTGTGTGTGTGTGTGTGCGGCTGTGGGGGGAGTGATGGAGTGTGGGGTTGTGTGTGTGCGGCTGCAGGGGGAGTGATGGAGTTGCGTGTGTGTGTGCGGCGGCAGCGGGAGTGAGGTTGCGTGTGTGTGCACGGTGGCGGGGGAGTGATGGAGCGTGGGGTTGCATGTGTGTGCGGCGGCGGGGGAAGTGGGGTTGCATGTGTGTGTGTGCGGCGGCGGGGGGAGTGATGGAGCGTGGGGTTGCGTATGTGTGTGCGGCGGCGGGAGGAGTGATGGAGCGTGGGGTTGCGTGTGTGTGTGCGGCGGCGGCGGGAGTGATGAAGCATGGGGTTGCGTGTGTGTGTGCGGTGGTGGTGGGAGTGATGGAGCGTGGGGTTGTGTGCGTGCGCACGGCAGGGTGTGTGTGCGTGAAGCGGTGCGGGGGGGTTGGAGTGGGCATGGCTTCTGCAGGTGGAACGTTGGCCGGAAGGCTGTGCGCGCGCGCCAGGGAAATTGCGGCTGGGCGCCAATGCGCATGCTCAGTTGTTTTGCCGTTTTGTGAGTGTGTTGTTGTGTTGTTTTTCATTTTGAGTAGATATGTTTGTACCTTGTGGGTTGTGTTATGGGCATGGGAATTTTGGTTAAGTTTCGTTGGTTTTTTTTAGAGTTTTGCTGTCCCGTTGGACTCGCCTAACAGATTTATATATATAGATACTTGTATACCGCCTTTCTCAGCCTTATCGGCGACTCAAGGCAGTTTACAACAAGTCAGTATACATAACAACAAAATACAAATTAGGCATCAAAACAGTATAAAACCACAATAGAAGCAATAAAAACAAAACCAACATTATTATCATCTCCTAGTTAAATAATGTTGTCCAAGTTCCATTGTTGAGTGATTCCATTTCCTATGTCAGTTACTCTGCATATGGACCAGGAGGATACATGCCATATGCTCCAAGAATGAGCCTGGAACAAGCATGGGCAAAGTTCGCCCCTCCATGTGTTTTGGACTTTTAACTTCCACAATTTAGGATGTTAGAAATTGTGGGAGTTGAAGTCCAAAACACCTGGAGGGCCGAAGTTTGCCCATGCCTGGCCTGGAAGGACCTGCAGAAACATTGCAAGCCATGCGGCTTTAGAAACCAGGAGCTCGGGAACAGGAAGCAGAAGCACAGTCTTCTAGAAGTCATTGCTATTCTTGAGGTAGCCAGGAGGAGCAATCCCCTCTGACTGGGTTTCACCCTCGCGCTCCAAACAGAATGGACCTTCATGGTAAGTATAATTTCTCATTTCCTATCTCATACAAGAAAACAGCCTTCTTAAGATACTAGTTTAACTTCTGTAAGAGTTAGGTCATATATCGTACAGTTAATAAAAACACTGGATACCTACCTTGACTGCTGCCCCCCTATCTTCAAAATGAACAAAAGCATAGTCTTTTAATTTCTTCACTCTTTCTAGCTTTCCAAATTCTGAAAATGATTTCTCCAGTATTTCTTCTGTCACTGTGCTGGCCAAGTTTCTTACAAACAAAACCTTTACCTGTAAATAAAATTGGAACTGTGGCATCAACTGCAGACACAGTAGATTCGATTAGCTGAATTTCAGCAATGCTAATTATAGACCATGTTAAGCATAGTTACCACTAGCTAAGGGACCACAAAACAGTATCCTAAAGGAAGATACCTTGATTCTGCATCACAAGATACTTTCTAGGTTAATTTTGCCCTCAGAAAAGAAATTGGAAATCAACAGGATAGATCATTAATTGGAAGTTTCAATGTGGCGCCTACAGAGAGCATTAGATCAATTTTACTTCTGAAGATACCATTGGAGACACAAATATATATACTTTTAAAAAAAAAGATTACTAGGTGAGAGAAAACAGTATCCAGCTTCTCAACCTATCAGAAGAGCATACATGCACAAGCAACATAAGGGTCTCCCCTCCTTTTTCCTTTTCATGCAGGGACCCCATTCTGACATTGGCAGAAACAATCCAGCAACAAAGCAATCTCAATTCTTTCTTCCTAGTCATCCAAGTATATCCTCTGATGTCAGAACAGGGTGATCCCCAGAAGTGTGAAAAATGACCCTGGATTCGGCGTTGATCCATAATTATTTACAGCAGGCTAAACTGACTGGTGAAGATGAGAATTTACTTTACTCTTGATAAGACATGGAGTATTAAGTGAATCTTGTATATACAAACTAATCAAATAGTCATCCTTGAAACTGACTTATAAATAACTGTGTTTGATGCACAAAATACATAATGCATCCTTTAGAGCTATGGCAGTTCACAATGATTTAGAAAGTAATTTTAGTTTATTATAGAACTGTAATGCTCTTTAATTCATATTTTGTGTCTTGCTGAAAACAAGATTCCAAAAGAGATGACACAATTCCCAAAGAAGGGAATGCCACGTCTATTCTAGAAATCTCCAAAGTTTGGGTGGGAGGAGATGGAGATAAATTAGTGCCTGCATAGCAAAGTTTTAATTCAGACATTGATATATGCTTTATTACCTTCGCCATGACTTCTGGATCTGGTTCCTCTACTGGGTCAGCCCACTCCACAGTAACAACATTTCCCCAGACTTTTACTTTTCCACTCATTAGCCGCCGGCGAGCTTGCGCTGCTGATTTATGATCCTCATATTCCAAGAAGCAGAATCCTCGATTCTTCTTCTTATCATCAGGTTGGTGATACAAGATTACATCAACTAATCCCTCTGCAAAAATTAGATGTAGAATCACTGAATCATGAAATAATAGTTAGAAGAGACCACATGGGTCATCTAGTCCAACCCCCACCATGTAGGAAAAGCTCTGACAGATGGCCATCCAGCCTGCTTTAAAGGTCCAAGGAAGGAGCTTCCGCCACATTCCAAGGCAGAGTTCCACTGCTGAACAGCTCTTAAAGTCAGGGAAGTTCATCATAATGTTCCACTGGAATCTCTGTTCTTGTAATTTGAACTCATTGTTCCAAGTCCTAGTTTCCAGAGCAGCAGAAAACACCCTGCTCCTCTTCCTTATGACATCCTTTCATATATTTATAGTAAATGTAGATGTAAATGTATAAATATATATTCGTTTTGATAATTTTTATTACGTTATATTGTGTATACATCGATAGTAGGGGAATAATTGTGAAGAAGATAGGAAAGTAGGAAGTGAGAGTGAGGTTAGGGAATAGGGGCCTGGGAAAGCAGGGGAGGTAAAAAAAATATAAAAAAGAAAAAAAGAAATATATATAAAAATATATAAAAAATAAGTTGGATTTCCATCTGTTCTTTGAAGATCTTCTCTAAATGTATTGATAAAAAAATAGAAAAAGAAAAGTCTTTCATTTTGAATAGTTTAGCATGCTTTCCTGTATTGCAGCTATTATGATTTGTATTATTTTCTTTCAGGAAATGACCTCTATTTTTTGTTGTTCAAAGTAATTTTTCACCAAGTCCCAATTTGTGTGTATCTTCGGTTTCCCTTCATTCGGCGCTAGCCAATATGTTAACTCATCCATATTCTTTATTTCTAATATTTTACTTTGCCATTCTTCTCTTTGTGGTATTTTTTTTCTGCCTCCAATTCTTAGCATATACAATTCTCGCTGCAATGGTTAAATAGTTAAAAATAATGTCTTTATTTATGTCTCCGTTAACATCAAACATTCCCAGCAAAAAGAACTCTGGTTCCTTTCTTATTTTTTATTTCAAGTATCTTTTAAGCACGACCACCACATATGATAGAAGGATCCTAATTGTTGTTTGAATTTCCAACATCTGTCAGATGTATTTTTATGAAATTTTGAGATTTTTTGTGGTGTGATATACCACCTATGTATCATTTTAATTGATTTTCCTTTAGATTATATGGTGTATAAATATATATTTATACATATGTAGACCAAATTTGGAAATCTGATTGAAGCACAAGTAGGTACATAAGTAAATAAGGTCGCCAGCAACAGATAGCACTGAAGTACACACATCCCAATTGATAGTATTATAAAGCAGAACTGGCATTCTGTGGACACTGTCCCATCTACCTTTGGAATGGTATACAGATTTCCAACAGATATGGCAAAAGGGATGTCTACTTGTTCAGGACGTGCACAAGAATCTGAACCAAGACAGAAGAATCACAGAAATAGTACTAGCCTAGTAAATCTGAGAAATTCTAAATGAGGAAATATTTTTCCTGATGGAACTCCCAGCAACCATAACATATTTATTCACAATCTTGGCTCCTTTTCACTAATCTTACCTGTGACTTTGCTGAACTCTTCTAATATGTTTTCCTTGGTCTTGTTTTTTGGAATCGATCCAACAAAAAGCCTATTGTTTGCCACAGAAATGCAGACACCAAGGTGTTTACCAGGGCGAATTTCATAGTTGTCGCACTGAAAAAATGAATTGAATTTTCAGAAGACTAAATTCATTAAAATATGGACAAAGAAAACTTCAACAGCCCCCATTCAAAAGAGAGAAAATTGTATCTTTCAGTGCTTTTAAATCTTAATTAAGCAAGATTTAAAGTTTCCAACAGAGTCTGACACATTTCCCATCAAATCTACTTTCAAGCCAGCTTAGACACTGATTTCTGCATGTCCTTTGCTGAACCAGAACAGAAGCAATTTCTTAGCTATCAATAAAGAGAAGATGATGGCCACCACATGCCTTGTTCCCAACAGAGGAGCATATTGTTTCTGGGGGTTAGATACTTAAGTATCATTCCTAATGTTTACCATATATTTATTATTTGGTGCTGGTCATCGACCATAATAATAATAATCATCATCATCATCATCACACCACACACACACACAAAATGTAAAGTTAATACAATTCACTGTTAAAATATTTGTAAAGATATCTTCAAAAGAGTGATTGTTCAAAAATTCATCTTTAGTCTAAAAAACCATTCCCATGCAGTCTTGCATTTAAGCACTTCCTTCATAGCCAAAGGCAACAAGTAAAGTGCATGGAATTTCATGCAGGCAAGAAAGTGAGTTGATAAAGGCTTCAGCACAGAAACTAACTTGACTGCATTGACTGCACTGAAAAGCAATAGGCTACTAAAAGGAAGATTAATAAATAATAAAGTATTTTCCAAGCTAATACTTTCTCTGGGCTTATAATGCTGGCCTACCTATAGTCATTGACAAAAAAAATCAGAATTGTAGATAATACATGCATAAACACACGCATACAGATTTTATTTATTTAAAACGTTTATATTCTGCCCTTCTCACCCTGAAGGGGACTTGAGGCGGAGCACAACATACAAACAGCAAACATTCAATGCCGGGACATGAATTCATTATATGCATACATAAACATTAAAAATATTTGTGTCAATATTAAAATATACTGTTTAAATTCGTCTCAATCATCTGCATCTAATGTAATTGGCCTGGTAAGATTTCCTATCGCTGCTTTATTGTCCCGAAAGCTTGATCCCACAGCCAAGTTTTTACCATCCTTCTGAAGGACAGGAGGGAGGGGGTCGATCTGATCTCACCAAGAAGGGGGTTCCATAGACGGAGAGCAATCACCATCCCCACCAATCGTGCCTGTGATAATGGCGGGATGGAGAGCAGGATCTTAAGGTCGGAGGATCTTAAGCTCTGCGATGGTTCATAGGGGGAGATGCATTCGGACAGGTAAATTGCTTTGCCTTGCTAGTTCTCCTAGACTGTATAATCTACTAAAATTATCCTGGACAGAACTCAGCTGATATAGTAAAGTTATCAAAATAATCAAATCAAATATTCTATTCTGCCATGTTTCAAAGGATGATTTAGACTAATTTATTTTGTAATTTTATTAATACATAGTGAATGGTATAGTTGCATTGTGAATACCAAAGGAGCTATATTTCAAAGCAAACAAAATCAAGTTAGCTGAGTGAACTAGAATGCGTTTGGAAGTAAACTTGCAAAATACTATCCATACTTTTAGCAGGATAGCAAGAAATGCAGAGCGGGATATGTTAGATGTGGATTTTCGGCACTCAATTTTGCATGTTTCTGTAATTTTAAAATGCAATAAATTTAACATTCAAATCCCCACTCAGCCATAGAAAACTGTCATGTGACCTTGAATATATCATACCTCTAAACACATTTTGCCAAGAAAATTGTGTGATAGGTTTGCCTTTGGGTCACCATAAACTGGAAATGTTTTCCCCCAAAAGTATCATGTATTATTTCTCTCTCTTCCTGGCCACAGGCAACAAATGATAAATTTCAACCATATCTTAAAAACAGCCACTCTATCCTAAAATGCTTTAAGAATTATGACACTAACCAATTTCACAGCTTCTTGTGCTGCTTCTTTACCACAGAAAGTGATGAAAGCATAGCCTCTGTTCTGTCCAGAAAGGGGATCCATCATGAGCCGAAGATCCCAAATTGGGCCTGCTTTTTCAAAGAGTGGCACCAATTCATCTTCATACAAATCTCGAGGAATTTTGCCAACAAATACCTGAAAGAAGTATTAACAAGGAAATTCACAGCTTTTTTTATTTTCAGAATATAAAAATATCAATGAAGAGTGTTATTCAACCTATTGACTTATTTCTACAACAGGGTTTCAGACAGTTTTACATTAGGCAGAGTACTGAATGTACTAACTATACCTAAACCCAACGCTGTATTCATTTTAAAGCTTCTAATATTCAAAGTGATGTATTTATTGTACTGTTACGATAATCAATCCAAGAATTTTATCTCTTTTCTTTGATATGAAGAAGACCACATGATTGCACTGCTTCTCAGCTTAAGTGTACAGTGACCTCTTCACATTCACAAGTTTGCCACCAGCACTCCAAAGTCATCCCTTCCTAAGATAAGAACTTGGTCGCCACATGTGCATTCACACAGTGGCCTTGGGCTTCAGGAGGGGAGAACAGTGGCAATCATCATGGTTGCCATCAACCATCTCCCAAGGCCTGATGTGTGAATGTGCATACAATACCTAAAACTTCTGGTGAGCAGGCAACCAACAATGTATCCTGCCCAACCACTAAAAGCTAACCATAGCATGTGCTCTGCCTTCCCTGGGTCTTTGGGACAGACAGAGCAACAGTGCTCTTCCTTGCCAACCTCAGACAGCTTCATGAAGCTTCACCCAAAAGTGTAGGGCTTCTGCATGAATGTGTCCATGACATTCACACAGCAGCACAGGATTATTTGGAGCAGGGTGGGGAGTGGCTGCAATAACTTATCCCCTTCTTCCCCAAAACTTGAAGGGCAGCTGTATGAATGTCCACATGGCAGCCCAATCTCTGGGAGGTGGGAACTAACTTCAAACATTCATCCTCCTCTTTGTCTCAAAGCATGGGCTACTATGTGGATGTACATACTGCAACATAGGCTTTAGGAAGGAGGGGCAGATCCTATCACTCTTCCTCCGGAGGCACAGGGCTACCGTTAGACTGGGCGTGCAGTGGCACCAGACTTTGGAGGCAGCTGTGGTGCACTGCCCCCACCAAGGGAACCCTCCAGCCACTGGCTCCAGGGGTCTGAGGAGCCCCCGAGAAAGCTTCCCCTGCCCATCCAGTGTATTTGTAGTTTTTCCACTTTTGCAGGACACTGGCATCCAACCTCAATGTGGAGGGCTGACTGTATATACGAAGCTGAATCCCACTAAACACCAGCCAGTCATTAATCCAAGCATTGTTAACTGCAGCTATTATCAACTGCAATTGCAACCTATTACATTTTCTTAGTGGCTAATAGTAATAATGATTACTAGTAATAGTGAGTCAATATGTTTAGTAATTATAAAATGCGTAAGCATTTTTCTTGGGGATGCTGTACTAAAAGAAGTCTTGATCATTATTTGACTAAAACCTAGTTCTCATACAAACAAATTCAATCCATTTCAATCTGGTTTCAGGCCCGGTTATGGAACAGAGACAGCTTCGGTTGCCTTGGTGGGTGACCATTTTAAGTAAATGGGGGGGGGGGGGGGGGGGGGGTTCCATGTTGGTTCTCCTGGATCTCTCAGTGACTTTTGATACCATTGACCATGGTATCCTTCCGGGCCATCTTGCTAGGATGGGACTAGGAGGCATTGCTGGATAGTTGCTCTGTTCCTTCCTAGAGGGGTGTACCCAGAAGGTGGTGCAGGGGGATTCCTGTTTGAACCCCTGGCCATTGACCTGTGCAGTTCCTAAGGGTTCCGTTTTATCCCCCATGCTGTTTTAACATATACATGAAACAGCTCGAAGAGATCATCTGGAGTTTTGGAGTATGATGCCACATGTATGCAGATAACATGGAGTTTTGGAGTATGGTGCCACATGTATGCGAGGTTGCTGGATCCGGAGACGGCCTGCCTTCTGGTCGCAGGCCCGGAGACGGCCTGCCTTCTGGCTCTGTGCCTCGGGCCGTGCTTCCGACCTGGCTGCGGGGTCATCACGGCCGCGCAATCTTCGGAGACGCGGCTGGGGAGCCCAGCGCCTGGCCGACCGCCGTCTGCGGGCCTGCGCAGCGCTGGCCGGCTGCCATTGCTGTGCTGTTTCGTGTTGTCATCGTTGTGGCGGCTCCATTTTCCATCGCCGGCGGCGTCGGTCCCTGCTGTCTGTGTTGTGTAGCCGGCGGAGGAGTTCCTCTGAACCTGCGTCGTGTGGGCACCATACTCGACGCCCCTGATGTTGATTGCCAGTGCGGGACATTATCCATCACGCCCACTAGCGTCCGGAGTGAACATCACTACGCTTCCATCAGGGCCCAAGTATCGACCGAAAGGCTACCCATCAGGAGACCATTCAGAACTCATAGTAACATAATCTCTGTTTTTGCAACAGCGCCCTCTCTGGCTGGAGGCACAATAACACCTGCCTTTTGGAGTCTCTGCCCGCAATATATAAGATCAACTCCCTCTGATCTCCATCAGATTCTCAGGACGGCCAAGAAGAACTGGGGACCTGGCCAAGGGGTGCCGGCTTGCTGTTCACGGGCCCTAGAAGCGGGGTCCTTGTTTTGATTGGCCCGTTCTAGTTGAATGACATTGGGATTTTTCTGGGGGCACAGACTTTGAGCTTTTGAATTATTAAGCACTTTAGTCCAGCACTGAGACCAAATGGTGTCATTAGAACGCGAGCCATAGAAAGCCATCCAGCACTGTAATTTAGCACTTTAATCCTGCACTTTAGATTGCCTGGGTTGTCATAAGCTATTAACTGGTCCAGAACCAATAAGCTGCTGTGAGGTGTGGTATTATAGCACTGTAGCACTTTACTACAGCACTGTGAATTTCAAGTAATCGCCTGATGTCATCGCTCTTGCCACTTTTGGTAATACTGATAGCCCTCTCTGCTAATACTGCTCAAATGCACTTTATGGTTTCCAGTATGGAAGAAGGAATAGGAAGCAGGGAAGGGGGGGGGGACCCTAGGGGTTCAGAGATTTATAAGCACAATAATATCTGTTATTATTATTATTATTATGTATCAACATCTGATACTGCAAGTGAGGAGTTGAGAGGGAACTCCACCGGGACGGGTGGTTCTACGGGGGGGGGGGGGGGCTGCTATAGAGGTGGTGACAGGTAGAGGGAGATACGGGAAAGGGAGAACAAATTACCCAATCCGATCCAAAATTTTCAGCAATAATTTGGCAAACTCAAAATGCTCTAAGAATGTAAGACAAAAACAAATCCGGCCCAAAATTTACAATAGAACATTGGCAATCCCTAAGATTACCCATATTACAACCTCACAAACGATTCGGCCTGAAAATAATAGGAATATATTGACGTCTCCAAAAAATCCTCCCGACAAGATACAGCTGAGATGTCAGGATGGTGGTCCTTCTGGGCTAATAAGGGTGGTGCTGTTCAATGCCAGGTCGGTAAATGGAAAGTCCTCCATTATTCAAGATCTAATTCAGGAGGAACAGGCCGACCTGACATGTATAACAGAGACCTGGCTGGATGAGGGGGGAGGTGTGAATCTCTCCCAGCTTTGCCTGCCAGGTTACTCTGTCCAGCACCAGCCAAGGCCCGGAGGGCGGGGAGGAGGAGTGGCAGTGGTCTATAAGGTTTGTATTCCCCTGATCAGGTGCCCCATCCCACAATCATCTACATTTGAGTGTGCCGGCTTCAGGTTAGGTGACCGGGACAGGATAGGGATTCTGTTAGTGTACCGACCACCCCGCTGCACAACAGTCTCCCTACCTGAGCTAGCAGGAGTGGTCTCGGACATGACGTTGAGCTCCCAGCGGCTTCTAGTCCTGGGGGATTTCAATGTCCATGCCTAGACTGCTCTGTCAGGTGCAGCTCAGGACTTTATGGCCGCCATGACAACCATGGGCTTGTCCCAACTAGTATCTGGTCCCACCCATACTGCCGGACACACACTGGATTTGGTCTTTTCCTCAGGGATGGGGTGATAGTGTCGGGGTGGAGGAGCTGACTATCGCTCCATTGTCATGGACCGATCACTACCTGATTAGGTTTAGACTGACTGCACCTCCTAATCTCCGCAGGGATGGTGGACCCATTAGAATGGTCCGCCCCAGGAGACTTATGGATCCTAATGGTTTCCTGATGGCTCTTGGGGAATTTCCCACCTCCATGGCTGGTGACCCTGTCGATGCCTTGGTCTCTCACTGGAACACAGAGATGACTAGGGCAATCGACACAATCGCTCCGGAACGCCCCCTCTCGAGTAACCGAGCTAACCCGGCTTCTTGGTTTACTGAGGAGCTGGCAGCAATGAAGCGAAATAAGAGGTGGCTAGAGCGCGTGTGGCGCAAAAACCCAACTAAATCAGCCCAAACACATCTGAATGCCTTTTTAAGGTCCTATGGTGTGGCAATAGAGGCAGCACAAAAAACATCTTTTGCTGCCAATATTGCATCTGCGAAGAATCGTCCAGCCGAGCTCTTTCGAGTTGTCAGGGGTCTGTTAAATCTACCAAAAAGCGAGATCCCTGACAGCTCTGGACCTCGCTGTGAAGCATTTGCTCGATTTTTCGCAGATAAAATTGGGCGGATTCGGTCGGATTTCGACACCACTTTACCTTCAGTCTCTGAGAATGTAACGAGAGCATCTGCTTGTCAAATTTTATTGGATTCTTTTTGATTGGTTCAGCTTGAGGATGTGGACAGGATCCTTGGAGAGGTGCAGCCTACCACATGCATCCTAGACCCCTGTCCATCCTGGCTGATAAAAGAAGCCAGAGGGGGTTTGGTGGAGTGGGTGAAGGTGGTGGTTAATGCCTCCTTACAGGAAGCCAAGATTCCAGGGAGCTTAAAACAAGCTATTATCAAACCGCTGTTGAAAAAACCATCACTGGACCCCACTCAATTAGACAAGTATCGGCCAGTTTCCAATCTCCCCTATTTGGGCGAAGTCCTGGAACGTGTGGTGGCAGCTCAACTCCAGGGATTTCTGGTAGACACTGATTATCTTGATCCGGCACAGTCTGGCTTTAGACCGGGACATGAAACGGAAACAGCCTTGGTCGCCTTGGTAGATGATCTGCGCAGGGAACTGGACAGGGGGAGTGTGTCCCTGTTAGTTCTGCTGGACCTCTCAGCAGCCTTCGATACCGTCGATCACGGTATCCTTCTGGGACGACTCATAGAAATGGGACTCGGGGGTACTGCTTTGCAGTGGCTCCAGTCCTTTCTTGAGGGACGGTCCCAGAAGGTGTTACTGGGTGACACCTGTTCGGCTCCACAGCCATTGTCGTGTGGAGTCCCTCAGGGATCTATTCTGTCCCCAATGTTGTTTAACATCTACATGAAGCCGCTGGGGGAGATCATTCGGAGTTTCGGACTGTGGTGTTATCTCTATGCGGATTATGTCCAGATCTGTCACTCCTTCCCACCTGTCACCAAGGAGGCTGTCCAGACCTTGAATCGGTGTCTAGCTGCTGTGTCGGACTGGATGAGAGCTAACAAATTGAAATTGAATCCAGACAAGACAGAGGTCCTACTGGTCAGTCGTAAGGCCGAACAGGGTATAGGGTTACAGCCTGTGCTCCCCCTGAAGACGCAGGTTTGCAGCTTGGGAGTGATCCTGGACTCACTGCTGAGCCTGGAACCCCAGGTCTCGGCGGTGGCCGGGAGAGCTTTTGCGCAATTAAAACTTGTGCACCAGTTGCGCCCATACCTTGGGAAGTCTGATCTGGCCACGGTGGTCCATGCTCTTGTTACATCCTGAATAGACTACTGCAATGCGCTCTACGTGGGGTTGCCCTTGAAGACTGTTCGGAAACTTCAACTAGTCCAGTGAGTGGCAGCCAGATTGCTCACTGGAGCGACATACAGGGAGCACACCACCCCCCTGTTATGCCAGCTCCACTGGCTGCCGGTTCAATTCCGAGCACAATTCAAGGTGCTGGTTTTAACCTACAAAACCCTGTACAGTTCCGGTCCAGTGTATCTGTCCGAACGTATCTCCCTTTACGTCCCACCTCGGAGTTTGAGATAATCTGGGGAGGCCCTGCTCTCGACCCCACCACTGTCACAAGTGAGGCAGGTGGGGACGAGAAGCAGGGCCTTCTCAGTGGTGGCCCCTCACCTGTGGAACTCACTCCCGGGGGAAATCAGAACAGCACCATCCCTCCTCTCCTTCAGGAGGAGGGTGAAGACATGGTTGTGGAACCAGGCTTTTGGGCAACCAGGCAATTAAATAAGACAACTAAATAAGACTATCAGATGTGTAAGATCAGCAGGATTGTCAAAGTGGAATCAAAAACAGATCTTTGAGTTAGTGTACACTGATAGGTAGAAGGAAGAATTAGGTTTGTATTGTTCTTATTGTTTTTATCGATTTTATAGATTTTATTGGGATAATGGCTTGAATTGTGGGAACTTTGAATTGTTGTACTTTTATGATGATTGTTTGTGTGGCAGGCATCTAAGTGTGCCTTGCTGTTGTAAGCCGCCCTGGGTCCCCTTCGGGGTGAGAAGGGCAGGGTACAAGAACCCCAAATAAATAAATAAATAAATAAATAAATAACATCCAGCTTTACGACCCCTTTCCACTTTATGTCAAGGAAACTGTCCTGACCCTAAACCAGTGCCTGTAATCAGTAATGGATTGAATGAGAGCAAACAAATTGAAACTTAATCCAGACAAGACAAGTCAGAAGGCAGATCAGGGAATAGGGATTCAGCCTGTGCTGGATGGGGTTACACTCCCCCTGAAGACACAGGTTTGGGAGTCCTCCTGGACTTGGCATTGAACTTGGAGGTCCAGGTGTCAGCAATGACTAGAAGGGCCTTGCACAATTAAAACTTGCGCACCGACTGCACCCATTTCTTGAGAAGCCAGATCGGGCCATAAGGGGACATGCCATAGTGCCGCCCCGTCTGGATTACTATAATGCGCTCTGCGTAGGGCTGCCTCTGAAGACTGCTCAGAAATTTCAGCTAGTCAAAAGAGCTGCAGCCAGGTGCTAGCTACAGGGAGCGGACAACCCCCGTTGCAACAGCTCCACTACCTGCCATCTGTTTCCAGGTACAATTCAAAATTAAAGCCCTAGACTAGTGGTTCTCAACCTGCGGGTCTCCAGGTGTTTTGGCCTACAACTACCAGAAATCCCAGCCAGTTTACCAGCTGTTAGGATTTCTGGGAGTTGAAGCCAAAACACCTGGGGACCCACAGGTTGAGAACCACTGCCTTATATGAACCTGCCCAGGCCGTGAGATTTTCAGGAGAGTCCCTTCTCTTGGTCCCACCTCCATCTCAAGCTCAATTGGTGGTAATGAGAGAGCGGGTGTTTTTTATGGCTGCCTTCTGGTGGCAAGCTAAAACTTGTTTATTTAGACAGGTTTTTAAAGGTGAAGTTCTTAAGATCAATTAAGGGGTCTGTGTTTTTTAACTTTGAATTTATTTTAATGATTTTTAACTGGGAATTTTTTATCCTGTTTTAACATTTGTATATTTGTGTATTTTAAATGGTTATGCTGATGCTTTTTATGTTAAGCTATTTTGAGTCCCCTTTGGGGGAGATAAAGCGGGATATAAACAACAACAACACTATTGTCAGTCTACCCACCATATCCAGTAATTCTGTATCCATGGCTCAGACATACTTGGGAAAAAAACCCCAAAATATACACATCTGCAAATATACCTTGCTGTACACCCCCAATTCATGAGTACTCAAGCTCTCTCCAGCACTTGCTTGTTATTCGCCTTTTTATATCACTACTAGCTGTGCCCTGCCACGCGTTGCTGTGGCCTATAGTAAAACTTATCAAAGTTGAGGTAGATATCTGGACTATTATGAAAGAGAGGTACCTACCTATTCCTTCCCCCTTTCTCTCCTTTCTTCCTTCTCTACCTCTTTCTTTCTTTCCTTCTTTCACTACTTGGTTTCATCCTTCTCTCTTTCCTTCATTCCCTCCCCCTTTCTTCCTTTGCCTTTCTTCCCTCCCTGTTTGCTTCCTTCTTTCGCTTTTTATTTCCTTTTATTTCACCACCATCATAACAATAACAATAATGCAATGCATTGTCTCCGGGACCTGACACCTCTCCCATTCCCCCTAAAAGGGTCTCATAGGAATAATAGCATCATAATAATCATAGAAATAACAACCTTTACCCGCCACGCATTGCTGTGACCAACCTTCCCTCTTTCTCTCCTTCTTTCCCTCCTTCCTTCCTTCCCTCCCATCTTTCCTTCTCCTCTTCCTTCTCTATCTCCTTCCTTTCCCCTTTTTCTTTCTCTTCTGGCCTCTTTCCTTCCTTCTCTCTTTCCTTCTTTCCTTCCCTCCCTCTTTCTCTACATCTTCCCCCTTCCTTCACTTCCTCTTTCCTTCCTTCATTCCCTTTTTTCTTTCCTTCTCTCCTTCCTTCCTTCCCCCTTTTTCTTTCTCTTCTGGTCTCTTTTCTTCCTTCTCTCTTTCCTTCTTTCCTTCCCTCCCTCTTTCTCTACATCTTCCCCCTTCCTTCACTCCCTCTTTCCTTCTTTCATTCCCTTTTTTTCTTTCCTTCTCTCCTTCCTTCCTTCCCCTTTTTCTTTCCCTCCCTCTGTCTCTCATTTCTTCCTTCTCTACCTCTTTCCTTCCTTCCCCCTTTTTCTTTCTCTTCTGCTGTCTCTCTTTTCTTTCCTTCCATCTTTCCGTTTCTTTCCTTTTCTTCTTCCTTCTTTCTCTAACTTTCCTTCCTTCCCCCTTTTCTTTATCTCCCTTTCTCTTTCTTCCTTCTTTCCTTCCTTCCTGTCTTTCCTGGATTTTGACAGGGCGGGAAGGGGTGCGGTGGGGTTTGGAGGTGGCGTGAAGTAAAAGGAGGTAAGATTGGGGCAGGCGAGTGATGGAGCGTGAGGTTGTGTGTGTGTGCGCGGCAGCGGGGGGAGTGATGGAGCGTGGGGCTGCGTGTGTGTGTGCGGCAGCGGGGGGGAGTGGGGTTGCGCGTGTGTGTGTGGCGGTGGGGGGAGTGATGGAGCGTGGGGTTGCGTGTGTGTGTGCGGCGGGGGGAGTGATGGAGCGTGGGGTTGTGTGTGTGCGTGCAGCGGGGGTGTGTGTGTGCGGGAAGCGGTGCGGCGGGGCTTGGAGTGGGCATGGCTTCCACAGAGGGAACTGTGTGCGCGCGCCAGGGAACTTGCGGCTGGGCACCAATGCGCATGCTCAGTTGTTTTGCCGTTTTGTGAGTGTGTTGTTGTGTTGTTTTTCATTTTGAGTAGATATGTTTGTACCTTATGGGTTGTGTTATGGGCATGGGAATTTTGGTTAAGTTTCGTTGGGGGTTTTTGAGTTTTGTTGTTTTGCCGTTTTGTGAGTGTGTTGTTGTGTTGTTTTTCATTTTGAGTAGATATGTTTGTACCTTGTGGGTTGTGTTATGGGCATGGGAATTTTGGTTAAGTTTCGTTGGTTTTTTTTGAGTTTTGTTGTTTTGCCGTTTTGTGAGTGTGTTGTTGTGTTGTTTTTCATTTTGAGTAGATATGTTTGTACCTTGTGGGTTGTGTTATGGGCATGGCAATTTTGGTTAAGTTTCATTGGGGTTTTTTGAGTTTTGTTGTTTTGCCGTTTTGTGAGTGTGTTGTTGTGTTGTTTTTCATTTTGAGTAGATATGTTTGTACCTTGTGGGTTGTGTTATGGGCATGGCAATTTTGGTACAGTTTCGTTGGGGGGTTTTTGAGTTTTGTTTCCTCGTTGGATGCCCCTAACAAATTTATATATATAGATACCATTGAATGGAATTTAAGCATCCAGAATTTTTGGTATTCATGATTCAGGATCCAACCAAATACCATGGGCCCATGGCATTGATTTATATCAATGAGGCAGTTAACAATATGCTATTCAAGACACTTCATTTTAAAAAGGATATCTTTCTTATCAGGGGAAAATGATTTCAGGAACATTTGTAGCATCACATGCACAATAAAGTTGCCTTGACACTTCAATCGAAAGATCATTATAGCTCAATAATCCATGATATAAGAACATTACATTATGGTTTAAACAATAATGCAAATTATAGCTACCATAAAAACCGGGGTACTGGATGACTTTCTAAGCCAAGAAAGTCATCTCAAAAATGGGGGGGGGGGGGGTTGTCTTAAACGCCGGGTATACCAGCATAACAGTGTGTTGGAACGCCATTTGCCACTCCATCAATTGAATCTGCCTTCCTTGCATCCCAGGCAGCACCTCGCCGCCGTTGTAACTCTAGTTGTTCCCTTGCCTCTCTTGGCGGCGCAGCCTGAGGAGAAGGGAGGGGGCAAGGAGGAGGAGTGCTGGGAATCGAAGCCGGGGGGGGGGGGAGGCAATGTGGGGAGTCTTTCCTCCCCTCAAAAGGAACAGAGTTCAAAAAGGGACTCCCCAAACTGGGAAGCTAACCTCATAGCGGGTCTCCTTCAAGGAGACCGGCAAAACCGCCTGTGGAGCTTTCCCCCAGAAGAGGCTCCTGGAGGGAGGGAACGAGGCTTGAACAGCCTCGCTAAGCCAATCGCCTTCATTTTTTAAAAAAGAAGCAGAACGGGGGGGGGGGGGGGGGGGGAATTGTAAGAAACCACAGCAGAAGAAGGGGAAAGGAAACAGAGAAGAGAGCTTGCAGCAGAAAGGGACGAAAATTAAAGGAATGTAAAGGAACCGAGGAGGACAGAACTAGAGAAAAAGCAATCCAAGAAGGTCTGTAAAGCACAGATAGTGCTTACTGGAAAGAGAGATGAAGAGAGACAGGAGAGAAAGAAGCAGTAAACCACGGAAGGAATACAAAGGCAAAAAAGGAGGTGGGCTTACTGTGGGTACTGTGCTTATTGTGTGGCTCCTTTAAGAGAAAAGGGAAGCTCCGAACCAGGAATGAGCTGAAGCAGGCAAACGCAGGCAAAAGGGGAGGAGTCACAACTCCAGAGGAGGTGGGGAGGTGAAGAAATGAGGAAGAAGGGCAGTCCAAAGCCAAACAGGATATGGAAGAAGGGAAGGAGACAGAATAGGGAGGCAGTAAAGGCAGAAGCACGGTCAGTAAGGGCAGAAGTAAGAGGTGGAGAGATAAGCTCTGGAGAGAACTGATGAATTGAAGAAAGGAGAAAAAATGAAAGAAGGAAAAGAGGAGAGAAAGGGTCTAGAGCCTGAGAGGGATATTGAAGAATAAACATAATAAAAAGAACAATAAAATAATAAACAGCAAGAAATAAAGAAAAAATAACAATATGAGTAAAAAGAATATACAGATGCCCAAAAAAGGAGAGAGGGAGTGAGGAGAAGAAAAGACAATAAAGGAAATCAGCTGGGGAATTTAATTAATGAGACTCCCGTGGTCCATCATATACAAAAAGAAAAATCCTCAGGGTGGGACCTTTTACATCCTAATCAAGAAAGAGCAATTACTTGGAGGGTCCTTGGGACAATTACAGAAGAAAGAATTAAGGTTAAGAGCAAGCTAGTGGGCAGACACATTAATATGGACAAATTTACAACTCCTAAAATGAACAAAAACCTCACAACCATAGAATCATAGAATCATGGAGTTGGATGAGACCTCCTGGGCCATCCAGTCCAACCCCGTTCTGCCAAGAAGCAGGAATATTGCATTCAAAGCACCCCTGACAGATGGCCATCCAGCCTCTGTTTAAAAGCTTCCAAAGAAGGAGCCTCCACCACACTCCAGGGCAGAGAGTTCCACTGCTGAACAGCTCTCACAGTCAGGAAGTTCTTCCTCATGTTCAGATGGAATCTCCTTTCTTGTAGTTTGAAGCCATTGTTCCATGTCCTA
Source organism: Anolis sagrei (assembly GCF_037176765.1). Lineage (NCBI taxonomy): Eukaryota > Metazoa > Chordata > Lepidosauria > Squamata > Anolidae > Anolis > Anolis sagrei. Next base: position 35,822,591 of record NC_090035.1, read on the forward strand.
GTCTCCAGGGAGGCAGAAAGGAAGCCTCCTCCCTCTGACTTCCTCTCACATATTTATACATGGATGTCATATCTCCTCTCTGCCATCTCTTCTTCAGGTTAAACATGCCCAGCTCTTTAAGCTGCTCCTCATAGGGCTTGTTCTACAGACCCCTGATCATTTTAGTCGCCCTCCTCTGGACACATTCCAGCTTGTCAATATCTCTCTTCAATTGCGGTGCCCAAAATAGGACACAATAACCACACTAACAAGAAGACTCTCCATACAAGGGGAACCATCTTTAAAAGACCTTACGTTACAATTACAGAAAATACAGGATAACCAAGAAAAAATGCAGGAAAGTCTGCAAAAAACATTCCAAGAGAAGACAGGGAAACTAATAAGCGAAATCAAAGAAGAAATCTCAACAATCAAAAAAGATGTCAGAGATATCCAACAAGAATTAAAGATAATTCAAAAAGAGAAAGCCAGCATTACAAAATCATGTGATAAGATTAACCAGAAAATTAGGGTTTCCATTGTTGTTGTTGTTATCAAGGAGAGTGAGTGGGGTTGGACTGGATGGCCATTGGGGTCCCTTCCAACTCATGGGTTCCATAATCATCATCATCATTATCAAGCAGAACTGGATAGCCATCTGTTGGCAGGGCTTGCATTGTGTCTTCCTGCTGACAGGAGTGAGTGGGGTTGGGCTGGATGGCCATTGGAGTTCCTTCCAACTCAAGGGTTTCATAATAATAATAATAATAATAATAATAAAGCAAAACTTGATGACCACCTGTTGCATTATGTCTTACTGCCTGACAGGAGTGAGTAGGGAATGTGTCCAGAGGAGGGCAACTAAAATGATCAGGGGTCTGGAGAACAAGCCGTATGAGGAGCGGCTTAAAGAGCTGGGCATGTTTAGCCTGAAGAAGAGAAGGCTGAGAGGAGTCATGATAGCCATGTATAAATATGTGAGGAAGCCACAGGAAGGAGGGAGCAAGCTTGTTTTCTGCTTCCCTGGAGACTAGGACACAATGGAACAATGGCTTCAAACTACAAGAGAGGAGATTCCATCTGAACATGAGGAAGAACCTCCTGACTGTGAGAGCCGTTCAGCAGTGGAACTCTCTGCCCTGGAGGGAATGTGGTGGAGGTTCCTTCTCTGGAAGCTTTTAAACAGAGGCTGGATGGCCACCTGTTGGGGGTGCTTTGAATTCAATTTTCCTGTTTCTTGGCAGAATGGGGTTGGACTGGATGGCCCATGAGGTCTCTTCCAACTCTAGGATTGTAGGGTTCGGCTGGATGGCCCACGAGGTCTCTTCCAACTCTATGATTTTATGACATTGGACCCGTCCCTGGGCTCACTCTAGGTAAGGTAAAATCTTGGACACAGGGAGGGCTGGGCAGGCAAGAAGAACTGACCAATCTAAGCAGACATTGTATAAAGCAATCAGGCAATTGCTGGTAAGATACATGGTTGACAGCTTAGAAAACACAGGATGGCAGCTCCCATGGGTTTATTGTCTCCTTCCTTTCGGTTTTAGAGGGAGTTAGGAAAAGTTTAATCCACTTTAACTGTTTTATGTTTACATGTTTGATGACAAGCAGCCTTAGGTTTATAAGTGACAGCTTTCCTGCTAAGACCCTACATGTCATAAGCATTTGCATTAAAATTACCATATTGAAATCTAATCTGATTTATTTTTATTTTTATTGGGTGTGCGTTCGAAGAGGGGTGGTCTTATACGGCGAGTATATCACAAACTCCATATTTTAACTGGAAAATTTGGGGGGTCGTCTTATACACCCAGTCGTCTTATATGCCGGAATATACGGTATAAATAAATAGACATTCAATTTAAGTGAATAAAATCTTTTAGTTTACAAAGCAGTCTGGGATAAAGTAATTTTAGGTAAAAGAATACTGATGCATTTAAAGAGCAAACACAAACCTCTGTGCCAATGCCAGGCTGGGAACCCGAGTAGACAATATCTGGAGGAGGGCCACCATACTTCCGTTGCCCTGTGGTCACATCCAAAGTATAACTAGTTCTCTCTAGCAAAGCCTAAAGGAGGGTGGTAATAAAAATAGAAATTTTATTTTATGTTGATGGCGCTTAGGAATACTTTATTTACCAAAACTAAACAACATACTATGTGAGCGTGCTTGTACATGCACGCACCTTCAAGTTGCCTGTGGGAAACCAATAATGAAGCTTATAAATTATTAATTAAGGTTTCCTATTTAGGACTTATTAAGAAGCATTCAGTGCCAGACATATATAATAACATTTCCTTTTCTGCAGCCTGTTAATAAGTCAAAAGTTAGGGGTGTTTTTATTAAGTGACTCATGAGCCACTGGGGCTGCCTTTCGGGACCAGCTGCAAGGGCTGGGCTGGGAGTGTGGGTGAGACCAGAAGAGGTAGGGTCATGGGCTGGAAGGGGCGTGGTTGGGGCTGGAAGGGGAGGCTGGGGCTGGGAAAGGGAAAGGGCGGGCCTGTCTCCAGGAAAACAAATGCGCCACTGACGCTTGGCAATGGTGTTTCTCTCCCCTGCTCTTTTATGGGCCCTAGGAAGGCAGTGGCCCACCTTCTTCCGGGCCCAGAGGGAGGAGACAAGCATTCCACTGCCGAGTACTCTCCAAAGAGCTCTTGGCAGAGGTATGTCTCTGCCTTGGCCCTCCTTTCAGTGTGAGGATGCGACAGGTCACTGCATCTGCAAAGTGAAGAGAAAGCCAAAGCAGATGGGAGCAGGGACAAAGAGCCCAAAGGGCTGCATCTGGCCCATGAGCCTGAGTTTGCCCATGCCTGGTCCAGATAGTACACTTGTAAGAAATCTGGTCGGAAACCATAATAAAAAGATCTAGGGAGTCAGAGAAGGCCTCTGTGGATTCTTTCAACTTTATGATTCTATGAAAGAAACTACACATGCTATCAGGTAACTATTCTCACGATATTATGCAATAACTTCATAATACGTATATAGAAATAGAGCACACAAACTGAATTACATCTCAGACGCAAAATTATCTCTGCAACAAACAGATCACATAGGTTTCTTTTGCCACTCTGTATTTTTAACATTAATTATTCAATGAGAACGATTCACTTATTAAATTGGTTACAGGCCCTCCACTCAAGTGCTCAACTTTTTAAAATAGTCACTTATGAACAAGATAGGTTTTGTAGGCTTGTTCTGAAGTTGAATTTGTATGTAAATTGGAACAAACACTGTAGCTGCACCCTTAATCGTAAGAGACTTTCCACTCTTAAAATGACATTCTTCCTGAGATACATAAACTAGTGGTGGATTGCAGGCATTCTTCAAGTTACAAACAAGATATGTTCTGTATATGTTCTGTTTGTTCTTAAATTGAATTTGTTTAAAAGTCAGAACAGGTACATTTTAAGTGTACCTCCAGCCAAGTGAATAGTTTTTCTGTCTGTACCCATGTTCAGAAGATTTCACCTCACTTTCTGTCCCTGTGATAATTAGATTTTGAAAAAAAATATGTAAACAAGGATTGGTGATAAAGCGTGAGTGGAGACACGTTTTCCTCATGATAACTCTTACAGGAGTGAATTTCCATTCCTAGGGGTAGATTTTTCTCACTTCTTGTTGTCTCACTCCAGTTCTTAAGTCAAATGTTTGTAACTCAGAGACCACCTGTACACATTTTTCATAACAAAAAATGTGAATTCCAGCTACTTTTCATCTCCCCCATCTTTATTTTTGGGAGTCCTTGTAGCTCCCAGAGCTATCACTAAACTTTCTAATTTCAGCCTTAGAGAAATAATACAACTGTAAACAGAGCCTCTTGAATGTAATATGTTCATATTCTACCGTTTAACTCGGGAAACGCATATATTACCTTAATTTTTGCTTCATCTGGCCCCTTTGTTGGCTCTTGTACTTTGCTTCCTTGTTTCTCTCTCTGTCTGTAAGTCTTCATAACTCCACATAAAAATGCACTTTTGTTCTGCAGAAACAATTTAATAGGGACATATAGAATGTAACTTAGATATCAGTGAACTTTACATAAAATCCTACTAAAGCAGTTGCCCAGAAAAACCTATGCCAACTTGATATATTTTATTTAAAACAAATCAGCCCTCCATTAATTTAATACAACAGGTTAACATAAAACACTACCACACAAATCTTACGAGTATGCAGGCAGCCCAAACATTTAAATTTAGTGTTTGATAGATGAACATTTATAAGGTATATTGTGCAAGAATTTCACTGTAGGTTTCACTGTAGGTATTGCTACCCAAAGACATTTGTTATGGTCACGTTAGAGGTAATACTACATTCATGAACCTAAATGTTCACACCACAGGAGCTCTTACCTTACCTGTACATGCGACAGGTCACTTTCCTTAAATTGCTGTAATACGGAGAGGGCTCCTTCTTCATTAAATTCTCTAAGAGCATCTATTGCTCTCTCATCAAGATCAACATAAGCTACCAATCCTAAAAATTAAAAATAAACAAAAGTTAGATTCCCATTGGAGAATGTAAGAGAACCATTGGTATAAAACCATTATTGTACTTGACTAAAACTGAAATAATATGAGGTATATAAATATTTCAGGCTACTTTGAACAAGATATGTCTGTCCAGAAATTGCAAAAATGCTAGGAATGTTTGGTTGCACAAAGCAACACAACATACCAAGGTTTGAAATAATGAGCTCTGGCTCGCATTCCAAATGATCTGCATTCAGAGCTTCAAGATACTTTTTCTCTGGGAACAGCAATGTAAACTACATGTAAGGAGGAGTTCTTTATAATCTAACTACAGTATGCTGGAGTAGCTGCTGAAGAACTTAGAAAGTCCCACCCTCCTACTAAGCAAAAAAAGAAGTACACATGACAAATTATCTCCGTATCTACATTACACACTTTTGCAATAAAATACTACTTTGCCACAACCTTTCAGCCAGTGACATTATTTTGAGCCCTGTTATGTATTTCAAGTGGATCAATATTGTACTTACAGGTACAGTCCCACATACATTAGGACCAGTTCTGAAGTGCATATATTTAAAGATGAACCGGCACTTCATACTCCATGATTAAAAGTTAGTAGCAGGTATAAAAAATTCATAAGCACTGCTGGTTTCAGCAATATTATATGGTAAGATGTTGACATAGTTAATCTGACTTCCAATAAATATCCCTAGCATAATTACTAAAGATTTTAAAGACCACTGGAAATATCTTTGCTCACAAATCTATAAGACAGCAGTGCATGAAAACTGTATTTCAGAATTGATCCTGCATATCGGAAGGCATTTGTACAGGAAAAACTCTCAGCAAATTGAAATCATGAAGTTCCACCCCAGCTACAAAATGAAAAGTAGCCAACAACACTAAAAGACTCCATTGGGGTAAGATTTTACACATAGAAGATATATTTCTACAAATAAATTTTGGTTACTAGGCAACAGGTTTTGTTTTTTTTTAGTATTAATGCACTTTGAAATTTACATAAATATCAGACTTCTCATGATACATCCTGAGTGAAAGCCATTCTCAAAGTCTGTACATTCCTTGAGAGACCTACACTTACGTCAATAGGTGCACATCTTTGTAGTTCAACACTAGAAAAGTGCCCCTTTAGGAAAATTAAAGCTACCTGGCAGACACTCACTGGAACTGTCTTCCAAGACAGATCTGCCGCATGAGCCAAAATATGTACATACAGAAAACAGTGTTATTTAAAACAGCCTAAACTTGAGGAACATTTGTAATTATTTAGGGGGAAAACCCTACATCTTGCCACTGAAATATCTGAACTAAGGGCAGGCATGAAGCAGTTCCATTTACATGTCTAAATATGTTCACAATACGCATGCTAAAGAGAAAGAGGAAGTTTCTCTTTTATTATTTATTTATTTATTTATTTGCTGCATTTATTAACCGCCATTCTCAGCCCTTTAGGGCGACTCATGGCGGTGTACAACACATACAAAAATAAGATTTTTTTCCAAAGTAAAAAAAAAAAAGATCTCTCTCTCTCTTTAGAATACACGAGAACCCACTTGCTCCACGCAATTACTGTTGAACAAACAGGTCAGCGTTATAACTGAAATGTCTTGAGTTCCCCACTAGGAACTAGACAAACATAGAATTCACATACTAGCAAAAATTCAAATGTAGCCTGAAGTAAGCAAAGCAAACTATTTTTCCCAATAAGCTATCTAGTAAATGTTTAAGATAGTAATCATAAATTGTTGATAGAAAGTGGAAGCAAATAATTATAGAGAAAATTGTAATTCAATAGGTTGAATGTCTATTTTCATTTCTGTGTCTATGAAACAGTATCCTGAAGATCTAAGATACTGTCAACATATGTTAACCCAATTGACCTCAAAGTGAAAGCAGCAGTACATTCGAATCTACACAGTGCAAAATACAGCAATTTTAAAATTTAAGATCTAAAAATTTGAAAATTGTTTGCCTTTACTTTTATAACCAATCAGAAACAAGAAATGCATATTATACCTGTCTGAAATATTTCATCAAGTCTCTCTGCCACCTTCTGTGGGAGGCCTGCCTCTATCAGTGTCTTGTAGTGTTCTGTGTGAGTTACACTGGAAGTATCCATTGGTTCTTCCTCTTCTTTTAACTGTACCGCATTACCATTCACCTGATTAGCCATTTTATTATGCTGCTGGAAAAAATTCAGGAGCTATATTACATAAAGCCAGAAACAACTAATTTGTAGGACAATGAATTTTTCTAAACTAATTTGTAAACATGCTGCAAGTGACTTGCATTGAAACCACATTTAAATCGCACCTCACCTAAATGAAATAAAAAGTACAGTCCTAAATACTGTGGAACATGTACATGGAATAATGCACAATTTTAAGCACTTCATGTACACTGAATCTACTTTTTAGTTCCTTAGTTAATTTTTGTGATTAACATAATTTTGGGAAGTTACACTGGAATGCACAAAACAGCTACTACCATAAACTGGTCTCAAAGTGATTTGAGATCAATGTTTTCAATACAGAAGCCTGAAGAGGAGCTAAATATACAAATGTCAATACTTGCTTTCTATCCTTCCCATAGTTTTCTGACTTACTTCCATGTCTTCCCTCTAACCCAACATTTCATTACATAAGAGAAACAAGCCATGCTGCTTAAACACACTGGATGCCAGAACACTTTTTAAAAAGGAACATGCCACATGTTATTTTTACAAGAGGAACAGTCAATAAACAAATTGCACATCATTTTCAACCAAGGGGAACTTGTATTAAACTCTGGGTATCAAATTACAGCACATTATTCCAGAAAGTTTAACTGAAAGGGTCTTTGAGCGAAATTTGCAAATACTAAACAAGGGGCTTTGAATTAAATTAATAGCAAAAAAGAAACATACCCTTCCTCTGTAGCAAAATAGCAATACGAAAGAAACAAGAAGGTACAATGCTACACAGGATGTGGCATTGTGGTTAACTTCAAAGGTTACAAGAAGGTACTTTCCATGAAGAAAAAAAAGTATTCTTCTGTTAAAGGTTAAAATTGTTGATCTCACAGTAAAAGGTTAAAATTGATGTTGGTGGTACTTTCCCTTTTGCATTGGGGTATAAAGATATGCAGATTTCAAGAGACGGGGGCGGGCAGTCTTTGAAAGCACAAACAAGTGCTTCTGTCCGTCTCATGTTGATCAGCTTGATTAAATGGTGTCTTACATGAACCAATTGGACTCTGTGGATTTCTTCGAAAAGGGACTCCGCACTCTAAACCTGTGATCCCTTACATTTTCTGGGGGCTCTTTGTCCAGGATCCTGAGAGTGGTCATCCTGAGGAATCCGCAGAGAGATTTTTGGAAATCCAGCCACACGGCATGGATCCAGAGGTGGCGCAAGCTGAGAGGGGCCCCACCAAAAGACCAGCGGCTCGGCTCATGGCACCTTGGGGTTCGGTCCCGCGTTGGACTGCCAATAGAAGTTACAGTGTAACACCCAAAGGAGGACTGCTGACCGGTCGGAGGAAGCGAAACTGTGCAGAGCAAGTATTTCTTGTAACTGTATTTGGGGGAAGAAATTAGTTTATATTGTGTTTGTAGTTCGTGAGATTGCTCCAATATCGAACCAATATGAGAAAGATAGACAAGCGCGCTAGGGAGGCCAGGGCCGAATAGTGGCCACCAGTTTCTGGTAGTCTAGCCTTTGAAGTGAGATACGAAATGGTAGACTCTGCCTCAGACAAATAGAAGTTACCTGCAAGAGGGGCGGAGGTCAAGGGGACCAGTAGTCTAGTCTTGAAGTTTGCAACAGATAGATAGACACCGCCACAGGAGGGTAACTTAGAAGTTGCAACGGTAAATGGGATCCCGAGGTTAGGATCCAGGATGGAACCTTTCCTCAGTAGTAAAGAGACTGAAGTGGTCCAATAGGGGACCGCAGATAGAAGCCAAAAGAGAAACTAAGGTGTCAAGGATGGTCATTTGGACCAAGGAAAGCCTTAGGGGAAAGATAGGATAAGAAATACTTGACAGATAAAAGGGAATTCAATGATAGGGAGAGTATTATAGGAAAAGAGTAATAGTAAAATCAGGGGACAGTGGATTCCTCAGGAGGTAACAAAGATCGTATGAAAATTGTGTGTGAGAATGATTTGTCTTTGAAAGGTGTTAAAGAGTTTGGTTGAAGAAAGTGTCAACTGTCTGTCTTTGTTTCTTGTTGTTTGTCTTTGTTTGGCGAGCCAAATGTACTTAAGATAGTAAACTAGTATTGAAACAATGGAACCAAAAGAAAAGGATAAATTTGGTTTTTTTTCCAGGAGCAAGAAATATAAATAATGACTATGTCTGCATTTGTGTCCGCATACAAGAGAGAACAAAAACCACTTAAAAGAGAAATAAGTCAAGAGAAACGTGATAAAGAAAGAGTTTGAGTGTGTTGTTGAGGGTTTTCATGACCGGAATTGCTAGGTAGTTGCTGCAAGAGGGTCCTACATTGTGCATGTGGCAGGGCTCAGGCTGCATTCCAGCAGATGGTCTGTGGTTTGCTCCTCTCCACGCTCGCATGTCGTAGATTTCACTTTGTAGCCCCATTTCTTGAAGTTGGCTCTGCATCTTGTGGTGCCAGAGCGCAGTCTGTTCAGTGCTTTCCAAGTCGCCCAGTCTTTTGTGTGCTCAGGGGGAAGTCTCACATTTGGTATCAGCTATTGATAGAGGTTCTGGGTTTGAGCCTGCCAGTTTTGGACTCTTGCTTGCTGAGGTGTTCCAGTGAGTGTCTCTGTAGATCTTAGAAAACTATTTCTAGATTCAAGTCGTTGACATGCTGGCTGATACCCAAACAGTTTGAAGTTAGATTGTCCAGTGAATGGAATGTGTAAATATATGAATTACTAGCCGCTCCCTGCCACACGCTGCTGTGGCCCAGTCTGGTGATTTGGAAGAGTAATGAGAAAGTGTTGGTTTTTAATGTATGTAATTTCTTTATGCTTGTGGGTAAACAGTATTTCTCCTTGTTTCTTTGTCAGTACTGGTGTGGAGATTGTCTGGTTTGCCTACTCTACAACATGCAGCATATGATTGTCCTTCTTTAGGGGTCCCTTTTTGAAATCTATGATATTATATGTCATATAAATATGTGTGTGAATCATATCTATCTATATCTATGGCTAGATAGCTGTTTGTCAGGAGGGCATTGATTATGTTTTCTTGCCCTGGTGAAAGTAGTTGGACTGGATGGACTATAGATAGCATTTCTCAACGTGGGGGATGGGACCTTTGCGAAGGTCATGGGGGTTCTGTGTGGAAAGTTTGGTTCAGTGGGTTGTTGTAGGTTTTTTTTTTGGGCTATATGGCCATGGTCTAGAGGCATTCTGACGTTTCACCTGCATCTATGGCAAGCATCCTCAGAGGTAGTGAGGTTGTTGGAATTGGCAAAATGGGTTTATATATCTGTGGAATGATCAGGGTGAGACAAAGGACTCTTGTCTGCTGGAGCTAGGTGTGAATGTTTCAACTGACCACCTTGATTAGCATATAATGGTCTGACAGAGCCTGTGGCAAATCTTTGCTGAGATGTGATTAGATGTCTTTGTTTGTTTCCTCTCTGTTGTAATTTTAGAGTTTTTTATACTGGTAGCCAGATTTTGTTCATTTTCATGGTTTCTTCCTTTCTGTTGAAATTGTCCACATGCTTGTGGATTTCGATGGCTTCTCTGTGTAGCCTGACGTGGTGGTTGTGAGAGTGTTCTCAAATAAAATGCTGTGTCCAGGTTGGTTCATCAGGTGTTCTGCTATGGCTGATTTCTCTGGGTGAAGTAGTCTGCAGTGCCTTTCATGTTCCTTGATTCGTGTTTGGGCTTTGCTGTGTTTGGTGGTTCCTATGTAGACTTGTCCATGGCTGCATGGTACATGGTAGACTCCTGCAGAGCTGAGAGGATCCCTCTTGTCCTTTGCTGAACGGAGCATTTGTTGGATTTTCTTGGTGAGTCTGTAGATAGTTTGTATGTTGTGTTTCCTCATCAGCTTCCCTATGCGGTCAGTGGTTTCCTTGATGTATGGCAGGAACACTTTTCCTCGGGGGGGGGGGGGGGTGTCTTCATCTTTATTCTCGTGGCTTGTTCTCGGTCTTGTAGCTCTCCTGATGTCTGAGGTGGAGTATTCATTGGCCTGGAGAGCCCAGTCGAGGTGGGCTTTGCAGATTCTTTTTGCATGGTCTGCCAAGGCTTTAATGGTGCTTCTTTTCAGTTTGGTTCAGTTCTATCATTGGTGGGGCTCAGAATGCTCTTTGATTGTGGGTGAGCTATAGATCCCAGAAACTACAACTCCCAAATGACAATCTACATTTTTTTTTAGAATAATGGTCACTCATTGGGTTGATAGACATGTTCCTTCCAAGTTTGGTGTCATTTTGTCCAGTGGGTTTTGAGTTGTGTTGGTCCCACAGGCGAGCATTACATTTTTATTTTTATAGATGTGTGTATGTTTAGAACATTGATATAATTAAAATTGTGGAATGAAAATTGTATCTTCAAAAATGTGACTAAAATGATAACGTGTCTGGAGAACATGTCCTATGAGGAGCGGCTTAAAGAGCTGGACATGTTTAGCCTGAAGGAAAAAATATATTGCTGAGAGGATACATGATAGTAGTGTGTAGGTATGTGAGAGAAAGTCATAAAGAGCAAGGAGCAAGTTTGTTTTCTGCTGCCCTGGAGACTGGGACACTGAGCGATGGAACTTCCTGATTGTAATTGCTGTTCGACAGTGAGGCTCTCTGCCCCAGAAGCTCCTTCTTTGGAGGTTTTTGCGCAGAGGTTGGATGGCCATCTGTTGGGAGTGCTTTGAGTGCAGTGTTTTCTAGACAGCGGGTAGGACTAGATAGCCCACGAGGTTTCTTCCAACTCTAGGATTCTATGAAAAGAGGGATAGTGTTTTTGAATTATCTCTAATGCTATGTTTGAAGAAAAAAAACTGTCTGTAGATCTTTTCATGCATCAAAAAAAAAACAAAAAAACAACCACGTTGCGGGTAACAGCTTCCTCCAAGCTATAATTCATTTCAAAACTTGTTAAGAAGAGGAATTATGCTCTTATCAAAAGAACTGATGCTTTAGTAAAAGGGATCTCAAAAAGTCATGTAGCCTCACCTGCATTTGTTGAAAAGAAAAGGAACAAAACACAATGCTAATATAAGGAGGTGTTTTAAATATATTGCATAAGGAAGAGGTGATGATAAAATAATATGTTTACCTATGTAGGGGATTAGTTTTGCTAAACAAAGATAATTATTTATATATAAGAAAAACGTGTTTGTTTAAATGATAGAATATATTTCTAGCTCTGTTCTGACTGCAGCAGCGGTGGTCTTAATGTTAACACTAAGTAACTGTCTTAGAAATTTTGATTGTGCCTGTTCCAGTATTAGGAATTTGCTTAGGCCCCAGATTTCAGTTCCATATAATATCATGGGGACAATTTTTGTAAAAGAACTAACCTGTTCTGTGTGCTCTGCATCTAGAACCCATTTATGTCTAGATGGGCAATTTCCAAATATTATTATTTTGACTTCGATTTGTTACATGAACTCCTATATATTTGTATTCTACTTAAAGAGGACCAGATATGTTGTATGTTGTGTTTATAATGACTGTTTTTGATAAGGCAAACTGGCTAAAAAAAATTGTTGTTGCTACTAGATATACACAGTAACTGAACTAAAAGACTGGAATACTTGTTGTGTTGCCCTCATATTATAATCTACACTTTATAATTCAAAATTGAATAAATGTTTAAAGAGATAGATTTTAGTTTAAGATTCCTTAGGACCAAGAACACTGGACAGATGCCTATGGACCAGCACATCTCTGAAAACAGCTATGGACTCTATGCTCAACTGCAGAGGACGAGAAGTTTTGAGGCTAGATCCTGTAGCCCCATTCGGGTGCCCTGCACACGATCAGACCTCCAACTCCGAGCCTATGGACTCTATGAACTGTTACGCCCTTCACTTATATATTGTGATATTGTTGTTATGATCTTTTCTTTCTTTAAGTTTCTGTAGTTGTACAGACATGTGATTCTAAATGCTTTCAGACAAGTTGGAGTGGTCCCACACTGAACTCAATTAGCCCAAAAGTCATATATTGTTTCTTAAAGGTGGTTATTGGTATTAAGTGACTGCAGATATACTAAAAAGATTAGAGACAAAAATTTATATTCTAAAAAAAAAGGTTTCACAGACAACATTGTAGTTTTAATGTATGTCCTGAAAAAGTGCCAAAGACTCGTCTTTTTTTCCTAGTCCTGGTCATGACACCCAGAGGTTGTTCTGAAAGGGGTATTAGATACTGTCAGAGGTCATCCTGATATGTTCTCCAAGTCCCTGATGGCCCAGATGCCGCCAGGATCAGATGCTTGAGAGACAGGGCATTGAGGGCTGTGTGGAGCTTTGTGTGAAACACCTATGGCCCCAGCCGCAATGATAGCTTTGTGGAGCTCTGGTGTACAATATCACCTCTGGCCCCAGCTGTGCCTTGTGGGCTGACGTATCACCCCATGTTCACTATGTTCCAGCATTTGTTTCGGAGAAGAGGTTGAAGATCTAGACATGAATTCATTCCATGGCACACATGGGCTACAACATCCAAAAGTTTTGATATATAGTTGGGAAAAAAATCCAAAGTCGACTTGTTAATAAATTATCGCAATAACAGTGTTGCTTATCTCTGGTTTGCATGCTTCAAGTCGTCTCTGGTTGCTTCTGGGCCAGAGAAGCAGATGGCGGAAACAGAAGAATGGCCTGCCTCAGGGGAGCGTGCTTGCTCCATCCATGTTTAACATCTACACAAATGACCAGCCACTGCCAGAAGGGACAGAGAGTTTCATCTATGCTGATGATCGTGCCATTACTGCTCAAGCAGGGAGCTTTGAGATGGTAGAACAGAAGCTCTCCGAAGCTCTAGGTGCTCTTACTGCCTATTACAGGGAAAACCAGCTGATCCCTAATCCATCTAAAACACAGACATGCGCCTTTCACCTTAAGAACAGACAAGCATCCCGAGCTCTGAGGATTACCTGGGAAGGAATCCCACTGGAGCATTGCAGCGCACCCAAATACCTGGGAGTCACTTTGGACCGTGCTCTGACCTACAAGAAGCACTGCCTGAACATCAAACAAAAAGTGGGCGCTAGAAACAACATCATACGAAAGCTGACTGGCACAACCTGGGGATCACAACCAGACACAGTGAAGACATCTGCCCTTGCGCTATGCTACTCTGCTGCTGAGTATGCATGCCCAGTGTGGAACACATCTCATCACACTAAAACAGTGGATGTGGCTCTTAATGAGACATGCCGCATTATCACGGGGTGTCTGCGCCCCACACCACTGGAGAAATTACACTGCTTAGCCGGTATTGCACCACCTGACATCCGCCGGGAAGTAGCAGCCAATAGTGAAAGGACCAAGGCAGAGACATCTCCAGCTCATCCCCTGTTTGGGTATCAGCCAGCACGTCAACGACTTAAATCAAGACATAGTTTTCTTAGATCTACAGAGACACTCGCTGGAACACCCCAGCAAGCGAGAGTCCAAAAGTGGCAGGCCCAAATCCAGCACCTCAATTCATGGGTGATACCAGAGAGACTCCCCCCTGGGCACTCAGAAGACTGGGCGACTTGGAAGGCACTGAACAGATTGCGCTCTGGCACCACGAGATGCAGAGCCAATCTTAAGAAATGGGGCTACAGGGTGGAATCCTCGGCATGCGAGTGCGGAGAAGAACAAACCACTGACCACCTGCTGCAATGCACCCTGAGCCCTGCCACATGCACGATGGAGGACCTTCTTGCGGCAACCCCAGAGGCACTCCAAGTGGCCAGATACTGGTCAAAGGACATTTAACCAAATACCAAATTTACAAAATCTGTGTGGTTTTTTTTTCTTTCTTTTCTTTTCTTTTTCTTTTTAATCTCTGTGTTTGTTTTGCTCTGTTAGAATTGTAATACAATGGTTGCTGATGACACGATAAATAAATAGTGTTGCTTGTTAAGCCTGAAAAAAAACAACAACAACTATCCAATTGGTGGATGTAGTTCTACAAACACCACCTTTCCCACCACACAAATCAGTTAGAAATGGATTGGTTAAACCGCATGGTTACCCAATTAGACATGGATTACTATATAGGGGGTCAATAGAGACGTTGCCCACAGCACAGAGACATGTCACACACACACACAGACACACACAAAACAAATGAAGGAATGAAAGGGTCTTTGAGCGAAATTTGCAAATACTAAACAAGGGGCTTTGAATTAAATTAATAGCAAAAAAGAAACATACCCTTCCTCTGTAGCAAAATAGCAATACGAAAGAAACAAGAAGGTACTGTGTTACACAGGATGTGGTTAACTTCAAAGGTTACAAGAAGGTACTTTCCATGAAGAAGAAAAAAGTATTCTTCTGTTAAAGGTTAAAATTGTTGATCTCACAGTAAAAGGTTAAAATTGATGTTGGTGGTACTTTCCCTTTTGCATTGGGGTATAAAGATATGCAGAGTTCAAGAGATGGGGGCGGGCAGTCTTTGAAAGCACAAACAAGTGCTTCTGTCCGTCTCATGTTGATCAGCTTGATTAAATGTGTCTTACATGAACCAATTGGACTCTGTGGATTTCTTCGAAAAGGGACTCTGCACTCTAAACCCGTGATCCCTTACATAACTAAACTGAAGCACCTTCAATCTTATTTTATTTATTTATTTATTTCACAGTTTTCTATACCGAGCTTCTCTCTTTTTTTTTAAATGATTTTTATTAAGTATTTTATAAAACAAAACAACGAAAGAGGGGGAACAATGAAAAGGAGATAGAAAAGTAGGAAAAGAAAAGAGAGAAAGAGAAGAGAAAAAAAACACAAACAAAAACAAAACAAAAAAGAAAACTAAACTAACCTAAACTATTCTAAAATGACTTCCACTCCAACATCAGGATCTTTTCCGTCAACTTCTTTTACTCTTGTATATTCTTATCCTCTAATATTTTTCTAAATTTCTTTTCATAGTCATAAAAAGAAGTCCAATCTGTTCTCGGTTTCCCGGTATTTCTTCTCATTAAAAATGTCAATTCATCCATGTCTCTAATTTCTTTAACTTTCTCCAACCATTCTTCAGCAGTAGGTATCTGTTCATTTTTCCAAAATTTGGCATAAATAATTCTTGCCGCAGTAGTAAAGTATGTAAGTAGTTTATCTTCATTTTCCTCCACTCTAAGATCAGAGTCCGTAAATCCTAGTAAATAATATTCAGGTTTCTTTTTAAAACTTCTCTTCAATATCTTTTATATTTCTTCATGTATAGATGCCCAGAACTTAATTGTTTCTTTACACGTCCACCACATGTGGAAGAATGTGCCCGTTTGTTCTCCACATTTCCAACACTTATCTGAGACATTTGGGTACATATGGCTTAGTTTATTCGGAGTCAAATACCATCTATAGAACATTTTATACCAGTTTTCCTTCAAGTCCATGGCATAAGTATATTTCAACTTTTTATTCCACATTTGTTCCCATTCTCTAAATTGAATGGGCCTTCTTAAATTTTCGGCCCATTTAATCATACAATTTTTAACTTGCTCCTTTTCCGTTTGCCATTGGATCAATTTATTATAAAGAATTGTGACTACCTTCTTCTCAATTTTTAAAACTTTGTCCCATGTGTTTTCTTCCCAGTCAAATCCAATTTTTTGATCTTGTTTGAAGTGCTCTTTAATTTGAAGGTAATGTAACCAAGTTATATTTCCAAACATGTTCTTAAGTTGTTCAAACCGAGCTTCTCAACCTCATTGAGGGACTCAGCCCGGTTTCCAGCCATAAAAAACATATACACTAATTAAAATATAATGTATCACAATTACAAAAACAACTTTAAAAACACTATATATGAAACTACAGTGGTCAGTTGCCCTATTAAGATGGATCTCCATCAACTTCCATCCAGGGTCCTATGGTGTTGTCTCATTCATCGAAGGCCTGACTCCACAGCCACGTCTTCACCCGTTTCCTAAATGTTAGGATGCATGGGGCGGTTCTGGCCTCCAGAAGGAGAGAGTTCCAGAGTCGCAGGGCCACCACCAAGGCCTTGTCCCTCCTCCCCACCAGGCGCGCTTGCGAGGCCGGTGGGACTGAGAGTAGGGCCTCTCCAGATGATCTTAATAATCTTGATGGTTTGTAGGGGAGAATACGTTCAGAGAGGTAAACAGGGCCGGAGTCGTTTAGGGCTTTATAGGTCAACACCAGCACTTTGAATTGTGCTCGGAAGCTAATTGGCAGCCAGTGGAGCTGGCGTAACAGCAGAGTGGTGTGCTCCCTGTACCCAGCCCCCGTTAGTAATCTGGTTGCCGCGCGTTGGACTTGCTGCAGCTTCCGGGCAGTCTTCAAAGGCAACCCCACGTAGAGAGCGTTGCAGTAGTCTAAGCGGGATGTAACCAAAGCGTGTACTACCGTGGCCAAGTCAGCTCTCCCAAGGTACGGACGCAGCTGGTGCACAAGTTTTAATTGTGGGAATGCTCCCCTGACCACCGCTGAGACCTTGGGTTCAGGCTCAGTGATGAATCCAGAACTCCCAGACTGCGTACCTGAGCTTTCAGGGGGAGTGTGATCCCGTCCAGGACAGGCTGTAACCCCGTACCCTGTTTGGTCTTACGACTGACCAGGAGTACCTCTGTCTTGTCTGGATTTAGTTTCAATCTGTTGTCCCTCATCCAGTCCGAGACGTTCATGACCTGAACAGCCTCCTTAGTGGTAGGTGGAAATGAGTGATAGAGTTGGACATCATCTGCGTACAGATGACATCGCACCCCAAAACTCCGGATGATCTCTCCCAATGGCTTCATGTATATGTTAAACAACATAGGGGACAGTATTGAGCCCTGTGGGACTCCACAGTGCAATGGCCGAGGAGTCGAGCAGGAGTCCCCTAGTGACACCTTCTGGGAGCGACCCTCGAGAAAGGACCGGAGCCACTGCAAGGCAGTACCCCCAAGACCCATTCCTGCGGGGCATCCCAGAAGGATATCGTGGTCGATGGTATCGAAGGTCGACTCCCCCTGTCCAGTTCCCAGCGCAGATCATCAACTAAGGCGACCAAGGCTGTCTCAGTATCATGTCCCGGCCTAAAGCCAGACTATTATGG
Organism: Anolis sagrei; assembly: GCF_037176765.1. Classification (NCBI taxonomy): domain Eukaryota; kingdom Metazoa; phylum Chordata; class Lepidosauria; order Squamata; family Anolidae; genus Anolis; species Anolis sagrei. The sequence continues at coordinate 35,840,257 of NC_090035.1, forward strand.
ATCTAGATAGTCCGTGTCCACCAGGAATTCCTCGAGTTGCGAGGCCACCACACGTTCCAGGACTTTGCCCAAGTAGGGGAGATTGGAAACTGGCCGAAAGTTGACGAATTGAGTGGGGTCTAGTGATGGTTTTTTCAACAGCGGTTTGATGACAGCTTGTTTTAAGCTGGCTGGAATCTTGCCTTCCCGAAGGGAGGCGTTAACCACCACCGTTACCCACTCAGCCAAACCCCCTCTGGCTTCTTTTACCAGCCAGGAAGGGAAGGGGTCTAGGATGCATGTGGTAGGTCTCGCCTGTCCCAGAACCCTGATGACCTCATCGAGTTGAACAGATTGAAACGAATCCAACAAAATTGGACAAGCAGATGCTTGAGTTACATCCTCAGAGACTGCAGTTAATGTGGTGTCAAAGCCCGTGTGGATCAAAGCGACTTTGTCCGCAAAGAACTGAGCAAATGCTTCACAGCGCGCTGCCGAGTCATCAGGGGACCCACTCGAGGTGGGATTCAACAACTCTCTGACTACTCGGACTACTATTGCCGCGCCATATGCCCTTAGATAAAGGTGTAGATGTATTCGGTTTGGCTCGCTGGGCTTTTTCCTCCACACGCTCTCTAGCCATCTCTTTGTTCGCTTTAGCTCCACCAACTCCTCGTTGAACCAAGGGGCAGGTTTCGCTCGGCAACTTAAGAGAGGGCGCTCCGGAGCAATTGTGTCTATTGCCCTAGTCAGCTCCCTATTCCAGTGAGCGACCAGGGCATCAACAGAATCACCATCCAAGGCAGCGGAAACATCCCCAAGAGCCATTAGGAGTCCTTCTGGATCCATAAGCCTCCTGGGGCAGACCATCTTAATGGGTCCACCACCCCTGCGGAGGTTAGTTGCAACGAGTCTAAACCTAATCAGATGGTGGTCGGTCCACGGCAAAGGAGAGATTGACAGCTCCTCCACACTGCCACCTTCTTCCCAGCCCTGACAGAAGACCAGGTCAAGTGTGTGTCCAGCACAGTGGGTAGGGCCAGATACTAGTTGGGACAGCCCCATAGTTGCCATGGTGGCCATGAAGTCCTGAGCCGCTCCTGAAAGAGTGGACTCCGCATGTACATTGAAGTCCCCCAGCACTGCAAGTCGCTGGGACTCCAATGCCAGGCCTGAGACCAACTCTGCAAGCTCAGGTAGGGCGGCTGAGGTGCAGTGGGGTGGTCGGTGCACCAACAACAGCCCTATTCTGTCCCGGTCTCCTAGCCTCAGGTGGACACATTCAAACAACGTCGACTGTAAGGCTGGGCCTCTGATCAAGGAGATGGAATCTTTATAGACTATTGCAACTCCGCCTCCCCGCCCCCCGGGTCTCGGTTGGTGCTGCACAGCATAACCTGGTGGGCAAAGCTGGGTGAGATTCACCTCTCCAGTCTCGTCCAACCAGGTCTCCGTGATGCATGCCAGATCTGCCTTTTCCTCCAGTATCAAATCCTGGATGATTGATGTTTTCCCATTGACAGATCTGGCGTTCAACAGCACCACCTTCAATCCAGGAGGACCATCTACCTTGGAACCCACGTTTACCAAGTCAGGAGAACATTTTGGAATTTTCTTCAGGATTTGTTCACGAATTGGCCGAATTGGTTTCTTAACTATCCCTTTCCCGTATCTCCCCCTCCCCGTCATCACCTCTATGGGGGCCCCCGAGGACTGGAACCCTCCCCCTCCCTCCCATCCCCGTTCTTCACATACCGACATTGTAATATTGCACTGTTATGTAGCATATCATTGCCCCGGCCAATTATCAATGCATCACTTTCATCGTTGTTGTAGCTCCACTTCTCTGATTCATAAAACCATCTCCAGTTCTCTCCGGCCATTTGACCATTATTGAAGAAGATTGTAAAGTGCACGGTATAAAGTGCAAATGCAAGCTTAAAACGACAGTTCAAGAGTAACATTGAGATTTCTAATCAGCAGGTGTTCCTCTGTTGATTAAGGTGCAAATCCATTGTCTATCGCAGTAGCATGAAGAGGAGTTAAATTACAATGGCCTTCATTTACAGTGCAATAATATCGGCAAAGAATTGGCAATTAACTGTACTAAATCTACATATAATAAGGAGAAGGGAAGAGGAGGTGCGATTTGTAAAGCAGAATGGCTTGGGAGATACCAGCAGCTTGACCTTGAGACCCATGGAAGCTAAGCCATTCCTCTACTCATATCCTTCAAGCTGCAGCTGTTGGTAATCTTTCAATAAATAGATGGCTCAGAACCGCCCCAGCATTCAATACAATGTACACTATCAAAACCCCTACCAAGAATAAAACACAGAAATAACACTGAAATTGGTCAGTGAATCAAATAAATCTACTTCCCTAACCGCATACACTCCCTATTGGATGAGTAAAAGACGACTGACCCTTGGCAAGCCGAGGATATATGATGTCAGCTGGTGACTGATGGTTGGATACAGATATTCACAGATATTAACAGGATATTAACAAGATATTAAAAAGCAGCTTCACAACTAAAGGGCAGCTTCACAATTAGGTATCCAAAGAGCAGCTTCACAGATAGGTATAAAGAGAGCGACTTCAAGTCTAAAGGAGTAACTCCAGCACTGAGTTCTCAAGAAGCAGCTACACAAATCTTCCATTTCAATGAGAAAAAACTTTTAGTAAAAGTCAATGAGACAACTGCAAAAGTATAATTTTCAAAAAGTCACCACTAACTTCTCAAATATTTCCTGTCAGCTTTGCTGACCCATGGAAAATATAATCCATTTGACCAGACACCAAATGGTATTTTATTTAATCACTACAACAAAAGTGATCTACACCACTACTTTAGAGACAGAGCTATTAGAAGAGGCAAAGTCGAATAAAAAAATGAATTAAGGCTTTTAAAGATTTCTAAGTGCTGATCACTAAAACTAATACTTCATATAGTAATCATAACTTGCAAGTAACCATCCAATGAGCAGAATTCAATGTATTAATGTAGAAAACAGAAAAAAATACTACTACGTCCTGAAAATTTGCCAGCTTAACATAATGTTATTTCAACAGCAAAGTTTTATTTGATGGGCTGTGACCATAGCTTGCACAAAGTAAGCAGTCAAACACTTTTCATTCTGGTAATGGATGCCACCAAATTTTAGGCCAGTAAGAAAAACTTTAAATATTCCGCTACTGTCTTATTTCTGTAAATCACACTTTGCATTTTAAAGTAAAACGAATTATTTTCCCAACTGTTTGAGATCAGTTTTGTGGCAATCTGAAGCTTTCTAATCTATTGCCAGTGCTGCATGATACCATTGTATTCATATGAAGAAAACGGCACTGATTACCATATATAAAGAAATACATAAAATTCAGTGTACCACACAGAATTAAGGCCACTTGTTTCTTATAGTAAGTCCCTCTGGGGAGAGAGGGTGGGTTAAAAAATTTAAAATATACATATAATCATCATCATCATTAATAGTAGTTAATGTAAGGATGGAAACTGCAGGTCTCTTTGCAAATCCCCTAACCTTCATGGACAATGAGGAATATTAAGAGTGAAGGTTAAAATGTCTGGAGGGGTATACAATTCCCATACTGACATAATAACAATCCTCTATCATCCTGAAATATTGTCCTAGAGGATTGAAATATTGAAGGAAAAATATTTCAACATTTCTAAAAGGCAAATATCTAAATTGTCTTTTATTTTTTTACTGTAACAGTGAAATACAGTGATTTGAAAGGTACTGGCCTTTCTGCCTTTGGGGTCTTCAAACAGAGGTTGGATGGATGTCTTTCAAGAGCATGTTTTTGTATTTTCTTGCATGGAAAGAGATTAGAGTTGATGGCCTTTATGGTTCTACCAACGGAAAGATTCTATGATTCATTCTCGTATGCCTCCACACAGAAAAAACATTGCCGCCTAAAAAAAAGTGGAATCTAAATTTATTATACAAAGTTCTTTCAAAGTCCCAAAACTCCATGGGGGCCACTTTCACCACAACTAGTAGATCTTTGGTCTGGTCTGCTTTCACTTCAGGGAAGGGGTGGGCTTTTATTAAAACCTAATGAGGATTCTGGTTAACTCGTTTGAAAAAAGCATTTATCCCAAAACATGGCCCCTTAGCAAAATTATTCCCTAAAACCTTTATAGAGGGCATGAGGGGTTGATGACATAGGGGTATGATAGATGACATAGCCCACTCATGGGTTGTGCCTAGTTGATTGTGGGATGTTGGCCAATAACTCTGGTAGATGAGTACCAGAGTTTTCACAATGAAGGCTTTAACTCTACTGTTATGTTTGTGTTTTGTGTCTTGCAGTAGTTGAGGAACCCAGTTTCATTATGGTTTAGACACATAAACACTCAAAAATATAACCTGACTAAAATATAGTCAGCTACACAAGAATTTTCTATCATTAATATGTGGATATTATCATATTTTATTTTTTCTATAAAAATGACATCTTCTTTTTGAAAATATAAAACTATGGCAAATATCTAAATACTGTAAACTCACTCCATACAGAAGGTGGAGACATGCTTGTATCAAGCTAACCAACTTTCATTCTGAAACCACCACCGCTTATCAGAATCTGCTCCAAATAACAACCAGCTTCTCGACCAAAAAAACCCCTCCATGTTTATTTCATGGGAAATCCAAAGTCTGAGAATCAATAATATCAGAATTTAAAATTCAGGCAAAAGGCAAAATCCTCTATTTATTTATTTACGATATTTATAGCCTGCTTTTCTCAGCCATATGGCGACTCAAGGCGGGTTACAGATTGGCACAATTCAATGTCAGGCATTCATAAACATGCCATTAAAAACAATCAACATTACAATATAAAACATAAATAAAAACCTTTAAAGAATATAAACATCAGTGTCATCTTGTTAAAAATGTTATCCAGTAACATCATCTAGCCATTCCATGTTCATCATTCATAGTTCCATGTTATCTATTCAGCTGCATTCTCAAAAGCTTGCTCAAGGAGCCAGGTCTTCACTTTTTTCAGAAAGTCAGGAGGGAGGGGGCCGATTTAATATCCCTCGGAAGGGAGTTCCATATGTTTTTCCCTTTGCTCTGAGTGAAAAACCCAGTGCAAAAGTAGGGATTATATCATGTCTTGCTTCCCATTCAATTTTCATGATCAGTTTCTTGATATGATACCACATTTTACAACACGGGGCAAACAACTGTGACCTCCAGGTATCTCTGACCTGCAATACCCATAACCCTTAAACAGTATGGTCAATGGCAAGAAACTGCATTCCAACAACATATATGTTCCATTCCTATCTTATAGGTTCTTAGTGCTGGTAAAGCAAAGTGTAATCAATGTAAAAAGTGAGGCACAGACAAAAAAATATGAAGCGCCAAAGGAGGAGAAATATAACATTTGAGGTGATAAGGGTGAATTTATTTTCATCATATTTTTCCCAAAGATAGGGTTGGGGGAACAGGATGACTGACTGTAATTCTTTTTCTTTTGGAAACAATGAAATGTTTTTTTAATGGGACAACAGCATACCAGAGCAATCTGCACATGAGATAACTGATATGATTAAGTAACAGTAGTTCTTATGCATGCTGCAGAAATATGCAATCATCAAATTCAAGATATACTTCTGCACTTAGGGGCTGGGCTGTTGCCACTTCATGCAAACTCAAGTTTCCTGAAAATCATGACAAAAGTGAAGGTCAAATCTATAAGTTAATCTTTCAGAAACTGATTAGAAACAAAAGCATACACAACTAAACTGAAAAGTTCAATATTTTAAAGGAAAAGTTACACTTTACATCCAAGTATGCCATTATCCTTGCTGTTAAAATTGCAACTGAGACTAATAAGGTTCTAATGGTTTATTGCAAAATGTCCAGGTTTGTTTTTTCTATTCTTTACTTTTCAGATGACAAAACTGAAATACACATGTTCATGTAGCACAGGGTACAGGCATTTAGAGCTCTCTGTTTGGCATTGTATTTAATATATGAAACAGTAGAATTTTATATGCAAACTTATAAATACAACTTTTTATGTTGCTATGAAATACAGCAAGTTTTAGTTTGGTTTAACATCAAAATATCTAGAAATGTTATACCTGTATACACAGATGCAGTGCAGATAAGAGCAGAAGTGTGGTTGACTATCAATATTCCACAGAACCAGTATTTCTGCTTTTTATTTTATTTTGCTCATTTCTAAATTGTGTTTTTTGTGGATTCAAATTAATCAATATGCTATTATCAGCTATCATCCTAGTCATCATTTGCTTCAAAGGTATTATCCTTGTTCTTTGTAGTCCCATAGTGAAATGTTTGGACAATCCACTCCACTGTTTGAAGACAATTTCCAGGGAGGCAATCCAAAGAGGCATTCTATGAATGGGAAAACTACTTTGAGGTGGGGGGAGAACCTATAAAGAGGTGTGCTGCTTGGCTATGGCTGGGAACCATAATGATCCTAGTACCAATCTGGTGAACTGGTTAGCACCAGAGGACAATATCTTCCCTTTACACACACTGATTACAGAAGTAATGTTTAGCTGACTCAGCACTTGAGAAAGCAGCTCATCAATCTACTGATTTGAGTTACACTTGCTTCACATGCCACAATTTATCCCATTCTGGACAGCAAGGAACATGTGAAAAGAAAGAATTGGCCCTAGGAGTCACTCCTACCCAAAGTCATGCCATTGATTCTCTCAACTAGCCTAGGATGGGAGCTGGAGCAGGGGGAGGGGCTCTATGGGCCAGTGGTAACTCTTTGTGATCCAGATATGCCATCCTGGTCTCCACTTCATTTTGTTTCATGCACTTGAAACTCTCAGCTCTCCCCCTCCTCTTTTTTTTGCCTTGCACTATTGAGATACAGCTCCAATTCTATTAACAGGATTCAGACAAACAAATCCTATAAAGATTGCTACCTCCGGTCCTTGGAACTGATAAAAACCCTTAACAGTTATTTGTATAGGTGCTGCTGGATCTCCCAAGTTACCACAGATGTCTGACTACATCAGTGTTTGGTAACATGAAAGGTTAAACCTAAATAAGTTCAATAAGAAAAAGTCCCAAAGTTTTCACTAAGTCTTACTCGGAGTTATACTTATCTGCTATAACAGGCTTGCAACTCTCACTAACCAACACCACTGATTTCTGATCCCCCCCCCCCCCCCGGTTCAGGAGCAACTTGAGAAACTGCAAGTTGCTTCTGGAGTGAGAGAATTGGCCATCTGCAAGGAGGTTGCCTAGGGGACGCCCGGATGTTTTACCATCCTGTGGGAGGCTTCTCTCATGTCCCCGCATGAGAAGCTGAAGCTGACAGACAGGAACTCACCCCACTCCCCAAAACACATGGGTTTAATCCATTGTGCCATCAGGAGCTCCTGCTTTCCGACAATTAACTGTATCTACAAGAATAAGGTTATGACCAAAAACATACAAAGTAACCCAAAGCTTATCCTATTTTAAAATTTTCATTTTAAAACCTTGCAAGATGGAAGTCCACAAACCTACAATTAAATCAATGTTTAAATCGGTAAAGATGCAAGCACTGCAAGTGTTCCAGAACTGAAAATTTACATCTATTCTATTTTTCTCAAATAAAAGTGTATCACTGAAAACAGGCATTGATGGGTGCAACTGTAGAAAGCTATTCTACAAGTTTTCACACACACACGAACGAGGAAGCGGTTTTTAGAAATAAGGACATGATTACAGAGTTCTGATTTCATGTAGAGTGCAAGAAGAAAGTACACTTTGTAAATGTCAATGATGTAGAAAATAACTTAGATAGCCTATAAACCAGACATGGGCAAGCTTGGGTCCTCCAGGTGTTTTGGACTTCAACTCACAATTCCAAATAGCCAGCTATAAATCCAGGGCTTATAAAGATCACAATTGCAACAGGTAAAAAAAATATTCACAAGTCATCATCTTCTTGCACATAACCAACCATAAGGATATCAGATTAAAATCTGTGTAGTCCAAGGCTTTCATGGCCAAAATCTCTGAGTTGCTGTGAGTTTCCAGGCTGTATAGTCATGTTCCAAAAGCATTATCTCCTGACATTTTGTTTGCATCTATGGCAGGCATCCTCAGAGGTGAAAGGGTCTGTTGGAAACTAGGCAAGTGAGGATTATATATGTGGAATGTCCAGGGTGGGAGAAAGAACTCTTGTCTGCTTGAGACAAGTGTAAATGTTGCAGTTGGTCACCTAGATTAGCATTTAATGGCCTTCCAGCTCCAAAGATCTCACAACCTCTGAGGATGCCCGCCACAGATGTGGGCGAAAAGTAAGGAGATAATCCTTCTGGAGCGGTGTTTCTCAACCTGGGGGTCAGGACCTTTGGGGGGTGTCACGAGGGGGTGTCAGAGGGGTTACCAAACTTCTGTGTGGGAAGTTTGGCCCAATTCTATCCTTGGTGGGGTTCAGAATCCTCTTTGTTGGAACTATAAATTTGAACAATAACTCCCAAATGTCAAGGTCTATTTTGCCCAAACTCCACCAGTGTTGACATTTGGGCATATTGCGTACCTGTGCCAAGTTTGGTGGAGATCCATCATTATTTGGGTTCACAGTGCTCTCTGGATGTAGGTGTACTACAACTTCAAAACTCAAGGTCAATGCCCACCAAACCCTTCCAGTATTTGCTGTTGGTCATGGGAGTTCTGTGTGCCAAATTGGTTCAATTCCATCATCGGTGTAGGTCAGAATGCTCTTTGATTGTAGGTAAAAAGGTAAAGGTTGTCCTCTGCCATTAAGTTCAGTCGTGTCCAACTCTGGGGTGTGGTGCTCGTCTCCATTTCTAAGCCGAAGAGCCAGCATTGTCCGTAGACACCTCCAAGCTCATGTGGCCAGCATGACTGCATGGAATGCCATTACCTTCCTGCCAGAGCAGTACCTATTGATCTACTCACATTTGCATGTTTTCGAACTCCTAGGTTGGCAGAAGCTGGGGCTGACAGTGGAAGCTTACGCCGCTCCCCGGATTTGAACCTGCAAACTTTCGGTCAACAAGTTTAGCAGCTCAGTGCTTTAACCCACTGCGCCACCGGGGGCTCCCTCTTTGATTGTAGGTTAACTATAAATCCCAGAAACTACAACTCCCAAATGACATCAATCTCCTCCCAACCCCACCGGTATTCAAATCTGGGATTATCAGGTATTTGTTTTAAATTAGGTCCAGTGAATGAAGAGACATCCTGCATATCAGATATTTGCATTACGATTCATAATAGTAGCAAAATGACAGTTATGAAGCAGCAACAAAAATAATTTTATGGTTGGGGGGGTCACCACAACACGAGGAACTGTTCTGGAGTATGGCCAGTACAGCCCGGAAAAGTCAAAGCAAGCCAAATACAAATATCTCAATAGGGTGCAAAATAAATAAAATGCCCTTAAGTCAGATGGGGAAGAAAGAGCTGCTAAACCTAAAGCCCGCTTAAAAACTTGTCTGCTTTTCAAAGAACAATGGAGGGGAAAAAGCTCTTTTGGAAGCTAGCGAGCAAAATACAGCAATTTATCTGTATCGAGAGACCTTCCATAGGGTTCAAGCTAAGCAGACCTCCCTACCGAGAGGCCCCTGCGAGCGTGACGATTCCACGCGTGTTTATCTGAGATCGAAACCGGGGCAAGAAGAGGAAGGCAACAGCCATGCAAATGGCACAAAAAAAGGCCTCTCCCACAGGGAAACAAGCCCTAGTTAGTCGCTGAAAGAGATCTAGTCCCTGCCAGCCCCTTCTGACTAGGCCCAAGCAGCCCGCAAGCCTGGGAAAATGAAGGCACGACAAGAGGCCTAACTCGCCCTTCCCGCCGCCTGTAGCGCGCGGGGCCTACGCCACAAAAGGCGCCTCAGGAGCGAAGCGGCGAAGGAGGGGCTACTAGACCCCGCGCTTCCGCCCCGCCTCCTTCCACGCCCCGCCGCCGCGCTTGCCGGCCTTTTCCCCAGTACCTCAGCCGGGCGCTCTCGGCGAGACCTACCAGGACGGAACCGGCGCGGAGTGCCAGGAGCAGCGGCTGCAAATGGCGCGCGCTCCTCCTCTCCCCTCCCCTGATGGACAACGAGCCCGACCCCCCCCCCCCCCGCCCAGCGACGCGAGGGGTTTCCCGGAACTGTTTCCAGGGACAGAGCGCCCGCGACCAATCCGGGGGCGGCACTTCGGAGAGGCGGGCCGGAGACCCTATCGGCGCCCGAGGGCGGCGCTCGAGGGAGGCCTCGCTGGCCAATCGGCGTGCGGGGAGGCCTGACCAATCCGTAGCCAGGAAAGGCTGTGGCGCGTCGGCAGGGTCGATGGATGGACTCAACAGAGACAGGCGGGAGCCCGGCGCGTGGGACTTTGAAAGGCAGCTCACATGCGGGGATTCGCAGTTACGAAGAGTCGGAAGCGACTGAACGAATGAACAGCAGCAGCAGGCCGATGCAAACTTGGGCCCACTAGGTGTTTTGGACTTTAACTCCCACAAGTCCTAACATCCTCAGGCCCTTTTAGTTGCTTAAGGGTCTAAGATGGACTCAGGAATTGTGGGAGTTGGAGTCCAAAACACCTGGAGGGTCCAAGTTTGCATAGGCCTGATCTAAACATTAGGTTGAATCTATGCTGCCATATTATAGATCGGGCATTGAGTCAACTTGGGCCCTCCAGGTGTTTTGGATTTCAACTCCCACCATTCCTAACAGCCTCAATCCCTTTTATCCCCCCCCCCCCCCCCCAGCTGCTTAAGGGCCTGAGGCTGTTAGGAATGGTGGGAGTTGAAGTCCAAAATACCGGGAGGGCCCAAGTTTGCCCATGCTTGGTCTAAACATTAGGCTAGGGGTCCTCAAACTGTTTAAACAGAAGGCCAGGTCACAGTCCCTCATATTTTTGGGGGGCCGGATTGAAAGGTTTAACAACTTAGAAGTGTTGAAATGCTGAAATGAAAACCTAAAGAGAGGCTTGTCCCTCTCCTCTGGCCTACACAAGCCGAAGGCCAAGGGGAGATAATGTATCTAGAAGACACAAGATGCTCTATTGCCAAGTACCCCCAGGGAGTACCCAGGGTGGGTTAACACTGAAGTGGCAAAATATGAGAAAAACATGTTTTTGAATGGTTGATCCGATAAGAGAGGTGTGTGCCCATGACACAGCAAAAAGACATGTATATAAGGTGACTGAAGGATCCAAATGTTAGAGACTGCCTTCTTTGAAGATACTGGTCTGTCTTGGCTGTTTCTCCCTGTGTGGCCACATTTGAATAAGAGATTTTGCTTCACCTATGGAGACTGCTTGCTTTCTCTCACCAGCCTTGGGGTGCCTAACAAAAGGGGTTCCTTTCAGGATTATAATTTGAAAAAAGCATGAATAAATGCACACTGCACATATCTTATTTATAGTGCAAAAAACACTTAAAAACAATACAATAATTAAAATGAAGAACAATTTTAACAAATATAAACTTATTAGTATTTCAATGGGAAGTGTGGGCCTGCTTTTGGCTGATGAGATAGGATTATTGTTTTTTGCTTTCAAGACGTTTCAGATTCAGGTTGACCCTGAGCGAGGGATGGGTAGATGACCTTGGAGGGCTGTATCCGGCCCCTGGGCCTTAGTTTGAGGATCTAAACATTAGGTTAAATCTACGCTGCCATATTATGTTGTTGTTCATTCGTTCAGTCGTCTCCGACTCTTCGTGACCTCATGGACCAGCCCACACCAGAGCCGTCACCACCCCCAGCTCCTTCAAGGTCAGTCCAGTCACTTCAAGGACGTCATCCATCCATCTTGCCCTTGGTCGGCCCCTCTTCCTTTTATCTTCCACTTTCCCCAGCATTATTGTCTTCTCTAGGCTTTGCTGACTCCTCATGATGTGGCCACTTACTTGGCACACTTACATAGTCTCTGTAAGTAATACAGAATAAATCTGTGTTATAAATCATAGAGCATAACAAAAGTACATGATTACTTCACCATAACATGAGCTTCTTGCATCTGCTCTCCAGCAAATCAAACAGCCAACTGCTAACAGTCTGCAAAAGCCTCAGAAAACTGTTACATTCAAGAGGCGTGGCCGAGCCTTGCTGAGCCGAGCTAGCTTTTGCAGCTGCAGTTAATCATTAACACTTGCAAGGCTTTTCTGCAAGGTTTCCTTTAACACACACACTGGACTTCCAACAATATACCGTAATAATTTTCTATAGCTTATTGGTACTATCGTTGTTCCTTGTATTTATTTTATTTTGTCTGTTCATATATGGATTTTTTTGCTCATCCCCACATCAGCTGCAGAAAAACCAAGATGGAATGAAGGCTCCTCTGTATCCTAACGGAAGTCTGCACTTAAGCAGCTGAGAGGGAAAAGGAAAGGGCCTGAGACTGTTAGGAATGGTGGGAGTTGAAGTCCAAAACACCTGGAGGGCCCAGGTTTGCCCAGGTCTATTCTAGACTCAATAGAACCATAGCAGTGCTTGGCCTTTGGGTGATCCTAAGGCCCACATCTCATTTACTTTTCTGGGTGATAACACTTCAGCCTGTGTTCCTGTGGCATCTCTGACAAAACCCCACAGTCTGTCATCATCAATCGAAAATACAGCATTTCAGGAAGGCTGGAATAAAAGCATTGCTCACTAAGCTGTATGCAAGGACTTCCATTAGAATACAGAAGAGCCTTTATTTCATCTTAGTTTTTCTGCAGCTGAGGTGGTGATGAGCAAATAAATCCATATATGACAGGACAAAATAAAATAAATAAAAGGCACAACACTAGTACTGATAAACTATAGGAAATGATATATTCCTTTTTATTAGGGGCTCCATGGAAGTGTTAGATAGAGTAGGAATCTACCATTTCAGAAAGTGCCTTGGAAACTTCTAGCACAGCATTCGGTGAAAATAAATCAGCCAGTTTCTTGAATAAAGCAAACAGGCAAAAAATGGAGTGTTTCCTGTGGATGTTTAGCAAGACAGTTTTAGGGGTTGGCCCAAAGTTCCATTCTCTAGTTCCATTCTCTAGTTAAAGTGCTAAAAATAGATGAGAGATGCCTTGAAATGGTATGAAACAGCTGTGGTCTGTTTGCATTCCTGCTGGAGAATGTGGGTAGTTATGCTTGCAGCAAAGTTCAGCAACCTGCAATCTAAGTATCCTTGCTCCAGTGCACAGGCAGTGCCCGAGTTACAAACACCCGACTTACAACCAACCTTCTTGCAAGCAAACTAGCCAAATGTGGGCTAGGCAATACTGCTATTAGATGGACCTGTAATTAGTTAAGCAACCAAACCCAAATGGTGCTCACCAATGGTTCCTCTTCATTCTGGAAAGACATTACTTGTGGAGTGCCACAGGTTTTGTTCCTGCACCCATTACGGTTCAAAATGTTTATTAATGACAAGTTTGGTCCTTATCGGAAATTGGATGATGGTTGCAGTGGTCTCAAGAATTGAGCGAAGGTACTGCAAGTCCCATAATCCATGCTCGATCCACAGTCAAACCACACCAGGGTGTAAAGTGGGTCATGAGAGGTCTATGTGCCAAGTTTGGTGTTGCTCAGTCATTGTTGAGGGTCACAGCAGTCTCGGAAGGCGGGTAGAGGTACTTCAAGTTCCATCATCCATGGTATGCCCTACTCCAATCCGCAGTAGGCTGTAGAGTGGGCCATGGGGGCTCTGTGTGCCAAGTTTGGTTTTGTTCAGTCATTGGCAAGGGTCTCAGTGGTCTCAGGAAGTGAGTGAAGCAACTGCAAGTCCCATCATCCATTGTCAAATTATTCCAAACCGCACCAGGATGTAGAGTGGGTCACACGGGTTCTCTGTGTAAATTGTGGTCCTGATCCATTATTGTTGGCAGTTGTAATGGTCTTAGGAAGGGAGTGCAGGTATTGCAAGTCCCATCATCATTGTGCATCCTCCTCCAAACCGCACCAGGATGTAGAGTGCGTCATGGAGACTCAGTGTGCCACGTTTGGTCTTTATCGGTAATCGGATGAGGGTTGCAGTGGTCTCAAGAACTGAGCAAAGGTACTGCAAGTCCCATAATCCATGGTCCATCCCCGGCCAAACCACACCTGGACGTAAAGTGCATCATGAGAGGTCTATGTGCCAAGTTTGGTCCTGATCAGTCATTGGATGAGGTTAAGAGCGGTCTCAGAATGTGAGTGATGGTACTGCAAGTCCCAACATCCATGGTTCATCCTCCTCCAAACTGCAGTAGGATGTCGAGTGAGTCATGGGGGCTCTGTGTGCCAAGTTTGGTCTGTATTGGTAATGTTCTGACCCAGCCTTCCCTGGCCTTTTCCCTTCCTCTCTTTGTCATCTCGGAATCTTGGAATTGAGGCTGGCCAATCAGCGACCAATCAGCAAATTTCCTTCTCTCATGTCTCCGTTTCTGTCATGAACCCTTTTCTCCACCAGGGGCTCCTGTAAAGCTGGCCCATGTGAGACCATATGCAAATAGCACCACAGCGGCAGCCAATCAGAATCTTTGAACTTTCAGGCTGGCAAATCAGAAAGTCGGCACATACTCCTCCACACCACCACACGTCCGCCACAAACAAACTTTGACTTTTATTATATGTATAGATATAGACTAGCTTGGGGACCCGGCACTGCCCGGGTTATTAGAGAATGGGTAATGGCGGTTCTGTATGCCAAGTTTGGTCTTTATTGGTCATTGGATAACAGCTGCATTGTTTTCAGGAAATGAGTGGAGGAACTTGAAGTCCCATCATCCATGGTCCACCCTCCTCCAAACAGCAGCTGGATATAGAGTGGGACACGGGGGCTCTGGGTGCCAAATTTGGTCTTTATCAGTTATTGGATGAAGGTGGAAGTGGTTTCAGTAAGTTAGTGAAGGTACTGCAAGTCCCATCATGCAAAGTCCACCCTGAAACAGGATGTAGATAGGGTCACGGGGGCTATGTGTGCCAAGTTTGGTATTGATCTGTCATTGATTCAGGGTCGCAGTGGTTTCAGTAAGTGAGTGAAGATACTGCAAGTCCCATCATCCATGGTCAACCCTCCTCCAAGCTGCAGCAGGGTGTACAGTGGTTCATGGGGGCTCTGTGTGGCAAGTTTGGTCTTGATTGGACATTAGATGAGGGTTGCAGCAGTCTTGGGAAGGGAGTGGAGATACTTCCCATCATCCATGGCCTGTCTTCCTCGAAAGTGCACCAGGGTGTAGAGTGGGTCATGGGGACTCTGTGTGCTAAGTTTGGTCTTGATCAGTCATTGGCGAGGTTCTCGGTGGTTTCACTGAGTGAAGATACTGCAAGTCCCATCATCCATTGTCAAATTCTTCCAAACCGCACCAGGAAGTAGAGTGGGTCATGCTAGCTCTGTGTAAATTGTGGTCTTGATCCATCATTGTTGGCAGTTATAATGGTCTTAGGAAGGGAGTGCAGGTATTGCAAGTCCCATCGTCCATGGTGCATCCTCCTCGAAACTGCACCAGGATGTAGAGTGCGTCATGGAGACTCATTGTGCCAAATTTGGTCTTTATTGGTAATTCGATGAGGGCTGCAGTGGTCTCAAGAATTGAGCAAAGGTACTGCAAGTCCCATAGTCCATGGTCCATCCCCGGCCAAACCACACCAGGACATAAGTGGGTCATGAGAGTTCTACGTGCCAAGTTTTGTCCTGATCAGTCATTGGATGAGGTTAGCAGCGATCTCAGAATGTGAGTGATGGTACTGCAAGTCCCAACATCCATGGTTCATCCTCCTCCAAACTGCAGTAGGATGAAGAGTGGTTCATAGGGGCTTTCTGTGCCAAGTTTGGTCTGCATTGGTTCTTTTCCGACCCAGCCCCTGGCCTTTTCATTTCCTCTCTTTGTCATCTCGGAATCTTGAAATTGAGGCTGGCCAATCAGAGACCATATGCAAATTTCCTTCGCTCATGTCTCCGTTTCTGTCATGAACCCTTTTCTCCACCAGGGGCTCCTGTAAAGCTGGCCAATCAGAGACCATATGCAAATAGCACCACAGCGGCAGCCAATCAGAATCTTGGAACTTTCAGACTAGCCAATCAGAATGCTGGCACATACACCACCACACGTCCGCCGCATACAAACTTTGACTTTTATTATATACTAGCTTGGGGACCCGGCGATGCCCGTGTTATTTGAGAAAGTAATTGTGTATCAAGGTTGGTCTTTATCAATTATTTAGATGGCTCGCAGTGGTCTCAGGAAGTTAGTGAAGGTACTGCGAGTCCCATCATCAGTGGTCCATCCTCCAAATTGCACCAGAATGGAGAGTGGGTCGTGAGGGCTCTCTGTGCCAAGTTTTGTTCTTGATCAATCATTGGATGAGGGTCACAGTGGCCTCAGAAAGTGAGTTTAGGTACTGCAAATCCCATCATCCATAGTCTATTCTCCCCCAAACCTCACCAGAATGTTGATTTGGCCAAGGGGGCTCTCTGTGCCAAGTTTGATCTTTCTTGGTATTTGGATAAGTGTCTCTGTGGTTTCAGGAAGTGAATGAAGGTACTGGATGTTCCATCATCCATCGTCTGTCCTCTTCCAAACAGCATCAAGATGTAGAGTGGGTCATGAGGGCTCTGTGTGCCAAGTTTGGTCTTGATCGGACAATAGATGAGGGTTGCAGCCGCCTTGGGAAGGGAGTGGAAGTACTTGAAGTCCCATCATCCATGGTCTGTGCTCCTTGAAAGTGTACCAGGATGTAGAGTAGGTCATGGGTACTCTGTGCGCCAAGTTTGGTCCTGATCTGTCATTATTATATACGGTAGTTTGGGGACCCGGCGCTGCCCAGGTTATTTGAGAAAGGAATTGTGAATCAAGGTTGGTCTTTATCAGTTATTTATATGACTCGCAGTGGTCTCTGGAAATTAGAAGGTACTGCGAATCCCATCATCTGTGGTCCATCCTCCAAATTCACCAGAATGGAGAGTAGGTCATTGGGGCTTTGTTCTTGCTCAATCATTGGATGAGGGTCACAGTAGTCTCAGAAAGTGAGATTAGGTACTGCAAGTCCCATCATCCATTAGGCTGTTCTCCCCCAAACCTCACCAGAATGTTGATTTGGTCAAGGGGGCTCTCTGTGCCAAGTTTGGTCTTTCTTGGTATTTGGATAAGTGTCGCTGTGGTTTCAGGAAGTGAGTGACGGTACTGGAAGTCCCATCATCATCGTCTGTCCTCCTGCAAACAAGATTGAGATGTAGAGTGGGTCATGGCGACTCAGTGTGTCAAGTTTGGTGTTTATTGGTAATTGGATGAGGGTTGCAGCAGTCTTGGGAAGTGAGTGGAGGTACATGAAGTCCCATCAACCATCGTCCATCCTCCAAACAGCACCGGGAAGTAGAGGGGGCTCTGTGTGCCAATTGTGTGCCATGGGGGCTCTCTGTGCCATCTGTGGTCTTCATCGGTCATTAGATGAGGGTTGCAGCAGTCTTGGGAAGTGAGTGGAGGTACTTGAAGTCCCATCATCCATGGTCCATCATGCTTGAAACAGCATCAGGATAGAGAATGGGTTATGGGGGCTCTGTGTGCCTACTTTGGTCTTGATCAATCGTTGGATGAAGTTCGCAGAGGTCTCAGAATGTGAGTGAAGGTACTGGAAGTCCCATCATCCATGGTCCTCCAAACAGCGCCAGGATGTAAAGTGGGTCATGGGGTCTCTGCGTGCCAACTTTGGATGAGATGAGATGGGGTTAGAACGGTCTTGGGAATTGAGTGGAGGTACTTCAAGTCCTATCATCCATGGTCCATCGTGCTGGAAACAGCACCAGGATGTAGAGTGGATCATGCGAGCTCTCAGTGTGAATTGTGGTCCTGATCCATCATTGTTGGCAGTGGTATTGGTCTTAGAAATGGAGTGCAGGTATTGCAAGTCCCATCATCCATGGTGCATCCTCCTCCAAACCGCACCGGGATGTAGAGTGCGTCATGGAGACTCAGTGTGCCAAGTTTGGTCTTTTTCGGTCATTGGATGAGGGTGGAAGTGGTTTCAGTAATTTAGTGAAAGTACTGCATGTCCCATCATCCAAAGTCCACCCTCCTCCAAACTGAAACAGGATGTAGATAGGGTCTTGGGGGCTCTGTGTGCCAAGTTTGGTATTGATCAGTCATTGGTTCAGGGTTGCAGTGGTTTCAGTAAGTGAGTGAGGGTACTGCAAGTTCCATCATTCATGGTCAACCCTCCTCCAAGCTGCAGCAGGATGTACAGTGGGTAATGGGGGCTCTGTGTGGCAAGTTTGGTCTTGATTGGTCATTAGATGAGGGTTGTAGCAATCTTGGGAAGTGAGTGGAGGTACTTGAAGTCCCATCATCCATGGTCTATCATGCTTGAAACAGCATCAGGATAGAGAATGGGTTATGGGGGCTCTGTACTTGAAGTCCAATCATCCATGGTCTGTCCTTCTCCAATCTGCACCACGATGTAGAATGGGTCATTGGGGCTCCGTTTGCCAAGTTTGGTCTAGATCAGTCATTGGCGAGGGTCTCAGTAGTCTCAGAAAGTGAGTGAAGTTACTGCAAGTCCGATTATCCATCTCCAATTTTTTCCAAACCACACCAGGGCGTTAAGTGGGTCATGAGATGTCTATGTGCCAAGTTTGGTCTTGATCAGTCATTTCATGAGGTTGGCAAGGCCTCAGAATGTGAGTGAAGGTACTAGAAGTCACATCATCCATCGTCCGTCCTCCTCCAAAACTGCAGCAGGATGTAGAGTGGGTCATGGGGGCTCTGTGTGCCAAGTTTGGTCTTGGTTGGTCATTAGATGTGGATTGCAGCACACATCTAATGGAGATACTTGAAGCAGTGGAGATACTTGAAGTCCCATCATCCATGGTCTGTCCTCCTCAAAAGTGCACCAGGATGTAGAGTGGGTTATGGGGGCTCTGTGTGCCAATTTGGCCTTGATTGGTTACGGGATGAGGGTCGCAGTGGTTTCAGTAAGTGAGTAAAGATACTGCAAGTCCCATCATCCATGGTCCATCCCCCTTAGAACTGCATCAGGATGTAGAGTGGGCCATGAGTACTCTGTGTGCCAAGTTTGGGCCTGGTCTGTTATTTGTAAGGGCTTCAGTGTTCTGTGGGAAGTGAATCGAGTGAAGGTACTGAAAATCCCATCATTGGTGGCCCATCATGCCCTTAACCGCACTGGACGTCCAATCATCCATCGTCCCTCCGTCTCCAAACAGCATCGTGATGTAGAGTGGGCCAAGGGGGCTCTGTGTGCCAAGTTTGGTCTTCATCGATTATTAGATGAGGGGTGCAGCAGTTTTGGGATGGGAGTGGAGGTTCTTGAAGTCCCATCATCCATGGTCTGTTCTCCTCAAAAGTGCACCAAGATGTAGAGTGGGTCATGGGGACTCTGTGTGCCAACTTTGGTATTGATCAGTCATTGGCGAGGGTCTCAGTGGTCCCAGGAAGTGAGTGAAGTGACTGCAAGTCCCATCATACATTGTCAAATTCTTACAAATCGCACCAGGATGTAGAGTGGGTCATGCAGGTTCTCTGTGTAAATTGTGGTCCTGATCCATCATTGTTGGCAGTTGTAATGGTCTTAGGAAGGGAGTGCAGGTATTGCAAGTCCCATCATCATTGTGCATCCTGCTCCAAACCGCACCAGGATGTAGGGTGCGTCCTGGAGACCCAGTGTGCCAAGTTTGGTCTTTATCACTAATTGTTGAGGGTTGCAGTGGTCTCAAGAATTGAGTAAAGGTACTGCAAGTCCCATAATCCATGATCCATCCCCGGCCAAACCATCCCAGGATGTAAAGTGGGTCATGATAGGGCTATGTGCCAAGTTTGGTCCTGATCAGTCATTGGATGATGTTAACAGCGGTCTCAGAATGTGAGTGATGGTACTGCCAGCCTCATCATTCATGGTTCATCCTCCTCCAAACTGTAGTAGGATGTAGAGTGGGTCATGGGGGCTCTGTGTGCCAAGTTTGGTCTGTGTTGGTTTTTTACTGACAGAGCCCCTGACCTTTTCCTTTCCTCTCTTTGTCATCTCGGAATCTTGGAATTGAGGCTGGCCAATCAGAGACCATATGCAAATATCCTTCTCATGTCCCCGTTTCTATTATGAGTGAAGTGACTGCAAGTCCCATCTTCCATTGTCAAATTCTTACAAATCGCACAAGGATGTAGAGTGGGTCATGCAGGGTCTCTGTGTAAATTGTGGTCCTGATCCATCATTGTTGGCAGTTGCATTGGTCTCAGGAAGGGAGTGCAGGTATTGCAAGTCCCATCGTCCATGGTGCATCTGCCTCCAAACCGCACCAGTATGTAGAGTGTGTCATGGAGACTCAGTGTGTCAAGTTTGGTGTTTATCGATAATTGGATGAGGGTTGCAGCAGTCTTGGGAAGTGAGTGAAGGTACTTAAAGTCCCATCATCCATTGTCCATCCTCCAAACAGCACCGGGAAGTAGAGTGGCCCATGTGGGCTCTGTGTGCCAACTGTGGTCTTCATCGGTCATTAGATGAGGGTTGCAGCAGTCTTGGGAAGTGAGTGGAGGTACTTGAAGTTCTATCATCCATGGTCCATCATGCTTGAAACAGCATCAGGATAGAGAATGGGTTATGGGGGCTCTGTGTGCCGACTTTGGTCTTGATCAATCGTTGGATGAAGTTTGCAGAGGTTTCAGAATGTGAGTGAAGGTACTGAAAGTCTCATCATCCATGGTCCTCCAAACAGCACCAGGATGTAAAGTGGGTCATGGGGTCTCTGCGTGCCAACTTTGGATGAGATGAGATGGGGTTGGAACAGTCTTGGGAATTGAGTGGAGGTACTTCAAGTCCTATCATCCATGGTCCATCGTGCTGGAAACTGCACCAGGATGTAGAGTGGATCAGGAAGTGATTGAAGGTACTCAAAGTCCCATCATCCATTGTCCTCTTCCAAACAGCATCTGGATGTAGATGGGGGCTCTGTGTGCCAAGTTTGGTGTTTATCGGACATTAGATGAGGGTTGCAGCCGTCTTGGGAATGGAGTGGAGGTACTTGAAGTCCCATCATCCATGGTCTGTCCTCCTCAAAAGTGCACCAGGATGTAGAGTGGGTCATGGGGACTCTGTGCGCCAAGTTTGGTCCTGATCTGTCATTGGATGAGGTTAACGGCGGTCTCAGAATTTGAGTGATGGTACTGCAAGTCCCATCATCCATGGTTCATCCTTCTCCAAACTGCAGTAGGATGTAGAGTGGGTCTTGCGGGCTCTGTGTGCCAAGTGTGGTCTGTATTGGTAATTTTCCGACATAGCCCCTGGCCTTTTCCTTTCCTCTCTTTGTCATCTCGGAATCTTGGAATTGAGGCTGGCCAATCAGAGACCATATGCAAATTTCCTTCTCATGTTCCCATTTCTGTCATGAACTCTTTTCTTCACCAGCGACTCCTATTGAAGCTGGCCAATCAGAGACCATATGCAAATAGCAATGCAGCGGAGCCAATCAGAATGCTGGCACATACTCCTCCTGCCACACCGCCACACTTTTGTCCTCCGCATACAAACTTTGACTTTTATTATATACACTAGCTTGGGGACCCGGCGCTGCCCGGGTTATTTGAGAAAGGAATAGTGTATTAAGGTTGATTTTTATCAGTTCTTTATATGGCTCGCAGTGTTCTCAGGAAGTTATTGAAGGTACTGCAAGTCCCATCATCCGTGGTCCATCCTCCTCCAAATTGCACAAGAAAGTCCAATTTTCTCAGGAAGTGAGTGATGGTACTTCATGTCCCATCATCCATGCTTCATCCTCCTCCAAACTGCAAAACTGTGTGCCAAGTTTTGTTCTTGATCAATCATTGGATGAGGGTCACAGTGGTCTCAGAAAGTGACTTTAGGTACTGCAAGTCATCCATAGTCTGTTCTCCCCCCAAACCTCACCAGAATGTTGAGTTGGCCATGGGGGCTCTCTGTGCCAAGTTTGGTCTTTCTTGTTATTTGGATAAGTGTCGCTGTGGTTTCAGGAAGTGAGTGAAGGTACTGGAAGACCCATCATCCAACGTCTGTCCTCCTCAAAACAGCATCGGGATGTAGAGTGGGTCATGGGGGCTTTGTGTGCCAAGTTTGGTCTTGATTGGACATTAGATGAGTGTTGCAGCGGTCTTGGGAATGGAGTGGAGGTACTTGAAGTCCCATCATCTATAATCTGTTCTCCTCGAAAGTGCCCCAGGATGTAGAGTGGGTCATGGGGACTCTGTGTGCCAAGTTTGGTATTGATCAGTCATTGGCCAATCAGAGACCATATGCAAATTTCCTTCTCATGTTCCCGTTTCTATCATGAACTCTTTTCTCCACCATGGGCTCCTATTGAAGCTGGCCAATCAGGGACCATATGCAAATAGCACCACAGCGGCAGCCAATCAGAACGCTGGCACATACTCCTCCCGCCACACCGCCGCACTTTTGTCCCCAACACTTCTTAAAATCTTTGACTTTTATTATATACAGTAGCTTGGGGACCCGGCGCTGCCCGGGTTATTAGAGAAAGTGGGTAATGGCGGTTCTGTATGCCACGTTTGGTCATTATTGGTCATTGGATGATGGTTGCATTGTTTTCAGGAAGTGAGTGACGGTACTTGAAGTCCCATCATCCTCCACCCTCCTCCAAACAGCAGCAGGATATAGAGTGGGTAATGGGGGCTCTGTGTGCCACGTTTGGTCTTTATCAGTCATTGGATGAGGGTGGCAGTGGTTTCAGTAAGTGAGAGAAGGTACTGCAAGTCCCATCATGCATGGCCCATCCTCCTTCAAACTTCAGCAGGATGTAGAGTGGGGTATGGGGGCTCTGTGTGCGAACTTTGGATTTTATTGGTCATTGGATGAGGGTGGCAGTGGTTTCAGTAAGTGAGTGAAGGTACTGCAAATCCCATCATCCATTGTCCATCCTCCTTCAAACTGCAGCAGGATATAGAGTGGGTCATGGGGGCTCTGTGTGCCAAGTTTGGTCTTGATTAGTCATTGGCGAGGGTCTCAGTGGTCTCAGAAAATGAGTGAAGTTACTGCAAGTCCCATCATCCATCTCTAATTTTTTCCAAATGACACCGGGACGTAAAGTGGGTCATGAGAGGTCTATGTGCCAAGTTTGGTCTTGATCAGTCATTGGATGAGGTCTGCAGAGGTCTCAGAATGTGAGTGAAGGTACTGGAAGTCACATCATCTATGGTCAACACTTCTCCAAAACTGTAGCAGCGTGGGGGCTCTGTGTGCCAAGTTTGGGGAGTGGAGGTACTTTTTTTTTAATAATAGTTTTTTATTAAGATTTTAAGAATAACATCGAAAGGGGGAGAATATTTTAAAAAATGATTGGAAAGCAGGAAAAAAGTAAGAAGTACATCCCCCTACCCCCAAGTCCACCAGAAAATACAAAAATATAAAAGACATACCAAAAAAAAAAGAAAAGAAAAAAGGGAGAGAGAAAAATAAGATAAAAATTGACTTCCATCTCTCCATCAGGTGTTGTGTCCTCAATGATTTTTCCATTATATCCATAATGTTCCTCTTATTTATTTATTTCCTTTTCGTAGTTTTAATATAGAGTCCAATCTGTCCTCTTTATCGGGTTCCCGGTATTCTTTTTCAAGAAAAAAGTTAATTCGTCCATTTCTCTTATTTCTCTTAATTTCCCTAACCACTCTTCAGTGGTAGGGATATCTTCCTGTTTCCAAAACTTCGCCAATAATATTCTCACCACTGTTGTAGCATAGGTAAATAGTCTATCTTCGTTCTCATCTAATTGTAATTCCAAATCTGTAAATCCCAATAGATAATATTCTGGTTTCTTCTTAAAGACTCTCTTCAAAAAATTTTGTAGCTCTTCATGTACTTTCGTCCAATACTTCTCTATTTCTTTACACGTCCACTACATATGATAAAAAGTACCTGTTTGATGGCAACCCTTCCAACATTTATCAGAATGAAATTCTTGTTCATTAAAGATAGTTTCTTAGGAGTGGTGTACCATCTGTGGAACATTTTTATCCAGTTTTCTTTTAAATCTGTTGCATATACATATTTCAATTTTTTGTTCCACATCTGCTCCCACTCCCTAAATTGAATAGGTCTTCTTATATTTTCGGCCCATTTTATCATACATGTTTTCACTTGCTCGCACTCCGTTAGCCAGGTTAATAATGTATTATAAATAACTGAAATTACTTTCTTATTCGTCTTTAATATTTTGTCCCAAATTGACTCTTCCCAGGCTAAGCCTATCTTATTGTCTTGCTTGATATATTCTTTCATTTGCAAGTAGTGTAACCACGTCAAATTACCATTTATTTCTTTCATTTGCTGAAAGGATTTAATTTCCATAGTATTCCTCACTAGTATGTCTCTATATGTTGGCCACGCTCTCCAACCTAGTAATCTTCTTTGATGCGTCTCCATCGGGGAAACCCATAGAGGCATTTTAGTATAAAAATGATTCTTGTATTTCATCCAAACTCTTAATAATGATGCTCTTACAAAATGGTTTCCATTTTTTTCCTTTTTTTCTCGGTCGTACCACGTGTAGGCATGCCAGCCTACACGTAGATCATGTCCTTCTAAGTTCAAACCTTTTCCATTTTCTAGTGTCATCCAGTCTCTTATCCACAAAAGGGCACTAGCCTCATGATATGTTTTCAGATCTGGGAATCCCAGTCCCCCTCGCGTTTTTTTATCAATTAAGTTCAAATATTTAATTCTCGGTCTTTTCCCATTCTACACAAATTTCAATAATTCTTTCTTCCATTTAATAAATTGTGTTTGATTTTTGATTATGGGTATATTTTGAAATAAAAACAATAATTTAGGTAAAACATTCATTTTTATAATCGCAATTCTTCCTAATAGAGATAATTTCAGTAAGCTCCATTTCTTTAAATCCTTCTGTATCTTGC
Source organism: Anolis sagrei (assembly GCF_037176765.1). NCBI lineage: Eukaryota > Metazoa > Chordata > Lepidosauria > Squamata > Anolidae > Anolis > Anolis sagrei. The sequence continues at coordinate 35,865,079 of NC_090035.1, forward strand.
TCCAAGTCAAGTCATAATTATTCTTCAATAATTGGCCATTCTTTTCTGTCAACCAAATCCCCAGGTACCTTAATTTTTTCACTGTTTCCATTCCTGTAATCCTTGTAATTTCTTCTTGGTCTTCTTTCCCTATATTTTTAGTTAGTATTTTAGTTTTCCCTTTATTTATTTTGAGGCCTGCCACTTTCCCAAATTCTTGTATTTTTTCAATCCAATTTTGTACATTATTAATTGGGTCTTCCACTATTCCCAATAAATCGTCCGCAAAAGCTCTTATTTTGTATTCATATTTCCCGATTTTTACTCCTTTAACATTTGTATCTTCTCTTATTTTCATCATCAATGGTTCCAACGCCATTATAAAAATTAACGGGGATAACGGACATCCCTGTCTCGTTCCTTTTGTAATCTCAAATTCCTCCGATAATTGGCCGTTTATCCGAATTTTTGCCTTTTGTAGATCATAGATCGCATCAATTGCATTTATAAATTTAGCTCCCATATCCAATTCTTGAATCAAAATCTTAAAGAAGTCCCAATTGAGATTATCAAACGCCCTCTCGGCATCGATTGATAAAATAGCCATTTCTTTCTGGTGGTTCACCTCAAAATATTCAATCAGATCCAATACTGTGCGGATATTATCTTTCATATATCTTCCGGGGAGAAACCCTGTTTGGTCCTCCCCTATCCAATCTTTCATAAATTCCTTTAGTCTCGCCGCCAGTATATTCGCAAATATTTTATAGTCCACATTTAATAGGGAAATTGGTCTATAATTCTTGATATCTTCCGGGGCTGAACCTTCTTTGTGTATCATTACTATCTCAGCTTGCTTCCAGGTTTCTGGGATTCTTTGGTGATTTAAAGCTTCATTTAAGACTTTCTTTAACATTGGTACCACAGTTTTTTTCATTGACTTGTAAAATCCTGCTGTAAATCCATCTGGTCCCGGAGCTTTATCTGCATCCATTTTATTAATTGCTCTTTCAATCTCTTCTTCCATAATTTCTTTATTCAATTTTTCTCTTATTTCCTCTGTAATTTTCTGCAATTTCAATTGGCCTATATATGCTGTAATATCATCTTTCTTTATTCCATCTTTCGTATATAATTTACTGTAGAATTTCATAAATTCTCCCATAATCTCCTTATCAGTTGTAACAGTTTTATCTCCCGATATTGTTTTTGTAATTTGTGTAGTTTGTTTCTTCTTTCTTACTTGTCTTGCTAGCCATTTCTCTGATCTATTCGCATTTTCAAAAGATTGTTGTTTTAGAAACTTCAACTCTCTTGCCTGTCTTTCCATTTCCAAGCAAGACTTCTCTTGATTAAGTCTCGCTAATTCTTTATTCAATTTTTTACACTGTGGTTTCTTTTTTAGCTCTGTTTCTTTATTAGCAATCTTATTCATCAATTCTTTCATTTTTTTATTTCTGTCTTTATTCTTCCTGGACCCATGTTGAATAAAGCATCCTCTCAAAACCGCTTTGAGGTCGTCCCAAGTCACTTGTATTTTTGTCTCCTCAATGTCATTAATTCCTAGATACTCTTGAACGATTTTATTATAATGTAGTTTATCTTCTTCCGTTTTGATCAAATTTTCATTTAATCTCCATTTCCTTTTAAAACTTTTATGATTAATTAGTATATCTAATGGGCAGTGATCTGAAACATCTCTAGGTAATATTTCCATCTCCACAATTTTAGTAGCTATTTTTTTTGTTATCCATGCCATATCAATCCTTGACCATGTTTGATGTTTATGTGAGTAAAAAGTATAATCCTTTTTTTTTCTCATTCTTTCTTCTCCATGTATCCTCCAGCTCAAATTCTTTTTGTAAATCAAAAAACTTTTGGGGTAAAACACTGTTTCCTCCCCTTTTTTGCAGTTTATTCTTATCTTTTTGTTTGTCCATCACATTGAAGTTTCCTATCAGTAAAAGTTCATCAAATTCTGTTTCTCTCAATTTTGATTGTAAAAATTGAATAAATTTAGTCTTTGGGCCATTTGGCGCATATATATTACATACTAGTATTTTTAAATTTCCCAGTTGAATTGTTACCGCCACACATCTTCCTTCCAAATCCTTAAATGCCAATTCTGGTGTTAAATTTTCCTTTATATATGTTATCACACCTTTCTTCTTTTTTTATCCAATGAATAAAATGTCTTTCCCAATTTTTTATTTTCTAAATGTGCCACATGTTTGTGGCAAATATGCGTTTCTTATAGCAGGATGATGTCCCAATTTGCTTTCTGTAATTTCTGTGAGTTCAGGCCATTAATATTATTTGATAAACACTTAATTTGTCGATCTGCCATTTTATTCAACTGTGTCTGTATCCAATCCAATGTCGCCTAAATCCATAACCGATAACCTCTGCGCTGCTACTTCTGGGCCATATGCACCTTCTCCAAGATCGTGAAATGTTGTTGTTGTACTTCCTTGTCCACTACTCGTAAGTCCATAGTCTTCCGGAGAGTCAAACCTTGCTTTCTTTTTTTCTTTTTCATTCCCATTTCCAGGGGTCAAAGTTTTCTTGTCTACTTTTCTCCCTTCTTGTTTCTCCCCTTCCGATTCCTTCGTTAGATTATCATAAAAAACTTTGGCCTTTTGTTCTGTTGTCAACCAGTATCTCTCTTCTTTATATGTTACCATAATCCCTTCAATCCTTTCCCATCTAAATCTGATTGACCTCTTTTTTAGTTCATCCGTAAGGAAGTAGTACTTTCTTCTATTTAAAGTTGCTTGGGGAAATTCCTTCAGAACCGCAATCTTAGTTTCTTTATAATATATTGGATTTTTATTACTTCTGAACAAAACTTCATCCCTAGTCTTTTTTTTTTTTCGTAAACTGGACTATCACGTCTCTCGCTGTCTTATTTTTCCTTGAGTAAAATGAAGATATTCTATAAATTTGGTCCAATTCCTGCTCCATCTTCTTGACATTCTAATCATTTCGCAATTAAAATTTGCATAATCTGGGCAATATCCTCCTGTTTTTCTTCTTGAATATTTCTAAACCGTAGGTGGTAATCCATTTGTCTCTGTAATAATTTTTCTTGTTCTATTTCCAATTTTTCCTTTTGTTTATCAATCCCTTTAATCTTCCTCAAAATCTGAGATTGTTTTTTCTTTACTAATTTTTAATTCTTTCACTTCTCCATATAACTGGGTTATATCTTTTTTAATTTGGCCAAATTCTTCTTGCACCTCTTTTTTCATTTCTTCAAACTCTTCCGACAACTTTTTGTAGTTCTTTTCTTGTTTATTGAAGTGTGCTTCTTGCTTCTCCACCATCCCTTTCTTTATTTCCTCTTGTTTTTCGACCATCTCCTTCTTCGTTGCATCTTGTTTTTCCGATATTTTTAAAATTTCCTTAAGTTCCTTATTCTCCATGCTTTAGCTGGTATCTAGTGAAGCTCTCCTTACTTGAAGTTTTTCTTTATCTGATTTTCCTTTCATTGACATCGACTTCCCAACCAAATCTTTGAGCTGGATAACCTTTTAATCCACTTAGTCCAAATATTTGGTTTTATTCCTCTTCAATCATTTTAATTTTAATTTATTCTCTTCAAATGGTTTCTTATATCAATTCATTCATCAAATATTTTCTAACTAATTTGTTATAGAGTAGATCAGTTCCTTAAAAATTCATTAAATCCAATTTAGTTATATTAATATTAATTAATTTATATTTTCCTCTAATTCTCTTTTCTTTCCTGTCTTTGCAGCTTTCCTGTCCAATTCCTTCTTATTCTAATTTCGGCTTCTTCTCCTCTTTGTATTATTTACGTTTGCTTCTCTTCCTTGGGTCTCGTCTGCTTCTCGTCCTTGAATTTCGTCTACTTCTCGTCCTGGCTCCACGTCTGCTTCTCGTCTTTGAATTTCGTCTGCTTCTCGTCCTAGCTCCACATCTGCTTCTCGTCCCCGATATTCTTCTCTATCCTTCAGCCACTGTTGTCCTTAAATATCTATTTATTTAGGATTTACACTATATTTGCCGCTCTGTAGCGATGTTTCTCTATGGTTTCTCTATGATTCCAACTTCCTCCTCCCTACTTCCGCCCTTCTTGAAGCTCTTCCGCCCTTTCTTTTTATCTCCACCCTTTCCTCCCACAGCCTTCTTCTTCGTCACTTCCTCTTTGTCACTTCCTGCCTTGTCCTTTCCTTTTGTTTATAAAGAAGAGTACCAGTTAGACACAACAATATGGCGCCAAGTTCAGGAATTTTCCTTCTTCATTAACTATTAGGCTGAGAGGGAGGATAAGGGAATCAGGGGGGGCAGGAGGAGGGGGGCTCTCGCGGCATATAATATCTTCTTACTTATTTCAATTATCTCATTCGTTTCCCTGTCTTCCAAATACTTATTTTAATTTAGTTTAATTAATATTGTTTAATTAATTGTCTAAGCCAAGATAAATCAATAAGCGGCGAGTAACTATATAATTTAATAAGTATTATTCCAAATTAATCTATTCACAATAGCCCTTTCCGGGTTTCAAAATATAGCTTTAAATTTTTTTGGGGGGGTTCCCCCTTGATTTTGTCTCCTTATCTATCTTCTTCCTTCCTTCTCCTCTTCTATTCAAATATTTTACCTGGTGTTGAGATATTCTTTAATTTCTCTTTTGAGTTTCTTAATTTCTTCTTTGTATTTCTTGCATGGGCTGGCAGTGGTTGAAACGGGTCTCTGCCCGATCCCAGCGGGGTGCCTTTCTCCCATCGGCTCGGACCCTCTTCACCCCCCTCCTTGAGGGAAGGGAGTATTTGGGGTCTACGAACCCCCCACGGGTTGCTCTACACCTTCACACTCAATCTGGTGATGGTGGGGGAGCCTAAGCTCACCCTTAAGGCACCTCAACGCTGGTCCGCATCGGAGCTCCCTCTCAATGCGGCTTCCCCGTCGCAATCACCCATCGGAAGAGGGAGTGGAGGTACTTGAAGTCCCATCATCCCCCATGGTCTGTCCTCGTTGAAAGTGCACCAGGATGTAGAGTGGGTCATGGGGCTCTGTGTGCCAAGTCTGGTCTTGATCAGTCATTGGCGAGGGTTTCAGTGGTCTCAGGCAGTGAGTGAAGTGACTGCAAGTGCCATCATCCATTGCCAAATTCTTTCAAACTGCACCAGGATGTAGAGTGGGTCATGCGGGTTCTCTGTGTTAATTGTGGTCCTGATCCATCATTGTTGGCAGTTGCAATGGTCTCAGGAAGGGAGTGCAGGTATTTCAAGTCCCATCATCCATGGTGCATCCTCCTCCAAACTGCACCAGGATGTAGAGTGCATCATGGAGACTCAGTGTGCCACGTTTGGTCTTTATCGGTAATTGGATGAGGGTTGCAGTGGTCTCAGGAATTGAGCAAAGGTACTGCACATCCCATAATACATGGTCCATCCCCGGCCAAACCACACCAGAACATAAGGTGGGTCATGAGAGGTCTATGTACCAAGTTTGGTCCTGATCAGTCATTGGATGAGGTTAACAGTGGTTTCAGAAAGTGAGTGATGGAACTGCAAGTCCCATCATCCATGGTTCATCCTCCTCCAAACTGCAGTAGGATGAAGTGGGTCATGGGGGCTCTGTGTGCCAAGTTTCGTATAGATCGGTCATTAGATGAGGGTTGCAGCAGTCTTGGGAAGGGAGTGGAGATACTTGAAGTCCCATCATCCATGGTCTGTCCTCCTCGAAAGTGCACCAGGATGTAGAGTGGGTCATGGGGACTCTGTGTGCCAAGTTTGGTCTTGATCAGTCATTGGCGAGGGTCCCAGTGGTCTCAGGAAGTGTCAGGAGTCCATTTCTGACATCGTGGAGACATCATAAATTTCCTGCATGACATCCTGGCTGGATCATCCTGGGTGCCGCAGTTTTCTTTCTCTGACATTTTGACATTGTGAAGCCAGCAGAGGGCGCTGGAGACTTTGGGTTGGAACTTGGGAGAGGGTATAAAAGGAAGTGGTGGTGGGTAAAAGGCAGTAGTGTCTTCCTTTGCTGTGGAGAAACAAGCAAATTATATTCATTTCCATACTGACTTGTGAGTGATTATTTGCTACAAAAACCTACAGTCTTACATTAAGACACTACTCAAGGCTTAGTTCTACTCCTCCTGTTACAACCAGCAGTGAGAGCGGCAGTATGTTGGAGCAACAGCAGTTCCCAGACAGTGGAGAATTAATTGACTCTCCTCCTCTAGAGGAAGAAGGTGAAGAAGAGAAAGCACCTTACTCTTTTGAAGGTCCAAGTGCAGTAGCAGCTGCAGATTTGGTGTGGGACCCAAGCAAAGCTCAAGAACGGTCTACTGGAGCTGTGAGGAAGAAGGTGAAGTCTCAGGGTTTGGAGCAAGGTGAGGAAACTCCTCAAAGGTGGAGGCTGATGGAAGCAAAATTGACTGCTATGGAGACTATGTTACAACAGCTGTCCTTCCACATTGGAGGAGGGATGGAAGCTGGAACTCCAGTTTCCTCTCAGGGAGCAGCAGGGAGTGGCTTTAGAGGAGTCACCCCAGAAGGGAATCTTGGAGGAGGAGGAGAGCCTCGTGGAAGAGGTCTCCCAGCAAGAGGGATGGAAGCTGGAACTCCAGTTTCCTCTCAGGGAGCAGCAGGGAGTGGCTTTAGAGGAGTCACCCTGGAAGGGTATCTTGGAGGAGGAGGAGAGCCTCGTGGAAGAGGTCTCCCAGCAAGAGGTTTGAGTGTCCTTGAGGCTGTGGGTAACCAGGGCTCTTGGAGAGCAGAGCTGAAGGTCAAATTCAAGGGGGACCCAGAGGAAGTTTCGTATTTCATTACTAATGTGGAGAATTATATGCAGGATTACGGACATTTGTTTCCTTCAGAGGCAGCCCGAGTAAGGATGATTGGGGCTAATCTTAAAGCCAGTGCTGCAGATTGGCTATTGCGATTGCATGCAGCTAGGGCCCCTGAGTTAAATCGGGTGGGAACATTTTTGGAAGCTTTAAGAGCTAGGTTTCAAGATCCATTAGAGGGGCTGAAAGCCAAAGCTGAGCTCAAGCAGTTGAGCCAAGGAATGCGGTCGGTGTCTCAGTATGCACTGGAATTTAAGGCTTTGGCTGAAAAAATTCCAGAGTGGTCAGACGCAACAAAATTGGAGTACTTCAAAGATGGCTTGAGGCCTGAGCTTTTGGATTGGTGCCTGCATAGGGATGATCCGGATAATTTACTAGCATGGACAGTGTTAGCTGGGAAGGTGGAATGTGCTAAGGAGCAGCTGAAGAGAAGGACAAGAGCCTCTGTAGTCAGGAGAGGATTGGGGTCTACTAGAAACATTGCAGTTAAACCAAGTGCCAGTAGCAAAGAAAGGTCTAGTAAGTCCTTCAATTGTTTCAACTGTGGAAAACCGGGACATCGAGCAGCTGATTGCTGGGGCAAGTCAAATGCCAGCTCGTTGGAAAGGGAGAATGGGAAAGGAAGAAGGCTGGCACCTCGGAAACAAGGCAGCACCAAAGCCAACATGGCCCGAGAGAATGTTTGGGGAGATGGAGAGCTGGACCCTGAGACGGATGAAGATAACGAAGAGGAGGAACAGGGAAACGGCAGAGATCTTCCGTAAATCACGCTCGGCGGGAGATCCAACCACAACAGGGCGTGAAACCCTTGGTGAGTGCAGACCGTGAGATGATGTTTTTGAAGGTGGAACTGAGTAACAAGAGGAATGGGTGTTTATGGCAGTTACCAGCGTTGCTAGATTGTGGGTGTACAAGGTGTCTCATATCGCCCAGGGTGGCTGCGGAGATGGGGTTGCGATTGATTCAGTTAGAAAGACCCATTGCTTTTACTCAACTAGATGGGACTCAAGCAGGAGGAGCCCCTGTGGAGTACAAAACTGAGTTTGTAAACATGAAGTTAGGGTCTCATCAGGAGCTGCTACAATTTGTAGTGACCCCCATCAAATCATGTGAAGTGATTTTGGGTATGGACTGGCTCAGGAGTTGAAACCCTCAGATAGACTGGGTTAGCGGGGTGTTACACTTTAATGGTGGAAGTTACTCGCCACCCTTTATGATTTCAAGAACTAAAAAAGGAAAAGTTGTGGGCAAAGTGGGTTTGAGCCTGACAGGCGTGGCAGGGAAAGTAGACCTGTCATTTAGTGGGGTGCCAGATGTTTACCGTGAGTACCTGGATGTTTTTGATGAGAAGGAGTCTGATCAGCTGCCTCCCCATAGAAAAACTGATTGTGCCATAAACATAGACCCTCAAGCTAAATTGCCAAAACCTAAGATGTATGCTATGTCTCCAAGGGAGAAGGATTGTCTGCGTGAGTTCATTGACAAAAATCTAGCAAGAGGGTTCATAGAACCTGCAAATTCCCCATTAGCTGCCCCTGTGCTGTTTAGACCAAAAAAGGATGGCACCTTGAGACTGTACCGATTTTAGGGGTCTGAATGCCATATGTATTTCAAACCAATATCCTATGCCTTTAGTGAAAGATATGTTGGGACATTTGTCAAAGGGAAGGATCTTCACGAAGTTGGATTTAAGGGAAGCCTATTTTCGGGTGAGAATAAAAAAGGGGGATGAATGGAAGACGGCATTTAACTGTCCACTAGGGGCATTTCAGTACAAAGTGTTACCTTTTGACTTAACTGGAGCTCCGCGAGTGTTTATGCAGATGATAAACGAGGTCCTACACCCATTGTTGTACAAGGGGGTGTTGGTTTATTTGGATGACATCTTAATCTATTCCCGAACATTGGAGGAACACATTCCTTTCGTGAAGCAAGTGTTACAAAGCCTAAGACAAGCACAGCTTTATGCAAAGTTATCAAAGTGTGAGTTTCACAAAGACTGGCTGGATTATTTGGGGTATCGTATATCCTGTGACGGGATAGAAATGGACCCCAATAAAGTACAGGATGTATTGGACTGGGAAGCACCCAAAACTAGAAGACAGTTGCAAAGTTTTTTGGGGTTTGCAAATTTCTATAGGCAATTTATTCAAGACTTTGCCAAAATAGCAGCTCCCCTTACTGAATTGTTGAAAACTAAAGGCAGGGGGGAGTCTGTAAAAGTGAAGTCCCCGGGTGCCAAGCTGCAGTGGACTGAGGTGTGTCAACGGGCGTTTGATCAGCTAAAGACCTTATTCACACAGCAACCCATCTTAGCCCATCCCGACCCAGAGCGGCCATTTGTGGTACACTGTGATGCCTCAGATGTGGCTTATGGAGCAGTGCTATTGCAGGTTTCCCCGGAAAAAGGACTAGTGCCATGTGCGTATTTGTCAAAAAAGTTTTCAGAAACTGAGAGAAAATGGCCAGTATGGGAGAAGGAGGTGTTTGCCGTAAAAGGGGCATTGCTTGCCTGGCGACATTTGCTTGAAGGGGCCCAACACCCTTTTGAAGTTTGGACCGATCATAAAAATTTGAAGGCCCTCCAGACTCCTCAAAGGCTGAGTCCAAAACAAGTCAGGTGGGCCGAGTTCTTCAGTAGGTTTAATTTTACCTTAAACCACTTTCCTGGAAAAAGTAACTGCATGGCGGATGCCTTATCAAGATTGCCACAGTATGAGAGCAGAGCTCCTGAGGTGGTTGGAACGGTGTTCACCCCTGAGCAGCTGGGGTTGGTAGTTCAGACGAGATCCCAATCTCAGCTAAAGGTGTCAGATGCTAACCGTGGAAAGTTTTTAGAAGGTGGGTGGTTGAAAGTGTTCCAAGATGGATATAAGGCTGATCTGTGGCTACCGGAGCATCGGGGTGGACTAGAAGAAAAAGATGGACTGTGGTATCACAGAGAAAAGGTGTATGTTCCGGAGTCTGTTCGTGTAAAGGTATTAGAGAGGTCTCATGACCATAAAACAGCTGGGCACTTTGGATTTGTGAAAACTTTACAGCTAGTATCCCGTCAGTTTTGGTGGCCAAAAATCCGGAGAGATGTAAAGAGCTATGTACAAGAATGTGTCACCTGTGCAAGGGGAAAGTCTTTGATTGGAAAACCAAGAGGGTTGTTACAACCCGTGGCCAGTCCTTCTAGACCCTGGAAACAGGTTGCGATGGATTTTATTGTAGATCTACCTGAGAGCAAAGGATGTACAGTTATCTGGACTATTATAGACTTATTCTCTAAACAAGCCCATTTTGTACCGCTAAAGAAGGTTCCAAGCGCACCACAGCTAGCAAAGTTACTGCTACAACATGTATATCGCCTTCATGGGTGTCCTGAAAGAATAATCTCAGACCGGGGATCACAGTTTACAGCTAAGTACTGGAAGGCCTTTCTACGCATGATGGGAACTGAGCAAGGGTTGAGCTCTGCTTTCCATCCCATGACTGATGGCTGCACAGAACGAGTTCAAAAATCTTTGGAGCAATTCTTAAGGTGCTATGTCAGTTATCAACAGGATGATTGGGAACAGTTGCTTCGTTTTGCTGAAGTGTGTTACAATAACTCTTTTCATGCATCTATAGGTTGTACTCCGTTCAAAGTGGTTTATGGACAGGACTTTGTGCCAATCCTCTGGCACAAAGATGGAACAAGAGGGAGTAGAAACCCCTTCGGAATGGAGCAAAAGGATAGCTGAAGGTTGGCCAGTCATTAAAAGTGCATTGGAAAAGTCCAGGGAGGACTACAAGAAGTTTGCTGATAGGAAAAGGGCTCCACAGTGGGATTTTAACATTGGGGATAAAGTTTATTTGTCAACCAAATTCCTAAAGACAACCCAACCATCAAAGAAATTGGTGCCAAAATATTTGGGTCCTTTTGAAATAATCAAGAAAATCAACCCTGTCACAGTTAAGTTGTCCTTGCCACATAGTCTAAGGAGGATACATCCAGTATTCCACTGCAGTTTATTGAAACCCGTGTGTGGCCATACCAAGTGGCACTTGCCGGGTGAGGTCCCAAATCCTATTCTGGTAGATGGGGAACAACATTTCGAGGTTGCTGATATTTTAGACTCCAGAAGACGTCGTGGGAGTTTGCAGTATTTAGTGAAGTGGCGCCATTTCAATGACTCTGAGTGGGTGAGGGCAGCGGATATTCGAGCGCCACAGCTAATTAGGCGTTTTCATGTAAATTATCCCATGAAACCTAGTTAAGGTCGATGCTGCCGGTGTTTATGTTTTTCTTTCTAGGGGAGGAATCATGTCAGGAGTCAATTTCTGACATCGTGGAGACATCATAAATTTCCTGCATGACATCCTGGCTGGATCATCCTGGCTGCCGCAGTTTTCTTTCTCTGACATTTTGACATTGTGAAGCCAGCAGAGGGCGCTGGAGACTTTGGGTTGGAACTTGGGAGAGGGTATAAAAGGAAGTGGTGGTGGGTAAAAGGCAGTAGTGTCTTCCTTTGCTGTGGAGAAACAAGCAAATTATATTCATTTCCATACTGACTTGTGAGTGATTATTTGCTACAAAAACCTACAGTCTTACAGGAAGTGAGTGAAGTGACTGCAAGTTCCATCTTCCATTGTCAAATTCTTCCAAACCGCACCAGGATGTAGAGTGTAAATTGTGGTCCTGATCCATCATTTTTGGCAGTTGTAATGGTCTCAGGAAGGAAGTGCAGGTGTTGCAAGTCCCATCGTCCATGGTGCTTCCTCCCCCAAACCGCACCAGGAAGTAGAGTGCGTCATGGAGACTCAGTGTGCCAAGTTTGGTGTTTATCGGTAATTGGATGAGGGTTGCAGTGGTCTCAGGAATTGAGCAAAGGTACTGCAAGTCCCATAATCAGTGGTCCTTCCCTGGCCAAAACACACCAGGATGTAAAGTGGGTCATGAGATGTAAAGTGGGTCATGAGAAGTCTGTATGCCAAGTTTGGTCCTGATCAGTCATTGGATGAGGTTAACTGCAGTCTCAGAATGTGAGTGATGGTACTGCAAGTCCCATCATCCATGGTTCATCCTCCCCCAAACTGCAGTAAGATGTAGAGTGGGTCTTGTGTGCTCTGTGTGCCAAGTTTGGTCTGTATTGGTAATTTTCTGACCCAGCCCCTGGCCTTTTCCTTGCCTCTCTTTGTCATCTCGGAATCTTGGAATTGAGGCTGGCCAATCAGAGACCATATGCAATTTCCTTCTGTCATGTCCCTGTTTCTGTCATGAACCCTTTTCTCCACCAGAGGCTCCTGTTGAAGCAGGCCAATCAGGGACCATATGCAAATAGCACCACAGCAGCAGCCAATCAGAATCGTGGAACTTTCAGGCTGGCCAATCAGAAAGCCGGCACGTACACCGCCACACATCTGCTGCATACAAACTTTGACTTTTATTATATACTGGCGTGGGGACCCAGCGCTGCCCGGGTTATTTGATAAAGGAATTGTGTATCAAGGGTGGACTTTATCAGTTATTTATATGACTCGCAGTTGTCTCAGGAAGTTAGTGAAGGTACTTTGAGCCCCATTATCTGTGGTCCACCCTCCAAACTGCTCCAGGATGGAGAGTGGGTCATGGGGGTTTTGTGTGCCAACTTTGGTCTTGATTGGTCATTACATGAGTGTTGCAGAGATCTTGGGAAGTGAGTGGAGGTACTTGAAGTCTCATCATCCATAGTCTGTACTCCCCCAAAGCTCACAAGAATGTTGAGTTGGCCATGGGGGCTCTCTGCTCAAAGTTTGGTCTATATTGGTTTTTGAATGAGTGTCGCTATGGTTTCAGGAAGTGAGTGTACGCACTGCAAGTCCCATCATCCATCGTCCAACCTTCAAACAGCACCGGGATGGACGGTGGGTTATGGGGGCTGTGTGTGCCAAGTTTCATCTTGATTGGTCATTAGATGAGGGTTGCAGCAATCTTGGGAAGGGAGTCGAGATACTTGAAGTCCCATCATACATGCTTTGTCCTCCAAACTGCACCAGGGTGTAGAGTGGGTCATTAGGGCTACATGTGCCAAGTTTGGTCTTGATTAGTTATTGTGAGGGTCTCAGTGGTGTCAGAAAGTGAGTGAGGTTACTGCAAGTCCCATCATCCATCTCCAATTTTTTTCCAAATGACACCAGGACGTAAAGTGGGTCATGAGAGGTCTATGTGCCAAGTTTGGTCTTGATCAGTCATTTCATGAGGTTGGCAAGGCCTCAGAATGTGAGTGAAGGTACTGGAAGTCACATCATCCATCGTCCGTCCTCCTCCAAAACTGCAGCAGGATGTAGAGTGGGTCATGGGGGCTCTGTGTGCCATGTTTGGTCTTGATCGGACATTAGATGAGGGTTGCAGCAGTCTTGGGGATTGGAGGTACTTGAAGTCCCATCATCCATGGTCTGTCCTCCTCGAAAGTGCACCAGGATGTAGAGTGGGTCATGAGGACTCTCTGTGCCAAGTTTGGTCTTGATCAGTCATTGGCGAGGGTCTCAGTGGTCTCAGGAAGGGAGTGAAGTGACTGCAAGTCCCATCATCTATTGTCAAATTCTTCCGAACTGCACCAGGATGTAGAGTGGGTCATGCGGGCTCTGTGTAAATTGTGGTCTTATCCATCATTGTTGGTAGTTGTAATAGTCTTAGGAAGGGAGTGTAGGTATTGCAAGTCCCATCGTCCATGGTGCATCCTCCTCCAAACTGCACTAGGATGTCAAGTGGGTCATTGGGGCTCTGTGTGCTAAGTTTGGTCTCGATCAGTCATTGGATTAGAGTTGCATTGGTTTCAGTAAGTGAGTGATGGTACTGCAAGTCCCATAATCCATGGTCAACTCCTCCTCCACACTGCAGCAGAATGTAGAGTGGGTCATAGGGGCTCTGTGTGCCAATTTGGTCTTGATTGGTCATTGGTTGAGGGTCGCAGTAGTTTCAGTAAGTGAGTAAAGATACTGCAAGTTCCATCCTCCATGGTCCATCCACCTTGGAACTGCATCAGGATGTAGAGTGGGCCATGATACACTGTGTGCCAAGTTTGGGCCTGGTCTGTGATTTGTAGAGGCTACAATGTTCTGTGGGAAGTGAATCGGGTGAAGGTACAGCAAATACCATAAGTAGTGACCCCTCCTGCCCTGAACTCTACCAGGTTTTAAAGTGGGTAATTGGGCCTCTGTGTGCCAAGTTTGGTCCTGATCCGTCATTGATGTGGGCCACATTGCTCTAAGATGAGTTCAAGTACTGCAAGTTCCGTCATCCATGGTCTATCCTCACTCACGCTGCACCAGGATGTTGAGAGGGTCTTGCTGGAGGGGTGGGGGAGTTCTGTGTGCCAGGTTTGGTCTTGTCCTGTCATTGTTGGGGGTCACAAGGCATTTTGAACTTCAACTCCAACCATTCCTGACAGCTTCAGACCCCTTTCCTATTCCCTTTTGCTGCCTCGGAATGTTCAGGCTGGCCAATCAGAGACCATATGCAAATTGATCTTCGGAATGTTGAAGTTGGCCAATCTGTGACCATATGCAGATTGTACCACAGTGGCAGCCAATCCGAATCTTGGAACTTTCTGGCTGGCCAATCAGAGACCATATGCAAATAGCACCACACTGACAGCCAATCAGAAATTTGACACATACACCGCCACCCTTCCGCCGCATACAAACTTTGACTTTTATTATATAGATATAGATAGACTAGTCATGGGGGCTCTGTGTGCCAATTTGGTTTTGATCGATCATTCGATGCGTGTTGCAGAAGTCTTGGGAAGTGAGTGGAGATATTGCAAGTCCCATCATCCATACTCTGTTCTCCCACAAACCTCACCAGAATGTTAAGTTGGCCAAGGGGGCTCTCTGTGCCAAGTTTGGTCTTTCTTGGTATTTGGATAAGTGTTGCTGTGGTTTCAGGAAGTGATAGAAGGTACTGGAAGTCCCATCAACCAATGTCCGTTCCTCCTCCAAACAGCATCGGGATGCAGAGTGGGTCATGGGGGCTCTGTGTGCCAAGTTTGGTCTTGATCGGACATTATATGAGGGTTGCAGCAGTCTTGGGAAGGGACTGGAGGTACTTGAAGTCCCATCATCCATGGTCAACCCTCCTCCAAAACTGCAACAGGATGTAGAGTGGGTCATGGGGGCTCTGTTTGCCAAGTTTGGAATAGATTGGCCATTAGATGAGGGTTGTAGAAATCTTGGGAAGGGAGTGGAGGTACTTGAAGTCCCATCATTTATGGTCTGTCCTCCTCCAAAATGCGCCAGGATGTAGAGTGGGTCATGGGGCTCTGTGTGCTGAGTTTGGTCTTGATCAGTCATTGGATTAGGGTCGCAGTGGTTTCAGTAAGTGAATAAATGTACTGCAAGTCCCATCATCCATGGTGAACCCTCCTCCAAAACTGCAGCAGGATGTAGAGTGGGTCATGGGGGCTCTGTGTGCCAAGTTTGGACTAGATTGGTCATTAGATGAGGGTTGCAGCAATCTTGGGAAGGGAGTGGAGGTACTTGAAGTCCCATCATGCATGGTCTGTCCTCCTCCAAACTGCACCAACATGTAGAGTGGGTCATTGGGGCTCTGTGTGCCACATTTGGTCTTGATTAGTCATTGGCGAGGGTCTCAGTGGTCTCAGAAAGTGAGTGAAGTTACGGCAAGTCCCATCATCTATGGTCAACAAGTTTGGTCCTGTTCAGTCATTGGATGTGGTTTGCAGAGGTCTCCGAATGTGAGTGAAGGTACAGGAAGTCCCATCATCTATGGTCAACCCTCCTCCAAAACTGCAGCAGGATGTAGAGTGGGTCATGGGGGCTCTGTGTGCCAAGTTTGGTTTTGATCGGACATTAGATGAGGGTTGCAGCAGTCTTGGGAAGGTAGTGATTGTACTACAAGTCCCATCATCCATGGTTCATCCTCCTCCAAACTGCAGTAGGTTGTTGAGTGGGTCATGGGGGCTTTGTGTGCCAAGTTTGGTCCGTATTGGTAATTTTCTGACAGAACTCCTGGCCTTTTTCTTTCCTCTCTTTGTCATCTCGGAATCTTGGAATTGAGGCTGGTCAATCAGACCATATGCAAAGTTCCTTCTCATGTCCCCGTTTCTATCATGAACTCTTTTCTCCACCAGGGGCTCCTATTGAAGCTGGCCAATCAGAGACCATATGCAAATAGCACCACAGCGGCAGCCAATCAGAACGCTGGCACATACTCCTCTTGTCACACCGCCACACATCTGCCGCATACAAACTTTGACTTTTATTATATGTATAGATATAGATATAGATATAGATAGATAGATATAGATATAGATATAGGCATAGATAGATAAATATAGATTTGGATGAAGATTTAGAGGGCATTCTTATCAAGTTTGCTGATGACCCCACATTGGGAGGGACAGCTAATGTTCCACAAGACAGTATCCGAATTTAAAATGACCTTAACAGATTAGACAGCTGGGCCAAAACTAACAAAATGAATTTCAAGAAGGACAAATATAAGATACTACAGTTTGGCAGAAAAAATGATATGCAAAGATACAGAATGGGCGATGCCTGGCTTGACAACAGTCCACGTGAGAAAGATTTTAGAGTCTTCATGGACAAAAAGTTGAAGTTGAGCCAACAATTTATTATTTATTTATTTATATTTATTTACTGTATTTGTATACTGCCTTTCTCCGCCAATTGACGACTCAAAGCGGTTTCCAACAAATCAGTATACATAAAACAATAGATAAAAAAACATTAAGAACATCACAAAAACAATAAAAGCAACATCATCAGCATCTCATTATTTTCAAGCATTGTCCAATTCCAAAGTCGGGTTATTCGATTTCCTATATTAGCTACACTGTATTTGTAAACCTTGCTTGAATAGCCATGTTTTAAGTTGCCTCCGAAATGTCTAGAGGGAGGGAGCAGATCTGATTTTCTTAGGGAGGGCATTCCACAGCCGAGGAGCCACCACTGAGAAGGCTCTGTCTCTCGTCCCCACCAAACGTGCTTGTGACAAAGGCGGGACTGAAAGCAGGGCCTCCCCAGATGATCTTAAAGTCCTTAGTGGTTCGTAAGGGGAGATACGTTCGGACAGGTAAGTTGTGACAGAACCGTTTATAGCTTTATAGGCCAAAGCCAGCACTTTGAATTGGGCCCGGTAGCAAACTGGCAGCCAGTGGAGCTGGCGCAACAAGGGGGTTGTATGCTCCCTGAGCGCTGCTCCTGTTAACAATCTGGCTGCCGTTCAATGTCAAAGATACAGAATGGGTGATGCCTGGCTTGACAACAGGTGATGTGAGAAATATCTTAGGAGTCTTTGTGGACAACAAGTTGAAGATGAGCCAACAGTGTGATGCAGCATCTTAAAAAGCCAATGGGATTTTGGGCTGCATCAGAAGGAGTCAAGTGTCTAGAATAAGGGAAATCATTGTATTCTGCTTTGTTCAGACCTTACCTGGAATACAGTGTCCAATTCTGGGCACCACAGTTCAAAAGAGATCTTGACAAGCTGGATGATGTCCAGAGGAGAGCAGCTAAAATGATAATAGGGCTGAAGACCATGAAGCCCTATGAGGAGCATCTAAAAGAACTGGGCACGTTTAGTCTTCAGAAGATAAGGTTCAGAGAAGACATGATAGCCATGTATAAATATGTGAAAGGGTGTCTTTTGGAAGAGGGAGCAGGCTTGCTTTCTGCAATCCTTGAAACTAGGACTAAGAGCAATGGGTTAAAATTACAGGAAAGGAGATACCACCTGAACATTAGGAAGAACTTCCTGACTGTAGGAGCTGTTCAACAGTGGAACTCTCTGCCTTGGAGTGTAGTGGAGGCTTCTTCTTCAGAAACTCTTAAACAGAGGCTGGATAGCCATCCATCAGGGATACTTTCTGCTTTTCCTGCATGGCAGGGGATTGAGCTAGATGGCCCTTGTGGTCTCTTCCAACTCTATTGTTCTATTATTCTGACTCCTTGTTAATAATGGGGGTGAGTCAACTGGAAGTGTGAGAAGTCTACCCATCGGAAAAGAAATCCACTCCTGAAAATATCATGGGGAAAAAGTGTCTCAACTGAAGTTATTGTCTCCAATCCTTGTTTCCACAAGTCAAATTTTTCAAAATCCCATTTTCACAGGGACAGATAGTGAGGCGAAATCTTCTGAACAGGGGCACAAAGAGCAAAACAAACACCACAGGCGTGTTAACCCTTCCCTATGCAATCCACAGCAATCTATAGCTATTTGGTTGGAGTTACACCTAAAACATTTACCTGTTCCCACTTACATACAAGTTCAACATAACCTACAGAATCATGTTGGTAACTTGGAGACTGCCTGGATTAGGAAGGAAGTGGCAGTCTTGGACCCAGCAGGCTCCCAGGGAAATGGAATTGATGATGCCCTTGATCTGTGAACACACCTTCATTCCCACATACATTGTCTCACTTGACCAAGGACAACGAGGGTGTTTGCTAGTGATTCAAATCTTGGCATTTCAAGCCAGCATTCTATGGATGATAAGCATCTTCCTCCAGCTCAGAGGGCAGCCATCGTGACCACATGACCAAACAAAACAGCCATGGTAGAAATGGGGGAAGCTATTGGCTTCTAACTTCAAGGACTATAGGCATGAACACACTGCGCTCCAGGAAATGCAAGTGCCTACACTGTGTACTCATTTGAGAAGTAGTATGATGATAGCGCATCGTGCACTTGTTATTCAGAGGAAGGGGGTCATTTCATCCCTGATTTTGGGAGACTCTTTCAACTAGAGGATGTTCCTGTACTTCTCAGGAAAGCACCACAGGCAATAGTGAAGTCAATACGGACTTTAGGAGGGTCTCTCCAGTAAGAGAGACCCCTAGGACCACACCAAAGAGGGCCCGCAACTTTGACGAGGACAGAGAAGACAAATTTCAGTAATATTAAAATAATAAAAATAATAATTATCTCACCAAAGCGGAAGAAGCGGCGACTGAGGCGTTTATTGGAGCAATTCAGTTGAAGCGGATGCAACTGTAGTGATAGCTCACATACAAGCATGCCATTACAAAGTTTGCAAGCATTTTTATAGGAAAAAACATGTACAGAGATTTCAAAGTTCCTGCCCTCCCTTCCCTGCCCGGCTTGACGGTGATTGGCTGGTGGCCGAACAGCGGGGAGGCTTGGCGGCCCACCCCCAGCCTGGGCCAATCACGAGGCTTCAGGGGAGCCTATCAGGATACTTTCCCTGCTTGGGGGAATTGACGAATCAGGGAAGAGGAGGCGGGACGATCAGGGACAATGGGGGATGAAAGGATTATGACATTCCTGAAACCTATGTGTCCCTGCTTCTGGGAAGTCGGCCAGCTGGGGGATTGGCTTATTGTTTTGATTATGAGAAGTTGATTGATTTAAGATGGCAGAGGCGAGAGGCAGCAAGGCGCAATGAAGCAGCAGCAATGGAACCAGCATATTTGACAATCAGCTGTTTCTAATAAAAGGTATTCTCAAAACTTGAGAGGTTATTTCCTGAGTGTAGGGATCCATAATGAGAAAAGCGAGATGGCAGATAGAAAAATAAGTCATTAAAATGGAGCCGATCTGCCATTTTGTGAATACAGTGATCCAAAAGGAGAGATTCCTTTTGAAGCGGCGCAGATCCGGCGTCCCCAGAATGCCAGGGAGGCATTCCAGGCAGGCCCGCAGTCTCCCGCGGCCTGGAAAAGGTTGGATTCATGCATTTAGAGAATTCAGGCAAGAAGTGACACAAAATATCAAGCTAGAAAGTTAAAGAGTTGCAATTTCAAGTACCTTTATTAAGGGAATAGTTACAAAGTTAGGGCTTGGGGGAAAGTGAAAGGCATAGGGGCTATGTACAGTCCCTGTTGAGCCGTCTGTTGGGGCACATTCCATCAGTTTGTCCCAATTGTGACTTCCAGGAACTGCGGAACTCTCAGCTGTGGGTCAAACCAATTGGAAGGCGGGGGCCTCCGCTGCCCTCGATGACAATACACTGGTCCTTGCTTCAAGGAACCCAGACTTGCCCCAGGAGAATGGGAGATTTTTCCATAAAGCATCACTTTCTCCTTTGAAGATATGCTTCCAGCCAATTTCATTCAAATAGTGAAGGAGGGATAGGGCAAATTGGCCCAACCCTAGTGCACCTAAAATATATTATAACTGCCCAAGAATGTTGCAGCTAAACACCAAACCTGATTAATGAATGCCCCAGTATCTGCCTCAAATCTTCTGCTGTTTTCTGTAAATATGGAGAGGACGGGCTAAAGAGCTACTTCTACACACTTTTGTAATTGCAGTCTTGTCAAGCCACATTCCTCCTCTTTAACTGCTCTGGGCAAATAGAGGACAAGCTGGAGGGCATAGTTCAGGACTATGAAGGAACTGTGTTGGCTGAGAAGAAGAGTGTTAGCTTCTCCTGCTTTCCTATTAATGTTCAAATTTTCAGTACCAATTAGCTCCAATTGCCAATCATCACTTCTTCCATTTGCTCCAACAATATCCACAGAACCATCAGTAGGAGCCACTGGACAGGACAATGGCAAATCTGAAATCACAGGACACGGTAGCTGCCCACTCAATTAATGCTTTTCTTCTGCAATTGTATGAAACAAAAGACACTTTAAATATTTACGTAAAAAGATAAAGGTTTTCCCCTGACATGAAGTCCAGTTGTGTCTGACTCTGGGTGTGGTGCTCATCTCCATTTCTAAGCTGAAGAGCCGGCGTTATCCGTAGACACCTCCAGGGTCATGTGGCTGGCATGACTGCATGGAGCACTGTTACCTTGGTTGTTACCTAGGTTGGCAGAAGCTAGAGCTGACAGCAAAAGCTCACGCCACTTCCCGGATTTGAACCTGCGACTTTTG
This sequence comes from Anolis sagrei, assembly GCF_037176765.1. Lineage (NCBI taxonomy): Eukaryota > Metazoa > Chordata > Lepidosauria > Squamata > Anolidae > Anolis > Anolis sagrei. The sequence goes on from NC_090035.1 coordinate 35,885,717, forward strand.
GGTCAACAAGCTCAGCAGCTCAGTTCTTTAACCCACTGCACCAATGGTTTGAGTGTTGGACAATTATTCTGGAGATGGGTTAAAATCCCCGCTTGGCTATGGAAATCCATTGCAAGTTTAACTTTCTCAATCTTATGAGATAAAGGCAAACTCCATAAAGAAATTATGCGAAGAAAACCATGTACCTTAGGAGTTGCGAGAAGCCAGAAGCAACTTGAAGGCACACAACTACAGATATATTCTAACTTTCCTGGGCCTAATTCTATCGGCTCTGGTATTTGCTCTTATCACCAGAAAAGCTGAAATTATATACACATACCTCAAGACACTTTCCTCCCTTACATGAAGTACATCAGAATGGCTACATTGTTCCCATGCTGCACTGTTCTCTTGATAAATATTTGGTACTCAGTCTAAATAATGTTTATTGAGATGAAACACTTCGCCAACAAATAGAAACATCTGGGACAAGATGAGGCAGGCAGTCTAGCAAAGTTTAAATAAAGCTGATATCCGAACATTCCTGGGTACAATGTGTATTAAATTAAAAACTGAGAATTATCTATTCTTGCAGAATCAGATGTTATAGAACAGTTGTTCCCAACCTTTAGTCCTCCTGGTGTTTTGGACTTTAGCTCCCACAATTCCTAACAGCTGGCAAGATGGCTGGGATTTCTGGGAGTTGAAGTCCAAAACAACTGGAGGACCAAAGGTAGGGAACCACTGCTCTAGAAAATGAGACACATTATAGACTTAATGTGCGCAGTATCTGAAACTCAAAGACAATGTGTTTTTCTTTATAGGTAGCCATATCCAATTTCTGGCTCACATAGAAAAATGGTATCCTTATTATACAATCTTTGGCCTTTATGGGAAGTATTAAATTTGAATACTGTTTCTGGGACACTACTGTATAAAAGATCAAAGGGATCTTGTAGTACTCCAGAAACTGAGATAATGAAGTTAGTAGCATACGCTTTCATAGACTTAAGTACTTCCACAGATACATGAGATATTAAGTTGCTGTTTTCCATGCCACTGAAACTTATACTGTGGTTATGATACAGAAGAAAATGACTTCATGTTAACTTAAGGGAGAAGGCAGTACTAGATCTACCTAACAGTTTTTGGGTTTTTATGGTAGACGATTTATTGGAAAGGTTTTGGTAATGTAAACAGCTACACTACAAGCTGTTAGTATGGGCAAAAAGTTTTAAATGTCACCCCAGCCCCCTTCAAGACACAATTTTATATAAAATAAGGCTAGATATATCATAGTACTTAATAATTAGCACAGCACAGTGAACTGTTTATTTTGCACAGTTAAGAGAAAAAAATCTTTATGATTGACAGCATCATTTCCAGAGCAATGCCAGACATCAGTAAGGATTCCGCTACTTAGTCATCATCAAGCTTTTTAATCTTGGACTTATGACGTTCAATTTCTTTCTGCAACCGATCAATTTCTTTCTTATGGTGACTGTAAAGATCCCTTACCTTTCCAGCCTGGGTGGCAGGGCCTAGGAGAAGCAGGCCAGTTAGTTACAGCTTTAGAAGGCCTGGCAGAGGGCAGCAGGAGCCATTTTAGTTTAGGGAAAGCACCATTTCAGAGAGGAGGAGTGGCCTAGGCCTGAGCCAGCCTTAAAACAGCCAGGATTGGTTTATTAAAGGGGGGGCGGAGTTAGACTGTTTGGAGGGAAAGAAAGGGTTTTTCAGTGAGTCAGTCTGTTGATGTTAGAGTTTAGAGCAGGATTACAGAAGTTTTTAGGAGTTCGTGTTAAGAGTAGGCAGTTTGCCTTAAGTTTGCCAGCGAAGTAAGCTGTAGCAAACTGGGTACAGCTATTTAGGGAAGAAATAGCTGGGTTTTGTAGTTAGCTAGGCCACAGCTGAGGGTAGCTAAGCTACAGTTGTATCTTGGCAGAGATTCAGATCCTGTCAAGAATACTTGTGTTTAAAGAGAAGAAAATCTTTATATTTGTAACAAAGAAAGAACCATTCACATGTAACCGTCACGCTTTCAAGAACCAGAACACCTTATCTGTAACAGCCAAGCTTATTAAACAGCATTCACTTCATTCTGTACTTTATTCAATAAACTTTCCTTGTTTATTTTGAAACTTAAAAGCCTGAGTCCAGTGTGCCTTTGTGGCTATAGTTCTTTTCATTCAACCTCACCTGCTTCCTTTAAATAAGAAAATAAAACACAGTACTTGGTGGTAATAAAAGCCCTTTTTAATATTTTAAACAGCTAGAGTGTTCCTGTACAATTGTTTATGGTGGCAGCGGAAGTTAATTAGTGAGACAATCCCCTCAAACGTTCTATTGGTGCCAAAGTGGTGTAAATTCTTTATATTGGAGGGACAGTTGGTGGGATTTGCTTTATCCCCTGTCCAGAGATATTGTTTGGCCACACGATGTGTCTTTAATATTGGTGGCAGTGATGGGATTGTTTGACCCCCCCCCCTGCCCAGACAGCCATAAAGGAGACTTTATAGTGACCTATTTCCTCTTCATGGTGTTTTCTCAGCTGTGACAACTGCTCCTGCTGCAACTTCCTATAACAGTAAGACATCAATTAATAAAACAGGTTCATTCTTACATTTCAGCTAAAATTAATTAGCAAAAAAAAGAAAGAATTTATTTTATGTATATATCATGTAAGAAGCTAATTGAGAGTACAATTATAATTGCATTATATTAAATTTCCTTTGACCAGAAGCCAGCCACTTTGAGTGACTCTGGTATTGTTGTAAGGAGATCCTTTATTGTGCAATATGGCAGGGCTTAGACTGCATTGTAGGTGGTCTGGTTTGCTCTTCTCTACACTTGCATATTGTGGACTCTACTTTGTAGCCACATTTCTTAAGATTGACTCCACATCTCATGGTATCTGAGCACAGTCTGTTCAGCACCTTCCAAGTCAATCAGTCTTCTGTATGTCCAGGAGGGAGTTCCTCATCTGGTATCAGCCACTGATTGAGGTTCCAGGTTTTAACCTGCCACTTTTGGACTCTTGGTTGCTGAGGTATTCCTGCAAGTATCTCTGTAGATCTTAGGAATCGATTTCTTGATTTAAGATGCTGGCAAAAAGCTCTTGTTTTGTAGCAGATTTCCTATGAAGCGGGTAAGGTTGTAATCCTTTGTGATATTATACATTTTTCTCATGAGAAGGTGATAATTTACATAAACTGCTGACAGGTCTATGAAGACAATTCCTGTAATCTGCTGCCTTTCAAAACCATCTTCTATGTGGTGAGTCAGAGTTGATACTTGTGATGTGTAGCTTTTCCCTTTCCTGAAACCAACCTGATGTGAAATCATACATGGGTCTATTTTTCCCCATAATTCAATGCCAAATAAGTCCTCCAGAACTTTAAAAGATGGCACAACAAGGAGATTGGTATATGGGGGTTTTTTTGGGGGGGGTTGCCATTACGGTCTTTTCTGGGTATCAAAATGGCTATGACTTGCTTTCCTCCAGATTTTATGGATCTAACAGGATGCAATGAAATTGTTATTCAGCTTCAGCAGACCTTGCTTTTGGGACAAAGTACTTAATTTGTTCTATCTGTAGATTGTCCACACCTGTTAAAGACAAGTGCAACTGCAGGAATGTGCCCAATTCTCTTATCTTACACCATGGATGATCAACTTATTTTATTTATTGTGTCAGGAGTGAACTAAAACAGTTGTATTGCATTAAAAACCAGACAAATAAACAAACTAAACACAGCCCTATATCCCAGAATATTAAAGCAGGAAATCCCACATTACTTGAGTGTGGACTCAGATAACCCAGGGCCCTTCCACACAACCCCATATCCCAGAATATTAAAGCAGGAAATCCCACATTACTTGAGTATGGACTCCGATAACCCAGGGCCCTTCCACACAGCCCTATATCCCAGAATATTAAAGCAGGAAATCCCACATTATTTGAGTGTGGACTCCGATAACCCAGGGCCCTTCCACACAGCCCTATATCCCAGAATATTAAGGCAGGAAATCCCACATTATTTGAGTGTGGACTCCGATAATCCAGGGCCCTTCCATGTAGCCCTATATCCCAGAATATTAAGGCAGGAAATCCCACATTATTTGAGTGTGGACTCCGATAACCCAGGGCCCTTCCATGCAGCCCTATATCCCAGAACAACAATACAATAAGCCTTTATTGGCATAACATGGCAAAGAGTATAAAACATAGTACACGTAATAAAAAAGGGCTTCTCGTTTGCTACACATTCAGTTTGCAGACTTCATTCAGGAATCTTGCCACTGAAAGGCAGCAGCTAAAGTCCTGGCAATTTAAAAGCAAAATCACTTTGTCAGAATCGCTGCAGTTCTTCAGTGAATCTATAGCTTGTGTTAGCAGGCTGGATCTTAGCTCCTGGTAGAGTGGACAGTGCAGGAGAATATGCGGTATGGAGTCTAGCTGTCCTGTGCTGCAGAGGCAGACCCTCTTGTCGCTCAGGAGGCCATTGAGTCTTCCTCTATGGAGCGGCGATGGCATGATGTTAAATCTAGCCAGCATGTAGGCTCTTCTGTAAGAGGGGTTGGTGAGCTCTGTGATGTAAAAGGCTGGATTTCCCTGTGTGTATGGAATTGCCAAGTTAATAGGTGAGCAGGATTTGTTTGCCAGGCTCAACAATTGATTGTGGTCCCTTTCTAGCAGCCTCCTTTTGACGGTTTTCCGGTTCCGGTATGGCGGTCAGCAGCAGCAACGCTGAGCTGTGCTGACAAAAAAGAACAATCCTAGGGAATCCTAGAGAATCCTCCCTCCCTGACCACCAAATTGAGGAGGGGGTGAGTTCAGCACTTGCTACGGTCACGTTGGACCAAAAGAGAGCTTGAAAGAGCCAAGGAGCCGAGAGAAAGAAGCCGAGAGGAAGGGCCAGGAAGGCGGAGGAGGCAAGGAGCACCGCCATTACAACTCGGCCAGCTCCCTTCTCAAAGAACCTACCTGCTGAGGTCGGCCGCCCTCCGGATCGTTCCATCTGTGCCTGATCCCGGCGCTGTGGTGCCCGCTGGTGAGCCCCCTGTTACCGCCTGGGCTGCTGCCAGCTGCCGGCTGCTGCCGAGCCACTGCTGTGCGCACCACGGCCGCCATCTTGCCACTGTTGGACCTTACTATCTTGCTGCCGGGAAGAGGTAGCTGCTGGAGGGAGGCCGAGAGGGAGAGGCAGCCGGGAGGCCGAGAGGCCGAGAGGAGGCGGTTTGCAACAACTGCGGTCGCCCTTGTTAAGGGCGGACCGCCATCGCCACCTAGAGCCGCCTGCTCCCTTAGCGGGGTGCTGGGAAGAGTGAGCCGGGACTCCATAGCAGCCGGCGCCGAGACCGCCACCGCGAGCGCCGTGAATGCTCGCTCGGCTGGGCCTCCATTGTGAGGCCTGTGCCAGGCGAGCCACCACGCCGTGGGTGATTGCTGGAGCCGGACTTCTACCATCTGGGCCAGTTCTACCATCTGGGCCTTCTTCTCCCCCGCCCCCCCCCCCTGGAGCCGATTAAGGCGGCCGAAGCTGCCGCCGCCGCAAACGCCGCCCCAGCTACGACCTCTGCTGCCTGGGCTTCCGAAGCTGCCGCCGACGCGAACGCCACCCCAGCCAAGATCTCGGCCACCTGGGCCTACCACGCAGGCTGCTGCGCTGTGAGCGTTGTCCAGCTGGGCCTTTACCATCAGACCTTTCCAGCTGGGCCTCCTCCATCTGGCGTGCATAAGACGTCCACCTTCGGTCCAAACATCGCCCAACATCGCTGCTCCTCTAAATCGGGCTTTTCCATCTGAGCCTATTCCAGACGCTAGGCCTCTACCACCCAGGCCCCGCGAGCGGGCCGTTGCATCGCAAGGGCTATTGGAACTGGGCCCTGGGCTACTTGAGCCGGGCCCTGGCCGCCTGGCCCTCTACCATCTTCCACCATCTGGGCCTCCACTAGCTGGGCAAGCAATTGTGTAGACGTCTTTGTGCTGACCTTCTGTGTTGACCGATATTGTGTAGACCTTCTTGTGCTGTCCTTTTTCTGTGTTGATCGATATTGTGATAGACCAATTGTGCTGACCACCGCCGTGTTGACCATCTCCGGAAGATTGAAGACTCATCCGCTTTTTACATCAGCCATCCATAGATTACACCTTGAATCATAATAACTTTACCTAATTGTTATCACTGACAACCTCTTAATAGTGTGTTTACATATTACTAACATAGTACATTCCTTGTTTGCCTTTTGCTGCTAATTTGGTATTAAGAACGCAATATAGCACTTTAAGGCGCCTGCCTATTTGCTGCTAAATCGTACTAGCACTTACGCCCCCTTCCCCTATCCCTCTATGCCGCACTTTAGTTAGCGCTGAGAGCCAGATTTGGGTATCTGTCGCACTTTAAGATCCTTGCACTTTATGAATTTGCCCCAACGGCACGCAGATGTGTTGCTGACTGTGTTGCACTTTAAGACTCTTGCACTTTATGAACTATCTAACTGTCGTGGCTGAAACGCTTATTAACATCTGGACTATTATTATCCATGTGGTTCCCCATCCCCCTATTTGTACTGTCCCTGTTATTAGTGACCAGTGGAAGGGGCAAGGGAGGAAGTGGGCTGGAGCCTGTGAACAATAATGAGGCGGGGGGAGAAAGGGAAGCAAGGGAGTTGGCAAGGGCCAACAAACCAAACAACTAGCGAAACAGAAATTAAGACCTTGGTTTTGGACTGCGGCATGGAGGAGGGGAGGTGTTCCACTAGCCGAGGGGCCCCCATAGAGGTCGTGGTGGGGAGGGGGAGATGCGGAAAAAGGAGACCTCAAATTCGGCCTAATTCGGACCGCTTATCTACATTAATAATCCCAAATCGGTCTCCTAGGGTAAATTGGTGTAACCAGGTGAGCGGGCCCTCTGGATTGAAGGTGGTGCTGTTGAACGCCAGATCTGTCAATGGAAAAACGACCTTTATCCAGGATCTAATCCTGGATGAGCGGGCAGATCTGGCGTGCATCACGGAGACCTGGCTGGATGAAGCTGGAGGCGTAAATCTTACCCAGCTTTGTCCTCCAGGCTTCTCCGTACAGCACCAACCGAGATCCGGAGGACGGGGAGGCGGGGTCGCAGTGGTCTATAAAGATTCCATCCATCTGACCAGGAGCCCCATCCCGCAGACCACAAATTTTGAAGGTGTCCACCTGAGGGTGGGTGACCGGGACAGAATATGGATTCTGCTAGTGTACCGTCCACCTCGCTGCACTACAGTCTCCCTACCTGAGCTAGCGGGTAGGCGTTGGAGTCTCAACGGCTTCTTGTGCGGGGAGACTTCAATATCCATGCCGAGGCGACCCTCACAGGAGCGGCTCAGGACTTCATGTCTGCCATGGCAACCATGGGGCTGTCCCAACAAATATCTGGCCCCACCCACTGTGCTGGATATACATTGGACTTGGTTTTCTGCCAGAGATGGGAGCAGGGTGGCGGTGTGGAGGAGTTGTCCATCTCTCCGTTGCCATGGACTGACCACTTCCTGATCAGATTTAGGCTCACTGCGCCCCCTAACCTCCGCAAAGGTGGAGGACCCATTAAGATGGTCCGCCCCAGGAGGCTTATGGATCCGAATGGATTCCTGACGGCTCTTGGGGATTTTCCCGCTACCTCGGTAGGTGACCATGTCGAGGCCTTGGTCGCTCTCTGGAATGGGGAGATGGCCAGGGCAATTGACATGATCGCTCCGGAACGTCCCCTCTCAAGTAGCCGAGCTAAACCAGCTCCTTGGTTTACTGAGGAGCTGGCAGTGATGAAGCAAAGGAAGAGGGAACTAGAGAGCGTGTGGCGTTCGGACCCAAGCGAGTCAAATTGAGCATGGTTTGTGTCCTTTCTAAGGGCAAAACTTTCTTTGCGGCCACTATTGCGTCTGCAAAAAACCGTCCGGCGGAGTTGTTTCGGATTGTCAGAGGCCTTTTAACTCCCGCCATCTCAGGCGGGAGCCCTGACAATTCGGTCACGCGCTGCGAAGCATTTGCTCGGTTCTTTGTAGACAAAGTTGCCTTGATCCGTTCTGGGCTGGACACCATGTTAAATGCAGTCTCTGAGGATGTGACACGAGCACCTGCTTGTCCTATTTTGATGGATTCTTTTCAGTTTGTGAAGCCCGAGGATGTGGACAAGATACTTGGAGGAATGAGGCCCACCACGTCCATCCTAGACCCCTGCCCATCCTGGCTTCTGAAGGAGGCCAGAGGGGGATTGGCTGAGTGGGTAACGGTGGTGGTTAATGCCTCCCTTCGGGAAGGCAAGATTCCAGCGAGCTTAAAACAAGCTATTATAAAACCGCTGTTGAAGAAACCATCATTGGACCCCACTAAATTTGACAACTTTCGGCCTGTTTCCAATCTCCCCTTTTTGGGCAAAGTCATGGAAAGCGTGGTGGCCTCACAACTCCAGGTATTCTTGAGAGACACGGATTATCTGGATTCGGCACAGTCTGGTTTCAGACCGGGACATGGAACCGAGACGGTCTTGGTCGCCTTAGTGGATGATCTGCGCCGGGAGCTAGACAGGGGGAGTGTATCCCTGTTGGTGCTCCTGGACCTCTCAGCGGCCTTCGATACCATCGACCACGGTATCCTTCTGGGGCGCCTTGCGGAAATGGGTCTTGGGGGCACTGCTCTGCAGTGGCTCCAGTCATTTCTGGAGGGCCGTACCCAGAAGGTGTTATTGGGGGACTCCTGTTCAACACCACAGCCTTTGACCTGTGGGGTTCCACAGGGCTCTATACTGTCCCCCATGCTGTTTAATATCTACATGAAGCCGCTGGGTGAGATCATCCGGAGTTTCGGGGTGCGGTGTCATCTGTACGCAGATGATGTCCAACTCTGTCACTCCTTCCCACCTGCTACTAAGGAGGCTGTCGTGGTCCTGAACCGGTGCCGGAACGCTGTAATGGTCTGGATGAGGGCGAACAAACTGAAATTAAATCCAGACAAGACAGAGGTACTCCTGGTCAGTCGCAAGGCCGAACAGGGTATAGGGTTACAGCCTGTGCTGGATGGGGTCGCACTCCCCTTGAAGGCGCAGGTTCGCAGCTTGGGTGTGATCCTGGATTCATCGTTGAGCCTGGATCCCCAGGTTTCAGCGGTGACCAGGGGAGCATTTGCACAGCTTAGGCTCGTGTGCCAGCTGCGCCCGTACCTCGGGAAGTCTGACTTGGCCACGGTGGTACACGCTCTGGTCACATCCCGCCTTGACTACTGCAACGCTCTCTACGTGGGGCTGCCCTTGAAGACGGCCCGGAAGCTTCAGCTAGTACAGCGCGCGGCAGCCATGTTACTAACAGGAGCGGGACGCAGGGATCCAGTTTCCGTAGCCCTGATTTCGGCGCCGAAAACTAGACTCCTGACACTCCTAACTGATAACGACACTGCAGGTGGTGGCCTTGGAGTACAGCAGTTCACTTGGTGGCGGGAAGCTTTGGCGGGAGTTTGGTGGTTGGCGGGAATGTATGTTTCAAATGTGTAGGAGGGTATATAAGGGGTGGCCTGCAGCCATCTAGCAATTCCGGCTTTTCTATGTTACAGTATCTGACAGTAAAGTTCTTTGATTGACATGATGCAAGTCTCCTGTCTTCATTGAGCCTAGCCATCGTGAGCTGACATTAAGCCGGAATTCCTAGCACCGTCCTGCAACCGCAGTGAGGTGGTATGATGGACGAAGGGAACGAATCCCCTGCAGAGGAGGAAGAAGACACCGTCCTCGGGGCGATGGGAGGAAAGCCAACATCGCTCCTGGGTGAGGCTGAAGCGGAACTCGAAAGAGTGACTGCACTCGCTTCATCAACAGCGTTCGCTAACCCTAACGGAGTCACCCAAAGGCGAGCGAGGGAGATCGCAGGGGGAGGCAGCAGCGACATGGAATTTAACTCTCCCCAGAGGCAGGGATACCTAGAAGAGAGAGTGGCTGCCATGGAAACCACGCTATCCGTGATGTCCCGACTAATGGAGCGCCTGGCCCCTCTGCTGGAGGAACAACCACCCCGCACGGAATCCCCGTGGGATACCAGCACAGGGAGCAACCAGATCCTGGGAGCGAGACGCAAAACCCAAGCGGCATCAAACGAAGGAGGAGACGGTCCGGCCCGAGGAGTGACGATAACCCCGCAACCCCTTCCCATGAGAACCGGAGCAGGACGCGGAGCAGGACAATTAGAGGCACCATTCGGGCAGGCCGCACCCCCAGTAGGAATGATGCAAGCAGGCACACAAGGAATGCAATTCCAGCCTTTGCAACAGAGGAGGGAGGATCTACGTGCCGAATTTGGAGGGAAGCCTGAAGACCTTGACTTCTTCCTGACACTGGTAAGAGGATATCTGGAAGATAATGCACATACCTTCAGGTCGGAAGCCAGCCGAGTGAGAATGGTGGGAGCAGCGTTAAGGGGAGGCGCAGCAAGCTGGTACGTGCAACTGCACGCTCAACACGACCCATGCCTAGGGTCGGTGAGAGCATTCCTGGCTGCACTAGAAGCACGCTTCCGAGACCCCCTTGAACGCATCAAAGCAAGAGACAAGCTAAGAACAATTACACAAGGGCAAAGGAGCGTATCGGAATTCGCTGAGGAATTCCAGATGCTGGCTGAACGGGTCCCAGATTGGTCTGCCCAGACTAAAGTGGAAATCTTCAAGGAAGGTCTGAGGAAGGAGCTGCTGACATGGGCTCTACATCGCGACGATCCAGGGACGGTCCAGGGCTGGATCCAACTAGCCGGACGAGTGGAGACAACATTGAGCCAAATCGAGCGACACCGAGGAACTACCATAACATCCAGACCGCAGAGGAGAGAGGACAAGAAGCCATCTGGAGAGCCGCCAAAGAAGGAGCCAGCGAGCAGAGAGAAAAGCCGACAAACCGGATGTTATGTCTGCGGCCGTGTCGGCCACCGAGCAGCTGCATGCTGGCAGCGGAAAGGAGGGGATCCATCACGGCCGATACCTAAACCGATGGCCGGGAGGAAAGCAGAAGAATGCTCCCTACATGAGAACATTAAGGGATCTTTGGTGAGTCAAAGCAATGGGATGCTCATCTTCCCCATAAGACTAGAGGGATTAGATAAATGGGCCAGTTGCAAAGCTTTCATAGACTGCGGATGTTCTAGAAATATCATGACCCCTGAACTAGCGGAAGAGCTAAAATGTAAGACTATAGCTTTGCAAACCCCCATAGCATTTACCCAACTAGATGGGTCAGTAGCTTCTGGAGCCCCAGCTAAATGTGGGGTCGGAGGAGTGAAATGCAAAGTAGGCGACTGGGAAGGCGAAGTAGCATTTGTGGTGGCCCCATTGGCGAACTACCATGTAATCTTGGGAATGCCATGGTTACAAGGAGCAAACCCCCAAGTAAACTGGGAGGAGAGGAGCCTAAGCTTCTCACAACCAAAGATGGGTGGCAGATGTGAGGAAAACGCATCAGAAGAGTGGGTACAGAACATTCCACCACAATATAGAGACTTTGCCGATGTCTTTGATGAAAAGGAGGCCGACAAACTACCCCCAAAAAGAAGGGTTGAGGTTAAAATTGAAATTAATAAAGGGGCAACGCTTCCAAAAGCAAAAATATACCCAATGTCGGCTAGGGAAATGGAGGAACTGAAACAATACATAGACAAGAATCTAGCGCGAGGATTCATTGAACCTTCGGACTCCCCCCTCGGGGCCCCCGTACTGTTTAGACGGAAGAAGGATGGGTCATTGCGCTTGTGTGTAGACTATAGAGGGTTAAATGCGGTGAGCACTACCACTTGTTACCCTTTACCATTAACCAAAGACCTACTATCTAGACTGTCGGAAGGGAGGATATTTACAAAGCTGGACTTGGTGGAGGCTTACCACAAAATCAGAATCAAGCCAGAGGACAAATGGAAAACGGCTTTTTCCACCGCAATGGGATTATTCCAATTTTCCGTGTGTCCCTACGGGCTAAAAGGCGGGGGAGGGGCATTCATGCAAATGATAAATGAAGTGTTACACCCCTTGTTGTACCGGGGTGTGTTTTGTTTTATAGATGATGTAATAATTTTTAATAAGAATGAATTGGAGCATTGCCAGCTGGTGAGAGATGTGTTACAAAGGCTAAGGGAGGCAAAATTGTTCGCCAAACTAGCCAAATGCGAATTTAATAAGAGGCAGATTGATTTCTTGGGATACAGAATATCCCACAAAGGGATTGCGATGGACCCTACAAAAGTAGAGGATGTGAGGGTCTGGGAGCCACCTGCCACACGAAAACAATTGCAGTCGTTCCTGGGATTTGCAAATTTCTATAGGTCCTTCATAAAAGATTTTGCCCAGCTGACATTACCCCTTACGGAACTGCTCAAAACAAAAGGGAAGGGAGAAACAGCTAAGACACGATCCCCGGGGGCAAAGTTAGTGTGGTCAGACGAATGTCAGAAAGCATTCGACCAACTTAAGCAGAGATTCACTGAGGAACCACTTCTAACCCACCCAGATATGGCCAAACAGTTCGTACTCCATTGCGACGCCTCAGATTGGGCATATGGGGCAGCGCTCATGCAAAGAGACTCTGAAGGAGCCTTGAGACCTTGTGGGTTCCTATCCAAAAAGTTTACCGAAACAGAACGAAATTGGCCTATCTGGGAGAAGGAAGCTCTGGCGATTATGAAAGCATTAGAGTGTTGGAGACACTTGCTAGAAGGGAGCGGCACCCCATTTGAAGTTTGGACTGATCACAGAAACCTCCAGTATCTCACATCCCCCCGTAAATTGTCGGCCAAACAAATCAGATGGGCTCAATATTTCTCACGTTTCCAATTTGAATTAAAGTTTCATCAAGGAAAAAGAAACGTCCTCGCAGACACGCTGTCACGTATGCCCCGACAAGAGGGAGAAAGAGAACGAGCCGCTGAGAGCCTCATATCGGTCCAAAGGGGAAACATGGCCGTAGTAACTAGAGCCCAAGCTGAGCGCAATCGAGAGATAGTGGGAGTAGAAGGTGGAGGGGGAGAGAGTTGGGAAGAAGAGTTGAAACAGGCATATAAAAAAGACGAATGGTTAAAAGATAATGAGAAAAAGGTGGAATGGAAGGGTGGACTGGTGTTTGTGAATAGAAAACTGTACATTCCGGAATCATTGAGGGGGAAAATGTTAAAGAGATGTCATGATAATAAAAGTGCAGGCCATTTTGGGGTCACCAAAACAACAAAATTGCTGGCAAGGCAATGTTGGTGGCCAGGAATGAGAAGTAACATTAAATCGTATATCTCACACTGCGAAATGTGCGCTAAGAGCAAAGCCTCCACACAGAAACCTGTAGGATTTTTGCAAAAAGTAACCGAGCCTACGAGACCGTGGAGTTCGATTGCGTTTGATTTTGTTGGGGAACTTCCACCAAGTAAGGGGCAACGTTACATTTGGACCGTCCTAGATCTATTCTCAAAAAATGTACATTTTATTGCACTCCCAAAACTTCCGTCCGCGGAAAAACTAGCAGAATTGTTCGTTAAACACATTTACAAATTACATGGGTGTCCGGACCAAGTCATTAGTGACAGGGGAGTCCAATTTACTGCGAGGTTTTGGAAAGAGTTCATGAGGTTACTAGGAGCTGAGAGGACATTGAGCTCGGCTTTCCATCCCATGACGAACGGGGGGGTGGAACGAACTCAACAAACTCTCGGGACATTCCTCAGAACATACGTAAACCAACAGCAAACCAACTGGGTAGATATCCTCCCCTTCGCAGAGCTAGCATACAATTCAGCCCCACATTCCACAACCCGGGAGTCGCCTTTCAAAATAATTTATGGCCAAGAAGTAGCCCCCCTTCCTAGACTCCCAGAATGGCCAGAGGGAGAACAAGAAAGAGGGGAGGGTTGGGCCCAGCAAATGAGAGATAACTGGATAAAGGTGGTAAAAGCATTGCGAGAAGCACAAAAACAACATAAGCTGTTCGCAGATCGCAAAAGGAGGGAGGGAGACAAACTAGAAGAAGGAGAATTGGTATGGCTGTCCACAAAAAACATCAAACTTAACACACCATCGAAGAAGCTCACGCCACGATATATAGGCCCATTCAGAATCATTAATCAAATAAACGAGGTCACATATAGATTGAAGCTACCGAAGGATTTGGGAAAAATACACCCGGTATTCCACTGCGGATTGTTAAAAAAATACTTGGGGCCCCTCGACCCGGAAAACGATTAGATATATGTTCCGTTTCCCTTTCAGGAGGAAGAAGAGGAGGAGGACGTCATGTCAGGATCCAGTTTCCGTAGCCCTGATTTCGGCGCCGAAAACTAGACTCCTGACACTCCTAACTGATAACGACACTGCAGGTGGTGGCCTTGGAGTACAGCAGTTCACTTGGTGGCGGGAAGCTTTGGCGGGAGTTTGGTGGTTGGCGGGAATGTATGTTTCAAATGTGTAGGAGGGTATATAAGGGGTGGCCTGCAGCCATCTAGCAATTCCGGCTTTTCTATGTTACAGTATCTGACAGTAAAGTTCTTTGATTGACATGATGCAAGTCTCCTGTCTTCATTGAGCCTAGCCATCGTGAGCTGACACAACGCCCTTGTTGTTCCAGTTCCACTGGCTGCCGATCTGCTACCGGGCCCAATTTAAGGTGCTGGTGTTATCCTACAAAGCCCTAAACGGTTCTGGCCCAAAATACCTTTCGGACCGCATCTCGGCCTATGAGCCCACGAGGGCCTTGAGATCGTCTGGGGAGGCCCTTCTCTCGATCCCGCCTGCCTCACAGGCACGTCTGGCAGGGACGAGAGAGAGGGCCTTCTCGGTGGTGGCCCCCCGGCTGTGGAACACCCTCCCTGTTGACATCAGACAGGCACCCTCCCTTATGTCTTTCCGTAAGAGCCCAAAGACATGGCTATTTGAGAAGGCATTTAACTGAGTGCTACATTAATTGGTAATGACAACTGGAACGGAATATGGATTACGAGATTGGTTATGACTCTACGATGAGACGGAGCGGATTATTTAGTGTAATTATATTATTGTGTATTAGTGATATGTTGATTTTTCGTTATTGCTTTATTGTAAATTGTCTTTTATATGTTGTACACTGCCGTGAGTCGCCCTAGGGCTGAGAACGGCGGTCAACAAATGCGGCAAAATAAATAAATGATGGTAAAAATCTCGGAAAAAGATAGTAAAGTCAGGAAATCGCTGTCGTAGCCCAATTCCCCGATCTTTGCTAGGACAGTTGAGCACCATTTGGAGTGGTGGAGTTCGCTCAAGGTGAGTTGAGTCAGAGAGTCGCTGGGACTTTGATAGTGTATAGATAGCCAAAATTTAATGACGATTAGCCAGATAGTAGCCTCAATGGAATATTGCCCAGATTGAACTGCATAAGGGACACAGTTGGGGGCACCATATAGCTTGTGGAGGAATTTCGAATGAAAAGATCTGATGGCGCTGTTATTGGGGGTTAACCAGATGGGTGCTTCATAGAGAAGTTGTGACATCGCCTTTGCTTTGAAGACTTGCAGAGCTAGGGGGATATATTGATTACCCCTGGAGTAGAAGTGTATATCCCAGAATATTAAGGCAGGCAATCCCACATTATTTGAGTGTGGACTCAGATTTCCTAGGGCTCTTCCACACAGCCCTATTGAAGTCGATAGGAACGCCAAAGAGGGATCGCTACTTTGGCAAGCTAAGAGTAGCCTGATTTTCAGCAATTTTATTTCCTTAAAAATCCGAAAGAAATCTCACCAAAGTTGAAGAAGTGGCACCGAGGTGTTTTTATTAGTGATTCAGCTGAAAAGGATGCAATGTAGCAATCATTCACCTACAGAGCATGTGGTTACAGAGATCACAGACATTTTTATAGGAAATACAGGCTTAGAAGTTTCAAAATTCCCGCTCCGTGCCCTCCTCCTGGCTCGAAGGTGATTGGTTGACGCAATAACAGCTGGGAGGTGCAGCCACCCTCCCTACGCCAGAGACAATCACAGGGCTTCTCTGTTGCACAGGAACCTATCAGGAAGCTCCTACTGCCTCGGCGCTCTGGCGAATCAGGAGAGGAGGCGGGATGAAGAAGAAACAATGCATTTATGAGTGGATTATAGGATTTTCATGCCTAGGGACTCTTGAGTCTGAAAAACGGCCTGCGAAAGATACCAAGTCTATTGTCCCTTGATGGGCTGGTGATAAATAATGATTACTTAATCCGAGTTTTCCTGTCACCATCAGATATGACACAATGGAGAGGCTGGGGTGGATGTCCGCTTTGTGGAGTTTTGAATAGAAACAGTTTAGGAGAAAAAAGACTTTCTGAGGGTCTTTTTGTCCCCAGTGTGAAGTGATCAAAAAGTTTGCCAAGCGAAATCCTTTTGTCTGGCGGCCCGACACCGAAACCAAACAAAGGCTTTCAGTTCTAGGTTTCCATGCAAGAGTATCAAGATAAGAGTTCTTTTGTGATTGCTGATTGCCTTTTCAGAACAGCTGGCAGCTTCCTGGTTGATTTCCCCAAGGGGAGGGGAAATGGGCAAAGGGTTCAGATAGAGGTCAATAATATGAGGGAAAATACATGGGGAAATATAGGAACCACAAGAAATTCATATCAGGCACCCCCTCCCTATCCCATCCGCTAGAGAAATTGATCTAAGTAATAATTTCAGAAAAACGTAAGTCTATAGTTGATATTGGGGAAATTCATATGTGAAAATGAGTTCATTAGAGCCAAAAATGTCTTGTAGAAAGTCCAACAGTCACAATAAGGAGCTTGGTGATTTCCACTGAGCCAAAGGATGGATTCCTGCAGTGCTGAGATCAAGCCGGTCCTTGGTCCTTGGAAAACTATAACTCCTTCCAAGGACTGGGACCCCAAGGCCAGGCTCTTCCCCGAAAGCCTCGTGGGTTAGCTGCACAGTCTCCAGGGCAGGTGCTTGGCAGAGGCGAAGAAATGGTGAGGGGCCGCGGCAGCGCAGCAGCAGCGAGGCTGGTCTTTTGACAATCAGCTGTTTCCTTGAAATTATATTCTTAAAACTTAAGAGGTTATTCCCCGAGCGTAGAAGCTCCAAATGCAAGAAGCGAGATAGCAGATAGTGTTAGAATTTAGCCAAGAAAAACATGCCATCAAAATGGAGCCGATCCGCCATCTAGCGGATACGAGGGCCCCTGGGGGTTTCCGTATCTGCGGTTTGGGGGAGCACAGATTCAGCCTCCCTGGAACACCAGGAAGGCATTCCAGGCAGGCCTGCAGTCTCCTGCAGCCTGGAAGGCAGGAAAGGCAGGAAGATCCCACATTACTTGAATGTGGACTCAGATCACGCAGGGCCCTTCCACACAACCCTATATCCCAGAATATCAAGACAGGAAATCCACATTATTTGAGTGTGGACTCAGATAACCCAGGGTCCTTCTACACAGCCCTATATCCCAGAATATCAAGACAGGAAAACCATATTATTTGAGCGTGGACTCAGATAACCCAGGGCCCTTCTACACAGCCCTATATCTCAGAATATCACGGCAGGAAATCCCACATCATTTGAGTGTGGATTCAAATAGCCCAGGTCTGTTCCACACAGCCCCATATCCCAGAATATCAAAGCAGAAAATCCCATAATATCTGAGTGTGGACTCAAATCAAATCATTTATTTCGGTCATTGACCAGCACAGGAAATAGAGTCACATTTTCATACAGACTTGGTATGTTTGGTACATTAAAAATATAAATATAAATACTGAAGCACAATATGGGTGAGGGAGCGGAAAGGAAGGGGAAACAGGGTAAAAACATACAATGCCCAGATCCATCACCAAATTGTGGATTCAGAGAAGAAGATTACTGGATACACAGTTAACTTTTGGGACTAGTCATTCCCTGACGGATTTTGAATGCTGCTGCACAGAACTTTGCAACATTGTAGGTTGTAGCTGAATTAATATCTGCAAGTAACATGGAGGTATAAAATTGTCCTGAATGGCCTGGGTGCTTGTATAACAGAGGTAAGATAAGCCTGGCTCGAATATCTCTGTAGAACAGGCCCTGAAGGAGAACATGTTCTATTGTTTCTACATAACCTGAGTCACAGGGGCAGAGTCTCTCTGGGAAAGAGATCTTCCGGTAGTGGCCTTCGAGTATAGCTGATGGGAGAATGCGGCATCGAGCCAGGGTGAAAGCCTTTCGATGAAGAGGAACCTCTATGTTTGTTAAATATGGCATAGGGGAGGCAAGATATCTGCTGTCTTCATTGATAAGGAAGGTTGTAACCAAGGCTATATCTAGTTGTCGCTCTGTGTCTGTGATACATTGTTTAATAAGTGCTTTGGCTTGATTGTAATCCATAGCAAATAG
The DNA here is from genome assembly GCF_037176765.1 of Anolis sagrei. Taxonomy (NCBI): domain Eukaryota; kingdom Metazoa; phylum Chordata; class Lepidosauria; order Squamata; family Anolidae; genus Anolis; species Anolis sagrei. The sequence goes on from NC_090035.1 coordinate 35,904,035, forward strand.
TAGACCTGGAGAAAATCCCAATGAGGAGATTTTTGATGCTACCGCCTGCTTCCATGTGGATTGGAAGTCATCCTTCATGGTTAGTGGGGCAAGACCAAAGGGTGCACAGGATAGTCTGAGCCAGAGGTTGAGTATGGCCACCCACACCCTGGCCTCCACTCTCATAAAGCCCATCTCTAGTCACAGGGTGGCATTAAAAACGCATTTAGGGACCTGCAAGGCCAATCTCAGAAACTTTGACTGAACCAGCTCTAATGGGGCAAAACTGGGGAAGGGGCCCAGCTGAGCACCATACAAGAGTTGGGCTAATGACTTAGCTTCAAACAGCTTGAGCGCTGCCAGTGTGAAGTGGCCCCCTCTTGTCCTAAGATATTTAAGAATGGCAATTGAGCTCCCCTGTGCGGTGTTGGATACTTGATCCCCATGAGCTCTTCTGCTACTATTAGATTGGAAAACTACACCTAGATATTTGAAGGATGTAACTTGTTCAATTTTATGTCCATCTATGCTTCAAGAGTAAGTCCTGGGACTATTAGCGAAAGCCATGATTTTGGTTTTATTGTAATTAAGTTGGAGCTGATCTGTGTTGCAATGTATTAATGCTCTCAGAGCTCTTTTGAGCCCAATGGGTGTTCTAGAGAGTACAGCAGCATCATCTGCATAAAGCAGGATGGAGATATGTCTTCCCGCCAGCTTTGGGGGGTGGAAGTCCATATTTTGAAGGTGGTCCACTATGGAGTTTATATAAAAGTTGAACAGCAAAGGGGCCAGGACGCAGCCTTGCTTGACACCCTTGCCTGTTTCAACAGCCTGTGAGGTGACCCTGTGGGTTGCATCTTACTTTGAGTGTGGTCTTTTCATGAAGTTGGTGTATTAGATATAATAGATGACGATCAATTGTAGAACTCTCCCGTTTTTCCCAAAGTTTAACTCGCGAGATGGAATCAAATGCTGCTTTAAAGTCAATAAAAGCAGCATATAGTGAGGTTATGTTTTGGGAGGAATATTTTTCCACAAGGTGTTGCAGCACTAGGCACTGATCTATGGTGGATCGACCTTCCCTGAATCCAGCTTGCTCCTCAGCTAATATACTTTCTTGTTCCAACCAATCTTGGAGTTTCCATTGGAGATGTCTAGCACATAGCTTGCTGATAGTGTTAAGGAGGCTGTTGGTCAATAGTTCGCAGGATCATCCTTTTCCCCTTTCTTTTTATAGATGGGAACAATGATTGCAAGCCCCCAATCCTTGGGGATTTGGCCATGGTTGTCAATACATGTAAAAAGTGAGGCTAGGATGGGGGTCCAGAAATCCAGGTTGTTTTTGATGGTGTCTGCTGGGATAAGATCTTCTCCTGGGGTCTTGCCTGATCATAGTTGGGCAACCAAGTTCTTAATTTCTGTAGCTGATACAGGTGGCCATGGTGGAAGGTTCTCTGTATTGAGGTTGGGACAGTCCCAGTAGAGGTGTCCATATAGAGATCCTGGAAATATGCCTCCCAAATCCCTGGAGGGATGTGGGAATCCACAATAGGTTGATCAGATCTTTGGGCATTTGATGTAATATGCCAGAAAGTGGCTGAGTCTTTCTCTTTGACAGCTTTAATAAGCTGAGCCCAGTTGTTTTTCATGGTTTCCTTTTTTTATATGCAAGCATCTGCTTGTAATGCCTCTTTTATTGAAGGAGGTCTTGCACTGCTGATGGTGAGGTGTTGGATATGAAGGCCTGATAAGTGGCAACAAGAGCATTTTTAGCATTAACACAATCTTTATCAAACCAGGGCTTGGAGTATTGCTGTTGCTGCATCCTTGATGTAAAATTGTTAAACCTTAAGTGCTTCTGTATTTCTTGAGTGATGTTCATGTAGTTGTCAAGTAGTGTGTTGGGGGATGTTGACGATGTCAAGGCAGTCTGTAGACCCATTAGTTGATCAGAGGCCAGGAGCTCAGATATTCTTTGGTTCGGACAGGGGGTCCATTTGGCCCTGACATGGGTTCCTCCTGGAGGTGATAGAGGGTTGAAAGCATTCCACTGTGTGGGTATTTTGGGAGAAAGAATTTAGGTG